>NC_072012.1:6071263-6376378 GCF_027791375.1 Indicator indicator | reverse complement strand
AACTGGACACAGTACTCCAGGTGGGGCCTCACAAGAGCAAAAGGGGAGAATCACTTCCCTTATCCTGCTGGTCACACTTCAAAATGCCTGAAGTAGGAAATCCTATTTTGTATTTTTAATACTAGTGGAAAAACTTGGGAAGCAAAAGCTGTGCTGAGCAGTGGGAGGTAAAATACTGATGTTTATGGAATACACATAATGGAAAAGGCTTAGACACTGAGAACAAGTATAATAGCTGCCCTGATCTGATCTAGGCAATACTTCTCCGTATTTCTTTTCAGAAGTCCATGGAGATTTTTCTTTTGTCAATAACTGGTAGCAAAAAAAAAAAAAAAAAAAAAAATCAAGTGTATCTTATGGGTGCTTCTCACATTAATCTATGTAACTTTTGCCTCTAGCATAAAAGAAGCCTGCATCATCCTCAACCTGAATGTCGGCTCTGCATTGCTTCTGAAGGATGTGCTACAGTCAGCTGCAGAGAATGAAACATCAAAGCCAAACCAGCCATCTGCAACAGCAGCATTAAATGAACTTGGAGTTTATAAATTAGGTCAAAAGGATGTTGAGATCCTTCTCAATTTGAGAGCTAGTTGGCCAAATACAGGGAAATAAAGACTTCTTCAGAAATCGTTAATAACTTGGGTCAAGATTACTTATGTCAAACAGTAGCAATATACTTGGATTATTTTTCACAATACTTTATGCTGAATGAGTGATTTAATCTAATTTTATGTCTTCTTGTACACAGATTTAAAAATAATTCAAAATACTGGTGCCTGCGTTCCTCTCATTTCCCATGGCTCCCTTGCCATTGCATTCAGAAGCTAAATCAGTCTTTATCTCCAATGAATATGTCTGCCCTGCCAAGGGTGTGTGCTGCACAAAGAATTGAGACCACTTACAGTGTAAACACACATGTGTACAATACTGACACCTACTCCTTATGCACTGGTCCCCCTTCACTTAAAGAGATACTTTACATCTATAAATCCCAGCTAATGATGTTCTGTATTAAATTGTGTATGAACAGACCATGGAAGGAATATGTCACTTTTGTCCTTCATTCATACTAATCTTTTTTTCTTTACTATAACCGGACTCTCTCTGGTTTTTATTTTCTTCCCTTAGAAATTTGCATAAATATGGTGTTGAAAGCTTGAAAATAGCATCGGCTTTGTGGAAGTGCTACTTTCTTCATCTATGGCTGTATTGTAATTTGGGGAAGTGGGTCTTTCCTTTGAAAACAAACAAAACACACCACCTCACAAGCCCAGAAAACAAAACTGACTTAGAAACAAACTCAACTCTTAATTTTATTCAATGGTAATGAACCAACAACTAACAACCTCTTACTTTAAGTTACAAACTGAAGGAGGAAACTCCCAAACCACACTGGTTTTGTTGTGGAAAAGAAATCTCTACTTTTTGGTGTTTAACAAAAGCAGGTTTTAAATTAGGTGGTTAATACAAAGATCCCCCTCCAGTGCCTGTCCTTTTCAGCCAATTGCTCAAACAAGGGGGAAATGATGGGAAAAAAGAGAATGCTACTTAAAATCACTTAATCCCTAGCTGATAAACCAGAAGAAGCGTTTAGTCAGATGCCTATTTTTAATATCCATAACAGACACTTGCTCAGCCTAATACACAGCCCAGCTCTTCAGCATCTTTTTCTTCCTATAATAGAAAAAAAAATCTAGTTAGATAACAATGAGGATAATTAGTTTGTTGCAGAGATTGCAAGTTACCCCAGAACTGTACCTTGACCATGAGAAATTATCCTAACTCTGAGTTTGTTTCACCTACAGCTGTGCTGCTACCTCTGGCAAAGATGATGACAAAATTTCACATTTCTCAATCAGTATTTGAACCCCTGGGCTACCTGGTAACTGTCTCTCTGACCTGAAAGGCAAGTAATGCAAGCCTTTTTGATCTTGGAACTGAGGTGGTGAGGAAAATGCCAAGTTTGGTTCACGTTACAGAAGCCAAGAAATGCTGGGCCAGTAACTGACCTTTTAAGTTTTGCCACGCAAAAAAAAAAGGAAATCTCAGTAAAGTATCTCCTGTGTGCATCACCCCCCCACCTGAAAAAATACTCTGAATTAAACTTACACTTCTTCCTTGAATACATCCAGTGTGATATTCATATCATCTTCAAACTGTAGATCTTCAGTGCTCAGTCCCAAAGTTTTAAGAGCTGAAGTGAAGAGAAAGAGAATTTCTTATGCAAGTCTCATAAAGATTAAATCAACATCTTCAAGCGGTCTACATATAATAAAAAATAAAATATGTACCTTGTTTAGCTTCCCAAGCTGTGTATTGGCAGATGTGCAGATACTTTTACAGTGTACATATGGGTAGTTTTGAAACTATTTTAATAATTCTGTGTAAAACAACCCTTTCAGGTGAGACGCACCTTCTCTGTATTGTGCTGCCCTTATGTGGCCTTGGTCTACAACATCCAGCAAGCTGAACATGGCCTCCAGGTCGCCTTCGTCCATGAGGTAAGGGTACTCGCTCTCGTCTCGTTTTCCAGCCTTCACCTTTTCCAGCACCTGGATCAGGAACTCGCGTGGCTTTTCTGCAACGAAGTAAAATTGCCCAGAGCTGCGGGACAATCAGCTGGCGACCCAAGGCCCCGCGATCCCACCTCCCCCCGCGTTCCGCCATCCCGAGCGCCGCTTCTCGTGGGGACGGCAGCTCTGCAGCTGCCCGGGCTGAGACGGGCACCCGCCGCAGCCCTGCCCTCCCCCGCCCCGGGACCTGGGTGGCGTAGCCGGCCCGAGGCGGCAGTAGGGCAGCAGCGCACCGGGTCGGTGGTAGAGCAGCAGCGCGGCGAGGCGCTGCACCAGCTCGGGGAGCCGGTGGCGCCGCAGGTAGTCGCGGCTCCGCTGCTCGTGCGCCGCCATGCCGCGTTGCTGGGAGACCGCGCGCGCCTCCCGTTAACGGTCGCCCCGCCCCGCGAGGCGCGGCGTGAAGGGAGGCGGGCGGCGCTGCCTTCTGGGAGCGCGACGGCGGGCAGGAGCTCTGCAGGCACCGAGAAAGCCTTAAGGAAGAAAATGCAACAAGAAAAAGGATGTGGGGGGAGGGAAAGCAGGCGCTCGGCAGAGCAGGCGGGGTGCGCCTTCGGTGTCAGAGTCACAGATCTCGAGTTGGAAAGGATCTGTAAGGATCATCGACCCAAACGCCCTGCGCCTCATAGGACTGCTTAACGCCAAACCAACCATCAGCACACTTCCTCCCCTCCTCTGCCTCAGGGGCTTTGGGCTACCGCTGCCAGGTTTCACTGGGAGGGGGCCAAGAGGGGTACTGAGGTGGGGCCCCAGTCTGTACTGGGAAGTGGCGAGGAGATCCAGGCAGAGGAAATCGGATGACAGAGGCTTTTACAGACTGCACAGGCCCTGCTTCAATGGGCAGAAAGTGAGAAGCAAAAAATTAACTTGCCTAGATGTCCTCACATTAGCACTAGAACAGAAAATCATCACTGCCAGCCAAGTTACTTGTCTGTATCACAGTTCCATTAATTCACGGGGTAAGCAAATTACATGCTTTTGGTTTTCACATTTCACAGAATCATTCAACTTGGAAAAGATCCTCAGGATCACCAAGTCCAACCAATAACCCTTCTCTGCAAGGTTCACCCCTAAACCATAGCCCCAAGCACCACATCCAAAGACCTTTAAACACATCCAGGGTTGGTCACTCAACCACCTCCCTAGGCAGCATATTTCAATGCCTGACCACTCTTTCCAGGAAAAACTTTTTCCTAATGTCCAGTCTAAACCTACCCAGTCACAGCTTGAGGCTGTTCCCTTTTGTTCTATCACTAATTACCTGTGAGAAGAGACCAACACCAGCCTCTCTTCAACATCCTTTCAGGTAGATGTAGACAGCAATGAGATCTCCCCTCGGCCTCCTCTTTTTCAAACTTAACAGCCTCCTTCAGTCACTCTTTGTTAGATTTATTCTCCAGGCCCTTCACAGCTTCCTTGCCCTCTGCACTGGCTCCAGTACCTCCACCTCTCTCTTGTATTGAGGTGCCAAAACTGGACACAATACTCAAGGTGTGGCCTCACCAGAGCTGAGCACCTGCCTACTCCTGCTGGACACAGCATTTCTAATCCAACCCAGGATACCATTGGCTTTCTTGGCCACCTGGGCACACTGCTTGCTCATATTCAGCTACTTATCGATTAAAACTCCCAGGTCCCTTTCTGCCAGACAGCTTGCTTAGTTTCAGCAGTATTTCCTTCCATATGCAGTAGTCTGCACCATTTACTTTTTCCCATAGACCTGAACTTCCCCTGCTACCGGTAGTCTTGATCAATGCTGTTGAATGAGAGAGGATAGCAAAATGTTCAGATGCCACCTAGTGGGATGCGATCCCCAAGTGTTCAGGCCTTGTATGATGGACAAACCCCAACCATTAACTAAGAGTAGGAAAGGTCACTTTACAAACCATTGCTGAGATTTGCAACACAGCCTCTGCAAAAAGAGAAGTGACATCTAGAAACCCCTTTTTATTGTACTACCCAATGTGAGTGGAAGACAATCAAGAAAATTGCCCTAAAAAAAAAAGACAATCCAAGCAAATCACAGAAGCAATCACCTGCCATCAAATAAAAATAGAAATATGCCCATAGTAAAGAAAAATGGTATTCCTGTGAAAAGCCTTGCATTATATATGTTTAACTATTTGCCCAAACTAACAAGGCATTCATAGAATTTTTTTTCCTTAGAAAAAGAGGGGGAGAAAGGCAGCATCCAAACCCACAGTGATCATACAGCCATGCTCTGACTGTATTCTTTAGTAAAGATCTTGATAGGCTAGTTGAGTGGGCAAAGCAGAAACTGTATGAAGTTCAATGAGGCCAAGTGTAGGGTCTTGCACCTAGGAACATACAACCCAGGAATGCAGCTCAGACTGGGAGACACCTGGTTTGAGAGCAGCACTGGGGAGAGTGTCATGGTGGACAAAAGGCTCAACACGAGTGAACAGAGTGCTGCAGTGGCAAAGAAAGCCAACAGGATGCTGAGGTGCATCAATAAGAGTATCACCAGCAGGGATAAAGATGTCATTCTCCCACTCTACTCAGCACTGGTCAGGTGGCACCTTGAGCACTGTGTGCAGTTTTGGTCCCTGCTGTACAAAAAACGATGTGGACAGGCTGGAAAGCGTCCAGAGAAGGGTCACAAGAATTATCAGAGTACTGGAAGCTCTGGCATATGAAGGAAGAAACTGGGTTTGTTCAGCCTTGAGAAGAATTAAGGGGAGACCTCATAACCATGTGCATAACATAAAGGGCATCTGTCAAGAAGTGGGAGACTCCCTTTGTACAAAGAGTCCCATGGTGATGACAAGGGGTGATGCGCACAAGCTGCTACTGTGAAGATTCCACCTGGATGCAAAAACATTTTTTTCACCATTTGAACTAATGGTTATACATTGGAATAAACTCCCAAGGGAGGTGGTGGATTCTACTACATTAGACAGCTTGAAAGCCCAGCTTGACATGATGCTGGGCCCTCTCATTTAAACTGTATTATTACCCTGAAAGGTTGGACTAGATGATCCTTGAGGTCCCTTCCAACCTGGTATTCTATGAATCTGCTTGAAGTCTTAATTAAGACTAGATGAACTGTAGGTTTGTAACAGTTGCCCTCCCTTGACAGCTACCTGTCAGTGATGGAAACCTCCTCTTCCAAAGGAATAGAATTCATAATTAGTGAACTCATTCCTGCATTTGACTTTTCTGTGCCATTCAACAGTTTGCAAATCAATAGTGAAAGAAGAGTGATGGGAGAAAGTGTAGATTGAATTACAACCAAGAGACTGAACTAGCCAGCAGAGGAGAGAAAGACGTGGAAAGTATTACAAAACTCGGAACCTAAGGACAAGAATATTGATGGGAAAGGAAGTGGCACATGAAAGACTGAAGGTAGGTAAGTCAATGTCTCGGAGAGAGAAAACAGCATTTGGCAAAGGAAGTTTCTTCTCCTTTAGTATCACGAAGATAACCAGTATGAAGTACCTATGTTGAAGAATGGAATTTTAAGAATAAGCACAGAAATTACAGGTTGAAGTATGTTTCTCCAAAGAACGGTTTAAAAAAAAAAAATCACTAAGTAGAGCAAATCCCAATTTGATTTACAACTAGGAATAATTTTTTTAAAAATTTTGATTTCATTGTAAAGAAACCACAATTTATTTCCTTATAAAAGTGTTCTAGTAATGAGTCATGGAATTATTATTTAAATAAATTATCCTCCCTTCAGGTGATGATAGCATCAGCTATTTGTACAAGTCCTAAAAGCATAACAGTTTTGGACAATTTGTGAGAAGCTTGTAAAAGAAACTGAACCTTCTGGTGACTTGAGACAAATAGGATTTGACAAACAGCTGAAAGTTTTCTGGTTCTATTACAGACATGCTGCTAATTGAGTTTTAATCAAGAGCTAAAGGATCAAATCTATTTTCATGTGTCTAAAATGTCCATGGTTAGATAAATTGATGTGGTTGAAGGACCTGTTGTGACAGAAGCTGAGCCTTTTGCACAATATTTGAATATATGAATTAAGCCTTTTATCTAATTACATAGGACTTCTTAAGGGTTGTAATGAAGAGGAAGAGAGACTGCAGGTCAGATATGAAGCTGTCAGCAGAACAAGCATTTCTCTTGCTGAGGAAAGCATGCAGAGGGACATGTTCTTCCAAATGGGAGTGTTAGAAGACTGAAATCTAGGGCTGTGGGAAGAGGCAAGAACAATAAGGGCTGGGAAAGATGCCTAGGTCTGACATACTCTTACTATGAACATGATGATGAACATCTCCTCTGCTTCTCCTCAGCATGGACATTAGAAAGCACTCTGTTAGGGAGCATAGGGTGGGACTGTAGGGATTGAGTCCTGCCCTTTTTGTAGCTGCTTTGGAATAGCTCCACTATTTCCTTCCATTGCATATCTTCAAGGAGTGCCAAGATAACAGGTGAGTTTTTCTTGACATGGGATTTATTGCCTAGTGTCTAATCGAACTCACCTTGCTCTGCTTTGTCTAGTGCTGCTTGCCATTTTGTTGTGCACCAATAAGAAGAGTTTGGCTCCATCTTTTCTACAATCACTCATCTTGTACCTGAAGACAGTACTCAGATCCCTCTCCCCTCCTCAATATTGTCTTAAAAGTGAACAAAGCCCCCCTTTTTTAGCATATTCTCATACATATATCTACCAATCATCCTGGCATCACTCCACTGGGCTACTTCAGTATGCATGCTGTGTCCTGTACAGTGGAATCCCAAACTGGACACTGTTCTGCAGATGCAGTCTTACAAGTGCCGAAAGAGAGTGTCTCAATAGTTCCCTCTGACTACTGCCTACACTCTTACTGCTGTATTTAGCTTTCAGCATCCAGGGGCTCCTTAATGACTGATGTCCAGCTCATCCACCATCATCTTTTCTCGACAGTCAGCACCCACCTTGTTCAATGACAGGGTCTCCCTCTCAGGTGCAGGATTCTGCATTTGTCTTCGGGCTAACAGGCTCATCACTGTTTTTATCCTCTGAAGGCCTGCTCTGCCCCTACTGTAGCAATCACCGCCCAATTTGTTGTTATCCACAAACCTACAACCCATCCCAACTGAATACTTCAGCATTGTTTGGCCCACTATTAAGCCCTGAGGCACATTACCAGTAACATCCAAGCAATCAGACTCCTAATGTCTGACCTCAGCCCTCTGAGCCCTGCTGTTGAAACAATTTGCCACTCACCTCATAGTCCATGCCTTGAATCCTCTCCCATGTATTGTAAGAATACAAAAGCAGACAGTGTCAAGGCCAAAGTAAACAATACTCTCTGCTTAATACCAAAGGCAGTCATTTCAACACAGAAGGCAAGCAGGTTGGTCAGGCGGTTTCCCCTTGGTAAATCCATGTTGTCTGGACATGGCTTCTGGGAGAATTTGTTCCATAATGTGCCTGGGATTGAGGTTGGTCTGAGCAGCCTGCAGTTCCCTGGGTCTTTCCTGAAAATCGCCATCACATTTGCCTTCTTCCAGTCCTTGGACACCTCGTGGCCTGTTCACCAAATCTTTCAAGGATGTTAGCAGCATTGTAATGGTACCAGCATGCATCCCTGAGTAGAGCCCAGCATTTCACAGACTGCTATGGATCCAGGGTAAGTAGTCTTTAAATTAGGCTTCCTCTCATGTGGGTAGCATCTCACTCCCCAGACTCTGCCAAAAGACCTGAGCACAGACCTCTTCATACCTGAAGCAAAGGCAGCACTGAGTGTACCTCAGGCCATGCCCTTTGTCACTAAGTGTCACATCATCCCTCCCGACGTAGAGAGGCCCACATTTTACATTGCCTTCCTTCCATGTTAATATACAGGAAGTGTTTTTCACATCCCTCATTAATTCCAATTCTAGCTCAACTTTGGCTTTCTTAGTTCTGCTTTGGCATGCTTAGGCAGCATTTCTGTACTCTTCCAAGGTAGCCCACCCCCTGCTTCCACAGTCTGTATATTTGCCTTTTGGATTTGATTTCAATCAGGAGCTCTCCATTCAGCTCTGCAGGTTTTCTCCTATGTCGGTCCAACTTCTGCATAGCAGAATGGTCTGTTGTGCTTCAGCTAACTCTGCTGGGCCATTCAGGGCAGTCTTCTGTGGATTCTGCCAATAAAATGTCTGCAGGAGACAAAATCTGCTCTCCTGAATTCTAGGGTTGCAATTTGTCTTCCTCACTTCTCTCAGAATCTTACTATCTGCTATCCCATAGTCAGTGCTGCCACCAGTGTCAATGCTTCCCACCAGCCCTTCCTTATATGTGAGCAGCATGTCTAGCACAGCATGTTGAGCACTTCTGTCAAGAAATTGTCCTTGATGCACAGAAGTAGCCTGGATCACTTGGGCCTCCATTGTGTTGCCATCCCAGTCCCCTCCACAAGAACAAGAGCCTGCAGTTGTAAGGCTAAGCTGTGCCTGTTGTTGCCTTTTTTTTTTTAAAGTCAACTGCAAAATAAAGACTAAATCTGCTATCAAAGATCATACACTGGGAAAAATTAAGTATCAAGAATCAGAAAAATACTTCCAGTTACTATTTCTGAGTAAAAAATAAGTAAAAAATGTCACAAAATGACTAGTTTAGTATCAGGAGACTAAGCTCTCTTACAGACCCAACCACTTCCTAATTGACTGAAACTGACTTCTCAGAATTGGGGTGGGACCCTTGCTGAAGGCAAAGGGAGAAGGAAGTTACTTAGCAGAAGCCTTCATTCTTTAAGATCTACAGTACATTTGTCTATTTCAGTGTGGCTCTGAGCCCATAGCTCTTAAGACCCCAGATGCTTTTATTTTAGCAGTATTTGTAGAGCAAGTCCAGACTGCACAAGGTGGTTGAGATCAGAGATCCATCTCAGTCACCCTGGTTTCTCTGACCACCCCACAGTCCAAAAAGACATTCTGAACAACAGGAAGGCTGGACATGCAGTTTGGAAGCAAAAGGAAGTGTGGATTTTGCACCTCCAATGACTTATGTTACTGCAGAGTAACTTCTGTCTTTTCCTGTATTTGACTGTAAGTCCACATTTCTTACAGTAGTCATTCCAGTCGGTGCCCTGTAAAAGCACAGTTACCAACAAGAGGTCTTGGAATACTTCAGTATCAGCATTGTTCTATCAAATCAAAGAGTTCTGGATGCATCAACATTCGGTGAAAGTAAATGTCAATGTAAGTGGTTTCCCAGAGGTGTCCAGAACAGACATATTCTTCATACAAGCTGCAATACTGCACATGCTGTAATAGAGAATGTGCTGATTACTGAGGATAGAAAATAATGACACCAACTCTGGTACACAGCTGGCCATCCTTACTGTAAAGATGTTCATGGCTCCTCAAAGGAAAGATTAGCTTTCTTGGAGAACATGTTAAATGCTTGGTCCTGTGTAAGTAAAAAGACAAAACTTAAAAGAGTGGACAACAGTTTCTCTGCCTCATGCTATGCTGTCTTAGAAACAAAGCAGGTAAATTGACTCAAAGGAAACTGGTGCATCTCAGGGAGACATTTGGGGAAAAAAAATCTGCTGAAATATTTATCTAGGAAAGATACAGTAGAGTGTGAAAGGCCATTGATAAGGTGTTGGGCATCACCATCTCTGAGAATTCTAAGCTACCAAAAGCCCTGGGTAATGAATCACAAAGACCAAGCACTGAATGCTTCATTTGCTATTAGCAAAATACTCTAACACTAGGGAGTGTTCCTGAGGAAATGACCCTTCAACTCCTTGAGAGAGAGGAGTTAGATAATCATGATTGCTTTCTTCACATCTGGATCACAAGACAAGAGATCTGTAGCCCAGCATCCTGCTCAGTGCAGGGCCACTGCTGAGGCTGGACTCAGACCTTTATCCAGTCTGCATTTGAAAACCTCAGAAGTTGAGCACTTTGTTCTAACCCATGACTGTCTCTGTAGAAGGAAGGTTTTCCCCTGTATCCAGACTGAACCTCCCTTTTATCAACTTAAATCCATTGCTCATCACCCTCCAACCATCAATCACTGCAACGCCTGGTTTTGATATCCCAGTGACCTCCTCATAGGTATTGGCAAGCTGCTGTTATGTCCCCTTAAATAGGGGGGGATCTAAGCCAAAAGATAGAGCCAGACGTTCATTGCAGTGCTGACTGACCTGCTTTTTGCTTGTATTTCTATTTCTTTTCCCTTTTTCTTTCTTGTCAGCCTCATAAGGGATTTTGAAGACCCAGACTGGGCCCCAAAGGCCGTGGACAGAAACTCAAGATGAAGGCTTCATTGGCATATCTTTCAGGCTTCATCAGGATTTGACTGCAGATGAAAGGAGTTTGGGAGTGGAAGATCTGCAGTGAAAAAGAGTCCATTACAGAACTGTCTGTTAGAAATGAAAGGCTCAACAGACTCTGTTATGTACTCCAGGAAAGAGTCCATTACAGAACTGTCTGTTAGAAATGAAAGGCTCAACAGACTCTGTTATGTACTCCAGGAGCAAACATGCGCTTGGCTTGTTCTAGTTTAAGGAGCATGAATGGAGCATGTCCCTTTGAATGTTTTTTTTTTCTTCCTTTGGAATCATCCATGCTCAGGGTGTGAAGCTGCGGGCCTTGGAAGCACTCTGCAAAACGACACAAGTGAAAACCAGCACCTTCCTGATGTCTCCTTGATAATGAAGTAGCAAGCCCAGCATATTGCTATTACTGTTCAGGTTATGTGGTCCAAACACAAATCCTAAAGAGAATTAACAAGGAAGGAATACCTCAAGGCAAGGTTAAAACCAAAAAATAACTATAAAAAACATACCACAACCCTCCCCCACAACTAATTGTGAGTCAAAATAAGAGAAAACTAAAGAAAAAGGAAGGCAACTAGTTAGAATTTTAAGAGTGGGGCTGACCAGAAGGGAGTGTTTCTTGTGCAGGCTGGTTGAGAGCATCTTCAGAACTTCGGTGACAGGCCTAGGTATTCTGCATCAGGAAAGGTTAAAAGGGATGGGCCCCAGTAATCCTCTTCCAGTGATCCATCCACTTGCTTGGGACACAGCTCTCCAAATTGGAGAGTAAGTTTGCCACTGGAAAGGGATGATTGTTTCTCCTCTGCAGTAATGCTTTTTCTGTCACCGTTCCCTCCTCTGCCTCCATAGTGACCAGGCTGGTGCAGACACAGGACTCAGGATTGCACTCACGAGTTCATCAGACCATTTGTTGTATCTATGCCTTTCTACCTCTACCATTCTTTAAATATACTTTGTTCATGCTAGACAACTTTCCTGAAAAAGTCTCTTGTGGTGTCACATCATCCACGTTAGTAACTGCTCCAAGTTAATCAAACCAAGACTCAGCCTCAGAGATAAACCTTTCAAGTGTGGGAAATCTGTGAACAGGCAGCTGAATGTTGTGCACCATCTTGAATCCCTCCTGGTGTTCTTACCCTCAGATCTAGTTCTCCTGGATCCTGATTGTTATTCCTGGCAAGCTTCCTCGAAACAGCTTCCCTAAAGTTCCCCTTCTCCCTTCTGTAGGGAAAGCAGATCACAGACTAGATGTAAACATTTTTGCAGGTCAGCCCTAAACAAGAAAAACACACAGACACACAAGAACGCAACCCGTGTCAGTTGTGTTGCACTGCAGAATGAGAACATGAGTATGCATACCATCTAAAATGGATTCACCAGCTGAAGGGCAAATAGGGTACTCCTGCTGAATTATCAGCTTTAGCTTTCTTCTACTTATTAAAGTATTTTTAAAAAGAGGTCCATACCTGTTCTGAGTAGCAGCTTTCAAGGAGCAAAACAGCGTTAAAAATTTGCATGAAATAAATATTCTTGTGTTCCAAAGACTGAATCTGTTGCATGCATCTCCTACAAATATTTCTGGAATCAGTATTTAGCATTTCTTCCAATTGTGAATCCTGGCAGATTTGGAAGAGTAAACCAGATACTGGTTGCACACAGCAATGACTTGCTTCTAAAATAAGTAGTTCTGTGGTAAAAGCAGAAGCATAAAAAGTAGAGCACAATGAATAAAAAAGTTAGTGTGATCTGCTGCCCTCTGACACTGGTGGTACGTAGAGCATGGGTAAACTAACTCCAAACAGAGAACAGCTTGTAAATAATTCTAATGAACCTGCAAGTGCTAAAAGATTACTTGGATTCATATTTGGAAAATAAATTCAGTGGTCTTTGGCCTATGATTCAGTGGTCTTTGGCAAAGATGGCAAGCAACTAACAACTCAGGGCTGCAATATTCCATTTGCTGTAGCTTTAATTTCTCCTGTCTGCTAGAAGTAGCAAAGTATCTTCTAAACACAGTGTCACTCCTCAGCCATACATGGGGACTACCCTATCAGATGACATTTCTTTATCTACTGTTTCTTCATGGCATTTGGTATTTCTATGCTGGAGAAAAAATAAATTTGAGATTAAAAAAAAAAGTTTACAAAATATAAGCAGTTCAGACCAAGAACAAATTGGACAGTAAAGTTCAGGATTAGCTTCTGCAACGTGTATCAGAGCATGCAAGACATTTCAGAAAAGCTATTTAGAAGGTAAAATTTTCCTCCTTAGACTACTGTTTCCTGCTACACAGCTTTCCATCTCCTCTGCCAGTTGAGTGTATGTCTACAAAAACACAGTTTGCAGTCCAAATTTCTTGATTTTAAAAAAGGTTCATACCATAATTGTGTCTTCCCTACAGCATCTTCAAGACAGATACTTCATAAAAGGAACATAAAAATGTGCATCTTACCCAGGTTCGTAGAAGAGGTTTGCTGTGAGAAAACAGACTGCAATCCTCTCTGCAGAGCTGATAAACCAACGAGCAATTTAAGTCTCAGCTGATCTGTAGCTGGAACAGGCTTTACACAAAACAAGAACCTTAATGCCTAGATAAACGTTGCATTTTTAGCATTAACAATGATGAAAAGACTGGTTATAAATTTGTACTGCTCACTGAAGTGAGAATTCCTAAATCTAGTAGCTGTAGCAAAGTTAATTCTTGCACTGATAATGAATGAGAAAATGCATTCAGCTAAGCAAAGGAATTTAAAAATGCTTTATCAGTGTAAAAACCTCAGTGGCTGAGGTCACACCACACACGCCCTGACATGTAAATACAGAAATATTTGAGATGTGAATGCCAAAGATAATCCCAGAGCAATTCAGCCCAGTACAGAGAGCTAGGCAGATCTTTTGAATTACCAGTGCTGGCTATCTGCACACTGTCCGTAGCCTCTGGGAAGAAAAAGGGCAGTCTTGCAATACATACCATTTTTGTTTTGCAAAGAAATAATGACAAAACCCATCTGTTTCTTACAAACATATAAATTATTTTATTTACAAAGCCATGTTACAAAAAAAAAAGAAAAAAAAAAAAGAAAAAAAAAGAAAATAAAAGGCAAAAAAAACCCCAAAATACAATCGCTCACTAGAGAATATCTCCAGGCCCGGTGCTGAACCATGGCAGTATCAATCAGATACGAGTTTGTTCTGGTTTTCCTTTTTTAAACTGTAAGCCATAGAATTTACTATTTACACCTACTTTAGACATTTATTCTGCTTACAATTATCACAAGCATGGAATGAATTCTATTTGATACTGCTAATACATAAAGGTGCAGGACAAAGAATGAAAATACTTAGTGTTACAAAATATGGATTGTAGAAAAGAAATTGGCTGTACAAGTATGGCATTTTTTTTTCTCCTCAGAATGATTGGACATGCTTTCTTCAAAAGTCTTCTGGAAAAGGTTCTAAAATCTGTAGTAGGAAAACACAATATAGCAGGTGCAAATTTATTTCTGTGCAACAACAGTTATTTAATATATCCCATGACTGACCAGCTATGCAAAACCCACAGAGTTTTGTTAAAGTGCCATGGGTCAACAGCATAACAAAATATAAGGTGTAAATAGAAAAATTTCTTTTTTTCTCTTTTTTTTTTTTAAAACAATAGTTCACTGAGAATCAGCAATAATAGAATATGCTGTATAAACTATTCTCTACAAAGGTTGATCAGCACTATGTACAACTGTTACATCGATACAAAAGAAGGCATACAAGTTATCCAAGTTGATTTTTATGGCTGACGGGCCTATGCATTGCGTATGTGTAACAACCAAAGCTGCTGAGCCTCTATTGCTGGAAACAAACAACAAGATTTTCAGGCAAATGGGGAAGTGAAAGAACCATTGCATGAATGCTACACTAATATTGCATTATAGGCTGGTCCAGTTTGTATCCATTTTCTCTTCAATGTTTACTTCTATTTCACTTTTCAATTTTTGACACACGGAATTAAATAATGATTCTTTGATAATGAAAGAACACTGTGGGCTTTTACTTCGTGCTTAATTTTCCTGAAATGCTGTCAGGTGTGAGCCAAATGAAAAATAATTTAAGCAGCATTCAAAGGACAGGCTCCATATTCCAGCTTTCCAATAAAAAGATGCATTGCAAGAGCTACAGCTTCCTAAAACTACAAAATTTCTCCTTCAGTCACTAATTAACATTATTTCTCAGAGGCAACCACTGAATCTCACAACCACTGTTTTCCCTCAACAACTAGAAATAGCAGTTCATTGATTACAGAGGATGACTTTGTTACTGAGATTTTAAAACTCCTGCAGTTTTGTAACTCAAAATAAATAAAAAAAAAACCAAAACCCAAAAAACAACATAGTACTGCTCCTAAAACTGAACGAGACAAAAATTGTGCAAAAATAACAAAGATATGTACACATTTTTTTCAGTCTGGAAGAAATGTACAATAAAAACATAATTCAAAGAACATTTTAAAAATATAAACATTGCTTAAACTTTCCTAAGTTTCATATTGTTTCTGAAACTATACCGGTCAGTTAACTCTGAAGTATAGCAAAACATAAATTATTACAAAATTAACACTATAAAAATTTATTTTAAGAATATTTCTAAACTTTTTTTCCCAAAGGGTCTAGCCTTGTTTATAATTGCTTAAACATTTTTTAGTCTTAAAATTTGCCTTAAGCCTTCTTTTTTTAAAAAAGAAAGTAGTAATAATCTCCCTATTTGCAGTCTCTCGCCTTTCCTCCAAGATGTAAATAAACCAGCATATAAGTGCACTTTTAACACTGTAGAAATAAAAATTAAGTTCTCTGTACTATTGTTCCAGTATTGGCTTCCTGATTATAAAATCTGTATTTTATTTAAAAAATTATTCAGTAATTCTATAAGAAACACTGTCAGTGCAATTCTATTAATGCAACCCAATCTGCTGAACTTCTGTCCTTGCAAACCCAAACTGTTTACCGAAGTTATCAGGTGCTGTGATCTTTAAAGGTCTAGAAATCCACCAAGATACGGGGATGTTACATGTCGAGTCCCTGATAACATTATAATTAGAGTTTGGTGCAAAAATCCACTATGGATTGATGGAAATAAAGATTCCCTAAAAGCCTGATCGTAGAAGAGGCTGAACACTCAGAATTCCCACTGAAATTATTAAATGCTGTAAGTACAGAGCACCAGTCAGGATTAGGCCCTAAAGTTGCAGTGCCCCAGCTGTTTGCAGATTACTAAGAAATGCACTCAATTTTTATCCATAGGACAAGATTAAATACAGAATTACTGTAATTTTTATTTAATGACAAAAAAATTGAGATCCTTTAAATAAATTCAAATTATGATCTGGATTTTTTTTTTTTTTTGGAATGTCCACTGTGTTCTGGTAAGGAAACAAAGGGAGCATTGCAATGCTAACAGCTTAAAAAGGCATGAAACATAACCAAGCAGAACACACAGATCAGTGGCAAATACAAGTGAAAAACTAAACAAATCACTATTACAATTTTCTGTAAATTTCGTTATTTTTAAAACCACAAATTCATAAAAGGTTAAATCCGTCTGCAGGACACAGAAAAGAAAAACCCTGTGGAGTAGGGCTGCTGAGAGCTAGAGATTATAGGCTGGTTCCTTTTCCTTGTTATGGAAGAGTCCTTATTCTACCAGTCCGGTTTGATGTCTTCTAAAAGAGAAACCAGAGCCAGGTTCAAAATCACAAAATGTCTTTCAGTATTTAATACTTCAGTAAATGTCTCTGTCTGACAGAACTCAAAGCAGGAATTAGTCCCTTAACTAAATTTCCTCCCTGTTTACTGATTACATTAGACCTTTAGGAAAAGGAAGGGCTTTGGATAGGCAGTGTATTTCCTTCTGGGTCTGTCTGATTTTAGTAAGCTTTGGTGAAACTCCTGTTCGTTAACTTGGTGCATCATCATTACAAACAAAGAGCAGCAATTAGATGACAGCTCTGAAGAATCTTTTCCTCTACACAGCATGTTCTCATGCACAAGGAATCCCCACACAGCGCACATGTTGTCACCTTCCTTTAATAAAATTAGCTAGTTACTCAGTATTTATAAACCACCGCATACTGAGGTCTTGAAGTGTTAACACATTCAGGCACCTAAAAGCACTATGAAGACAAAAACACTTGATTAGTTATAAACCTAGCACAAGGATACAATCTGGAGAAACAAGCTTTTAATGCATGATTTGTATAAACTGGCACAAATAATTTGACTGTACAACTACCATTCCATTAATGTTTGTTAAAAAACATTTTTTTAAGGGAAATTAGCTTTTTTTTTTTAATTAAAGCTGGAAAACCAGGCATGCTTTTATGTACACAAGCCCCTATTCAAGTCTCAAACAGATGCAGCAATGTTCAAATTAAACATGAATTGAGAACAATTCATCCAAGTTTAACCCGACAGAGTGCAATACAATGGAAGAATACAGACAGGCCCACAACAGTTATCCTCACAGCTACCAACCACCCAAAAGTACTACCCAAAAGTAGAGTGTACTTCAAGAAATGCAGAAAACGACAAGAAACCACTTGTGTGAAATCAAAACAGCTATGGGACAGTAATGAGAAACAACCATTTATCGATGGCAGGTGACTTTCACAGCACTGTGATGTGTCTTCTCAGCTCTAGCTGGTCACCTTGAGAAGGTGAGCAGAGAAGCTGGCTTTCTCAGCAGGAGTGTGTGCAGGCTATCTACAGGTTCAAACAAGACTGGCTCTAAAACCTGCAGTTTCCTGAATGCTTCATTCTCAACCAATTGCTCAAGCCTGTGCTAAGGACCCCTCTCCCTTCTCTAAATGGACAATCTTCTCCACCTTTCTCATTTGCCTTTTGCACCAGCAGATAACCTGACAGTTTGCCTGACCAGGTAACACAGTGGAGGCAGGGCAGAGTTACTGCTCTGTACTCACATTTGGCTCGATGGCTGCAATTCTGCTTCAAACCACATCGTTAAAAGTCTGTTATTTTGACTTGTATGCGTGAAAACTTGCTTGATTTTTCCAACTACAAACCCCAGTGTATGGCAAAGATTGTCTCTGCCTACAGAGCTTACTTCACTTGGACTCCCTGATTATCATGGTTATAACACCAACACTAAAACAACACAGCTTGGATTCCCCCAGTAATACCTTTTCTGACATAGTATATACTTGCAGATCCACTTAGTGTTACCCAATTAGTAACACCTTGATAAAACAGTGCTATAATCTTTCTTTAAGACTAAAATTTTATTTAGAGATTACTCAGCTGCTAGATTGTAGATGAAAGCTGTCAACAAAGCGGCTGAGATGTACTTTGACAGTGATAGGTAATCATTAGCCATGGTTCCGAATACTAAAATCTTGTGTTCAAGTTTAAAAAAGGCCAAATGATAAACCTTTACTAAAACTTCATACACCTTGACTTTCTTTCATATTTGTATTCTGAGCTCCATATTCAACTACCAAACTGACAGAAACTTATTGTAAACAATAGTCTGTGGGGCTTAAAACAAGCACATGCTTCTATTTTTGATAAAGCTATGGAAATGGGCATCTGAAAAGCTCAGCAAGAGATTCTGTTTATGTAAGGTTGCCACAAAACTAATGTTTGGTACTGTTAGGTTTTCCCCATGGGATCTAGGCAACAGATCCCAACAAGGTCTGCTCCACGGGCAGTGTGTATTTTACACTAATATAGGAGCAAGAGGTTAGAGCAAAATCAGTTTTGCATTTCAGAACAGCTTTGTGTCATGTTTATTATTGGCTGCTGGATGACAGCATCTCAATAAGGGAATGCCAGTCCCTAGAAGTACAAACAAACTTTCCACTTTTTTCTCTTCAGAGTAGTTCTTCCATAGATTTACTGCTTTGTATTCAGCATCGAGAGGGAAAACAATATATAAAAAAATTACTGTTTGGTAGTTCATCTCAAGATGAACTACCAGAACATTTTTAATGGTGATACTGTAGTGTTATCATTATTACAACCATTATTATTCTTCTGCTGCATCTACACAGCAGAAACTGCAGGACAGCCCTTTGGAAGAACTACTCCTGTATAATGTAGCCAGAATCGTAACAGAATTCTAAAACACTGACTGGATGTACAAAAAAAATCCTCTGCAATTTTTGTTTACTTGTGACTGCACCTTGTTGAGGTGGGAAACGGTTTCATACCAAGGATCCTGATTAAGGAACTCTTGATAAGCTACTCAACTTGGAGAGTCAAACTGTAGAGGCCATATTAAAAAAATAATTATCAGTCCTCCAGTCCTCACCAAAATATTACCAAAGTTATTATAATTGTCTGACTAGTCTGTGTTATAAACTGGTAGAGTGGGAGCACTAAGGAGTTCTCAGTTGTAAGAATTCAGATGGTGCTTAGCCTAGTTAAGCTTTCAGGTTAGTTTGTCTGAATGGTCAGGTGCCCTCTCTGTCCCTTTTCTGAACTCCCTTTGCTGCTTTCATTTCCGGCCTACTTTTAAGTGCTGTCCCTCCTATGCCACTTTGAGGACTCTGCTGTGACATCTCACTCAGCAGGGTAAGTCGGATAGAAAAACCACAGCAGCTTAGCTGGATCCTGCACAGAGTTTCTGCTACTGCTGAGTTTATATCACCAAAGCAACAGCTGGTGAGCAGCACATAAGCCAACCTGAAGAGTTATCACAGGTGGTGAAAAACAAGCAGAAAACTCTTTAAGGGGGAATAGCTGGAAAAAAAAAAAGAAAGCAAAAGGAAAAAGGTAGTATTAGTTCACCAAAAGACAGCTTCTATAAAGAATTGTATTCATAAAGAAATTGTATTTTAAGGTTTTACAGTATAAAATATTTCAAGACCACTTATAGACTACTTAAGTACCCTTTTTTAATGTAACTTACTTGTCTGTTGTGTACTGGGTTTGATGTACTCGAAGGACTGGATTGTGACAAAGCTACACTGCTATTTTTTCCAATCTGAAAGACATTAATTGATCAATATTGAGAGGCATATTTGTCAGTTGAATGCAGATGCTGGTAATGGCCTTTCCTTTCCTATGTGAAGTGGTACTAATTGCCCTGCATTTGGAACACAACTATTTTGCTGTTGCAAAAGATACACTTCAGAGAGAATCACAATTATATCTCAGAGACTGTATACTTTAAATAAACTATTAGAAGGCACATAAATACTATTACAGTTCAGAAAACAATGTAAGAAGCAGTTACCAAGGGAATAGAAATCGTAAAGCCTAACCTCTCTGCACTGGAATACTAGTTTATCTAGATACCAGAGTCACCACCTGCAGTTAGCCAGCAACTGAGAGCACACAGTGTGCCTAAGGTCAAAGACTCCTCCCCAGGGGACCTTCCCCACTCCTGGGGAGTTTAAAGCAGGTGGCCAAGCAAAATAGCATGCCCTAAATTAATCCATATTCTTCCATACAGAGTCTTAATTTATTATTGCTCAATAAAGCAATTAACCAGAATAATCAAACTCCAGAGGTTTAAACTTGCAACTGTTTCAATTTACTGCATAAGAGAATGCAAATTGATAGCACACATACATACATTTCAAAATTACTTAGTTAAAATACTGCAATATTCAATCTGCCTATTTCAGTGCTTGATAGGTCACAGCAATCTGCAAGAGCACTCTGTCTTATGTTTTTATCCCACGACCCATAAACATAGCATAGGTATTTCAGTTGCAATACAAAAGGCAAGGCAGCTGTTGAGGCAGAGAAGTAGTTCCTCAGAGGTTACAAGGCAAATAAAAATTAACACCTGCCTACAAATGGCAGAAGACTGGAGTTTGAGTAGTTATTCACAAGGTCAAGGGACTTCAAGTAATGACCACTTCACTCACTTGGAGAGGTAGCAAGGACCTGTATTCTAAACAGTGAGAAATGCAGTTGCAAGTTTCTTACTGAACAGACGGGACTGTGGCATTGGCTGAGAGAGGTTCCACCAACAACTAATTTCTCCTTCCCTTCCGTAACATCATTTGCTGTTTTGCCCTTTTATGGTATAGCAAAAGGTGGTCTTGGTCTCCCTCTCCGTATCTGCCCTTTCTCACATAGAGACTGCTTAAAATAGTGTCTTTGCTTACATTCTATCCAGAAGAAATGTTCAAAGTTTTATTTACAGCCAATTCTGAAGGCAGCTCCCACAGCGCACAAAAGTTAGAAGGGTAGGCCTATGCCTATCCTATCCCCTTTATAGTTGTTTTGCATGCCAGGGCTGTTCTCTAGGTAACAAGGTGTTTTTAATTCAATACACAAACCCTGACTGAAGATACATAACCTTGAATCATCTTTCCTAGCCATTCAGAACATCATGACACACCTGCACACCATCCTTCTCTACATCCACCATTATCACATTCACAAAACCCATAATCAAATACATGACCATCTTCTAAATGGAAAAACACCCACTAGGAAATAGACTTGCTGAGATCCTGGAATTGTGAGAGGGAGTATTGTACCTCTCCAGGCTTTCATTCATTCAGTGCTTCTATAACTAACAGACTGACTCTCTTCACAAGACAATGTGAGGAGCAAGAGCACCACTTGCAGCAGTGTGCTTGGCTTCAAGCTGCTTTTACCACCCCATCCACATCCAGAGCTGAAATAGCAGTGCTGCAAGACAGAAGGGTGATTCAAATAGACTGAACAGCTACAGCACTCAGTGAAAACAAGAAAGATTCCCATTTCTGCAGGGTCCTTAATGATAGGAACACCATAGCAAAAGGATTAGAACGAGCCCAAGATTCAAGTATTATTTTCCCTACCCTCCTTTAAAAAAAATAAGGATACCTCAAACCCTAATGGTAAACATTTTCAGTTACTATCTATCCAGGCCAAACTTGAATTAAATTAAAAAAGAATTCCACAAACATGAGCCTATTACCTATCAATTTTTAATTTTTTTTGGTGTATGTTCTTACTCTCTTACTTTAATTTGCCCTATTACATCAGAGAACAGGAGCAAGTTTTTAAGTTGGGTTTTTTTTTTTTCTTGTGGTGTGGATTTTCACTGTGATTTTATTTCCAGAATTCAGCAAGTCAAAATAGCATGGCTTTAAAAGTGATTTCAAGTACTGTACTCTCCAGAGCTTTAACACTCACATATAGAGTATATAACATTACTTGACCCATATGCTTAAGTGGGTACCAATTTAATTTACTTACAGCACAAATAAACAGCAGCAAATGTCAGTTTTGTACTGCACACAATTCGGTATCATTGTCACAAAGACAATTAGCTGCCAGCCAGACATAGGAAATACAGTCACCTCCACTTTACCTCCTATTTTTGATTACTGGTGTAGCTCCAAAGACCAGCAGTGTTAAAAGGAAAAGAGCGACCAGCTTGGACACACACACACGCATATGTGCACCTCTGTGTGTATGCACATGTACATGTATATAAAAACCCTGTTTGAAATGTTGTATATCATTATAATCCCTACAGAGAGTTAACTTTTTACTTAAGAAAAAGAATATTTA
The DNA here is from genome assembly GCF_027791375.1 of Indicator indicator. Classification (NCBI taxonomy): domain Eukaryota; kingdom Metazoa; phylum Chordata; class Aves; order Piciformes; family Indicatoridae; genus Indicator; species Indicator indicator. The sequence goes on along the minus strand of NC_072012.1, from coordinate 6,354,043 downwards.
TGTGAATTACATGTTTACAAACACTCATAAAATATCTCTGATTGTTTCTTTGTGGTTAATTTACTTCCATCACTGTGCAAAATGCTGAAATACATCATAACTGGATTGGGAATATCCTACAGAACAGATTTAATCACTACAGGGGTCAGAATTGGAACTCAGAACCTCTTGTGTTGATCTGTAAGACTTCCTCAGACTGCATTCAGCTACAGATACAGCCTGTGCACTGTGAAAAGATGAGACAATCCATTTCCTACTACCAATACCAAAGTAATAATCTGTACTTACTTCCCATTTGAGTTAGTATATCCCAGGGCAATTTAATCTTTTTTGGGCACACACGTATTTCAAAAATCAGATATGCGACACAATGAAGAATTTACAGCATCCTCCACTGACTTCAGTGACTTAAAGATTAGTTCTGACTGCAGGGCACATTCAAAAGGCTTCAAACAGACAATGCCACTACCCATTTTTAAAAACCAGGAAACTCATCTCAGATGCACCTGCTGGAAGTAGGAAAGTGGGAAAGACAAAATATACAAGACAACCTGCTAAGACATTCTTTGAGGCCTTCATTCTGGCTGCTATGCCAGTTTTATGAATAATTTATTCCTTCCTTCGCCTCTCCCTTCTGCCTACTATTAGCTATTGCTGTGCTAATAATATCTCAGGATCTCCATTTCCAAATTCCATTTTATGCACTTTAGGAACTGAGTTTCAAAAACAAACAAAATCCTATATGACCTTCTCTGGCTGTTCTGAGGTGTTAGGTTTGCTATGGTTTTGTCTTCCAGAGGCCAGGGTCAAGCTTTGTTTTCTGTGCACTGCACAGCACTGGAAACAGTAGCAGAATGAAATTGATCATTATAAAGAACACATCAGCAGTTTTTCCACCAAATCTTACTTCACATAGATTTTTGTACTTATTATAGCATCACTAAAAGAGAAGTCAAAGCTCTGCTTATACTGACAACGAACTAAGTGTAACTTTATCTGTTACACTGACTCAAATATTCTGAGCACATGCACATAAAAAAGATAACCAAAAGTCAACTGAACATCCCCTGGTTAAGATCTTAATTTCTTACTTTTTCCAGTTTCAAAAAGGAAGTAGCATCTGAGATCAGACATCTCAGACTCTCCCCAGAGGAAAGGTAAATGTGTTTTATGTAAGAGAAATGAGGAGACTTGATAACATTATGAAATGAATCAGCAACAACTTTGAGAAAAGAAACAAACAGAAATGCTGACTCTTCCCATTTTAGTGGCAAATTTATTTCAGAGAGATGAGAATTAAGATAAAAAAATAATGTCTAAAAAATTATTTATCCATTCAGGACACTCAATTTTAACTTTCAAAGATACAAATGGCTACTTTATTAATTGGATAAAAATACCTCATAAAAAACGATTTAAGAAAGTAGATTTTTTTAGGGGGGGTTTAACTCTCAAAACATCTTTCTATACAATTGGCACAGTACAAATTAAAATATGTTTCTGTCTTAACGGAGAAAGTAAGTTGTGCGATGAAAAAATCCATCTGAAACAAACATGGAACTTCCTTTTCAAGAATGCACGAAATGTTTCAAGTAAGTTAGACATGACCTGCAAAAAAATAACTGGATGAGTCCCTTACCTGCCGAGAGATGGAGCTGCTTGTAGGATCTGGCACCGCAGAAATAAGGTTGGCAGTGCTCTTTCTATGAACACTATTCATACCAGGCATTTTAGTGATTTTACAGGCTTTGCTACTAGAACTAGAGTTTTTACGTTTTTTTCCTTCTGATTTGTCAAAAGAAAGGGCTAGAGAAGACACTGCATTATGTGCTCCTAGGGAGTGGTCCCCTGAGTGGTGCACAAGAGAAGATACGGACAGGTTAGAAGAGTCAATGCTGCTTACTACCATGCTCATGTGTTTCACTGAGTCTGCTGAACTACTTGATAATGAAGTCCGTCCTGAGGGCTCCGATTTGGCACTGAGTGGGCTTGTTCCATTATTTGTATTGTGCACAGACATACTGTTGTAAGAAGATGTAGCCTGATAGGAGTTCAAAGTTGAACTGGGGTTCAGGACACAGTTCTTTTTGTGAGACCCTGAAAATGAAGATGAGGAAGATGTCTGCAAAGATAAGGAGGAGGAAGATGACGACGATGAGGACTGCGGCTTTTTCTTTTTGTTACTTGAAGACTCATCGCTGCGGGACGACAGGTCTTTCAGTTTTGTGGATTTGCTGGCTTTTGTTTTGGATGGCTTGTGGGATGGGGAAGGGATGACTGCTGGCACTGGTGACACAGCTGATGGTGCCTTAAAAGTTGAGTCCATGATACTCAGGCTTGCAGGCACATGAGCGAAAGCTGTAGTATGTGAGACAATGGAATTCGTATCTGATGTTGTCACAAAGGCTGCATTTGATAACATAGCTGACGTCATTATGTAAGGAGATGAAGTGATTCTTGAACTGATAGGTGTTGAAGGAATATACACTGCACTGGGGTTGCTGAAAGGCTGTAAGACTGATGCTGGAAAAGGAGTGGAGACATGTGCTGCTGGAGAAGGCATGGGACTATCTGCTGCAGGAGGAATTTTCCTGAATAAAAGGAAAGGAAAAAAACAGTAAAAAAGAGATTTAGATACATAAAAAAATTCACCCAAATAATGACAGGAAACAATTTTTGGGAAGGACCAACTTATTAAAAAAGGCAAAACTAGTTCACTCTAATTTTGATTCCTGTTCTATCAATCACAAATATTTTAATACTTATAGTTCAAGATCAGGTCTGCGTTCTACAACATCTTGAAAATGCTTTTACTTGAGACTTTTTCCCCCTCTTATTTAAACCTTTTTCAAGCAATTCCATTATGAGGTTCTTCGGGGTTTAATACAAGTGACAAAACCCAAATTATATGGTTTTAATATTCTAAAGATTGAGGTAAGTTGGGTTATGAAATATATTTTCCAAAAAATTAATTTTGATGAGGTACGTTACAGCGGTGAGGGCAGCAGAGACCTCGCAGATGATTATGTGAAGAACTATGCAGTGTAATTTTCCCTATAGAATTCTGTCAGGGCACATGAGCCCTAAACTCTGTAAGTCAGTTAAACCAGAAATGAGCACCACTTCAGCACAAGTAGCAGTTAAGTTTACAGTGTTACAATTTAATCACTTTATTACAAATTTACTTTTTTTCTCTCTCCTACACTACCAAACAATAAAAAAATGCAAATAATCAATTGATAAACATTCTGATCACTGATCACTACATTTCATTCATTGTTTGTTTTGCTTCAAAGTTCAAGGGGTGGAAATATCAATATCAACCTAAAATCACAGGTTAGGTTTGATGTGGGTAGTAAATGAGCCAGTTTGGGGGCTGTGAAGTATTCAAATCACCAAGCTTGAAGAGGAAATCAGGAAAGCTCATCCCTTTCCAAATGCAGTGCTCTTCTCAACAGCTCAACTGAGAGCTAGTTATATAGGATTAACTAGGTAAATCATTAATTTCACTGCTTTTGAAATTCACTGACAAAAAAAAAATCAGACTTGATAAAGTTTACAACTAGTTGAATGCTATTAGGAGAATAAAATCTAATAATAGTACCTGTGAAATTAGTAGAATGTAATAAAATTATTTTCTATTCAGCCATCATCATTTATTATCTAGTCCAGCTTTAACAAAGAACCAGACTTCCATAATGTTGCTTGGAAAATTATCATGTGAGCTTCTCATTATTTAGAAAAAAAAATAATTCACAGTTTAATTCTATTTCTCTTTGTTAGGAAGCTGTACATCACCATAACTCTGCCCTTGTTATCCTCACTACTGACAGCTTTTTAGTTTTTTAAAGGCTTACTCTCGCCCTCAAAGGCGGATGATGAAAGAGCAGCACTGGGTGTACTGCTTTATCACAAATCAAACCCTAATTACAAGTGTTCTCTCCTGGTATTCCTCCTATGGAGAGTGTCAGGGAGAACACTGTTTATGGCATAGTTATATGAGGGATTACATACAGTCCATGCTGCCAGAAATGAGGGAGTCCTACAGCCTGTGACTTGCTATGCCAACAAAGCTGCTTATCAGACGCGTTCCTCTGTTTAGTTTTAAAGAAGAACCAGTAGTTCTTAGCCACTTTTTGAGAACTAGGGGTAAAAAGAACTTTGTAAATGTTACTATCGCTCTCAAAATATGGCCTTTCAACCCTTCACCCTTTGTATCAGTTGGATGAGCTACAGCTACAAAGCTGCACTAGCACCAGTTATAAAATAGCAGCTTCATGCATACCCCTGCTTGGGGAAGACAGGAAAAAAAATCAGTGCAGAGAAGAGCTGAGAACAACAGGATAATACAACAGTGGTTAAGCACTGTGAACTTCCTGTATTGTACAGACAAGTAAGTACAGATGGAATTCTTAAAAATATTAGAGATTACATAAACAGAATTTGGGAAAACATTTACAATTGGTTTTCGTGGGAGCAGGAGGGGGCTGTTTGTTTCTTGTATCATATAACTACTATAGAGGGTGGTTTGGGTTTGGTGGGTTTTGTTTGTTTGTTTGTTGCTTTTTTGTTTTGTTTTGGTTTGGTTTTTTTGCAACAGTAGCAATACTGAGTATATTTTCTTCAGACAAACAAAGCCAATAGAAAGCAAGTTTTAATCGTCCTATTTGTGGAAACCAAAATAGTTTTATTTGTGGAAGACAACGGACACAAGTTGTGATTTTGTGAAAGTTAACAGCCAAATTTACAAAGTAAAAGAGAGGAACCACTTGCAGATCAAGTGTGGTCTGTCTCTAAGCAGACATGAAACTACTGGCTCATTTATAGCAAACCCAATCATTTCCAAACTATGTCTCCCAGCACAGTAGCACCATTATCAAGTTACCAGGTTAGTCAGAGAAGCCAAGCTTTAGTGTTTCAAAAATATATTTAAATAAAAATCAAACCTTGTTTATCTAATGGCTGGCATCCAATGAATATAACACAGTCCTGACAATAAACAGTGACATGAAACACTGCACTTTAGTGTCATGATATTGGAAGAAGAATGCATACTCTGTAGCAGAATGCCACCCCCTCCTCCCCCACATCAATCCTGTGTGGAGATGCTGTAGGATCTTAAATTTTTTTTTACTTTTGTAAGAATTAGCATGTTTTTCTTAAGTGCAGTCTATTTTAATGTATCATGTAGCCAAGCCAATAGAAATTGGAATCTGCATACACTATATGGAGGTGTTTCAACAGTGAATATGTAACTCAGAAATGTAAGACCCCAAAGCCAGTAAGGTCATTTATGGACTACAGCCCTATCATATTCCATCTTAAGAACAGGCAAATGTGTACATTACAACATGAGTTGTACAAAACACTGTCTGAATAGGTGTATGATATAAAAAAAAAATCTAGGCAAAATCTAGTCTGTCTGTTAAAAATTACATAATATCAAAACACTTCTCCAAATCCTGAAGACACTGAGTTTTAAATACTTTTAAGTAGTATTAACAGAAAGACTAAATTCTTCCTTCTCAGATTCCCAAGGACTTAAGGAAAAAAAAAAGTCCTAAACCTGGAGGAGATTTATATCAGAACAGGAGACTCTTCTGTTGCATTGCATATTCCCTAACAGAGAAAACTTGTTCTCATATTACCTTCACACAGAGGTAATTTCACAAACGCTTCCCATGGAGTGTTGAATTTAGAAGTCTTACAGAATGAAAAACGTTCAGCTACCCATCGAGCGTAAAAATTCAACTTACTTCCACATCTGTGAGTTCAGATGTTTTTCTACCATGGAGTTCAGTGCGAATCGAAAGTGGTCCCATCTTCTGTCAAAGACATAGTACCCTCTTCCCATTAAGCGACTGCCATATGAACAAAACTGAAAGAAAAAGATTCATTTCAACATTGTTTATAAAAAAAGTACTTCTACAGTGTACAAGAAGTACCAGTTCTACATTAAGGAACACCTTTGTCATCTGTACCAAGCATACTGAACACCTTTTCAAAAGGTGGGTTTCCTCATCTGCAGCACAAATATATTTTGCCTGACATACGAAACATGTACCTGATGTTTCAGCTTAGTGTAAAGTTCACTACATACTCCACTAACAAGTCAGGTTACCGTCAGGTACCTCTGTGTGAGAGGGAAATGATGGGATTAAAGTGGGTAATGCATTTACAAAGTAAGAATTGGCTAAGAGGAAGCTGAAATAACAATGGAAGAACCAGACAGTTCACCTTATCTATGTGTATGTGTAAATCTCAAATAGCCTCTGCTAAGGGCCTTATCTGTGGTCTTGCCGTAAATCAGTGGGAGGCTGTCTAAAGACAACAGACACTGAATACAGCGTCAAGTTCTGAACTTTTAGGAGAGAGTGCAGGCTTAATAGACTACTATTAACTTACTATAATTCACTTCTCCACCCAGAGAAGTGAAGAACTTAATTTAAATTAACATAGGATGCATGATGCAGGAGGTTACATGTGAAGGGGTACATGTAGTAGGTGTATCACGGAACACTGTAAATCCTGAGCACCTCAGCCAATGGGGAAAAGGGAGAGGGAAATTTGTGTCTGGGAATTTAAGATAAAAGGGAAGCTGTGCCTTCAAGCTATTTGAGAGAGCCCAGAGAGAATTGTCCTGTGGACTCTCCCTTTATTCAAATAAAGTTTTACAAGACTTTGTTTTGAACAGGAACTTGTAGATCAGATTAATTATTCCTTACAGAAAGAATATAAATGCTGAGGGACTCTTAGGGAAGCAGTTCTGGAAAATGATACTTTCACTGCCATAGAAAGTTGTACCCTTCCTTGCCTATTACATCTCGTACCAGGAATAAAAATGTAACTTCCAGTATTTGAAGGGGGCCTACAAGAAAGCTGGTGAGGGACTTTTTAGGATGTCAGGTAGTGATAGGGCTAGGGCGAATGGATTCAAGCTAGAGGAAGGTAGATTTAGATTAGAGGTTAGGAAGAAGTTCTTCCCCATGAGGGTGGTGAGACACTGGAACAGGTTGCCCAGGGAGGTGGTAGAAGCCCTATCCCTAGGTGTTTTTAAGGTCAAGCTGGATATGGCCTTCTTCAAGCAGGGGGGTTGGAACTAGATGATCCTTGAGGTCCCTTCCAGCCCTGAGAATCCTGTGATTCTGTGTATGAAACTCATCTAGAGGAGCAGTTTTGAGCATTCTGCAGAGCTCAGCAGTATTTGTCCTGCTTCCTTTGGAGAACTTCCTGGAAAGTCCTACTGCACTGAAATGGTATGATCAGGAATCTACCCTTTCTTCTGTTCAGTATTACTGGTCTCACATTACGCAGAGAACTGTCATAACACCTATTGGTGGGAAAGAAATCTGTTAGAAATCATACTGGGAAGAAAAAAGACAGCTCTCCATCACGCAGGAATCAAGTCTCACCAGTTCTGGCTGAGAGCAGAAGCTAGTGATGCAGTTAGAAAAGGAACCGTTTAAAGCATTTTTCAGCTTAATGGACAATGAGTGGTGATGCTAACTATTTATCTTAAGTCTGCTCCATGAGAAGGTTAAACAGCTTAATTGAAAACACCATCTAAGCTGATAAACTAGCATCACCGCTCAGTGATACAGATATCACTAACAGGTAGTTTAAGATGCTACTGTTTTTTTTTCCCCCCTGTCAATTACTATCATCTCTCCTGGAGAGACACTATGGAAAAAAAAACATTCCACTTCAGTATGAAATGTAACAAGTTAGCATGAACTGCGCTGAAGGCAATTTACACCACCTCTTTTGACTCCATGTTGATGTGGACTTAAAACACCTGCACTATCATTAACTGTTCCTGCTAAGAGATGATAAGATTTCAAAGAACAGATGAGTCAGTGGGATTTGCCTTGAAACAGAACTAGGATCTTAAGCCAAAATGGCTGTTGACAGCCTGACTCAATGATAATGCCTGTGAATCAAACGCACTTTGATTATTTTTTTTATGTTGTGTGGACACCCATGCACCAAGCCTTTAGTTTTTAATTCATGAAGAGGCAGCCAGCAAAACAAACAAACAAACAAAAGTGCAATACAAGAGTACAAAGAAGCAGGAGCTTATCATGCATATCATAGTACTACATGGTCTAGTAATTCTTATTTTCTGTGTAACAACCAAATACAGAATTTCATCTGACAGTTATTTTATGTTCAGCTCATACTTTTTGGCAAGTGCCTGACAGTAACAAGTTCTCCTTTGCTCTAGGGAATGCAGGCTACAGTTATCACAGTGTTTTTTTTATTCTGCATATGATATGGAAAACACTTAAGTGATGTCTTTATTAATTTTATTCCTTGGCTCAATTGTGATGAGAACTAACTGCTTAGAAGTTCAAGAGCTCTCCCATTACTTCTTTGTTTGTAAAGTGTAAGGAAATTCACACTACAAAGACAATGCCACAAGACAACTCTTACTACTTTTAATAACATTTCTCACTAACACAGGTACAGTTTTGTGAGAACTACGACAACTCAGAGATTATCTTTTCATGTCATATTTAAAACAGTGCAACTTTCCTCAGTCTAGCAAATTTACATGAGTTGCAGTTTTCTGAGAGGGAAACCCGAAACTAGAATTTCTGATTTTCAGCTGCTCATCTTGTCCTGCAACCTACTTGTCCCGTGCACGGACCAGACTTTTCCTTCTGCTTTATCCCATCCACACCATTCTCGGATAAATGCATTTGCTCTCTTTAGAACACAGTTTTCAGAATATAAGGTCTTAATTCCTTATGTTCTTACTAAATTACTTCTTTTTTCTCCCCTTTCTAGGTAAAAAGAAGGGCAAGGCATGCCAGAGACAGACACATACCCCAAGAGGTCTGGGATGGTGTTCTGAAAAATGACAGTCTAATTTTTCAGATTCTTCAGCTCCATCCGCCTCCCCTTCATCACTGGACAACCTGCTTGTTAAATCTCCTCCCATGGACGGCAGTGGCAGTTCTGGTACGCACCCACTGTGGTTTGAAGAACTGTTGCTGTTTATGCTATTTGCAGATGACGGTCTAGAAAGAGAATAGACATTTAAATCATCAGTGTTCAAAGGATTTTCCAACCCACCTGCCACAGTGCTGTGGTTTATTAGCTAGGAACTATGCACCAGCACACAGAGTTAAGAATCAAAGTAAATTATACCAGGAGAAGAGTGAAAGGTACAGAATAGCTGACATTTGGTCTTGTCAGAAATGTATCATGCATTGTCATCATATTAATGTTAACAGGTAATACTTTTGTATTGCCTGAAATTTTAAATTTGCCATGAAGCTGAGTTTCAGATCACGAGAGGGGTAAAGTATATTAAAAATACAAACAAAAATCAGATGTGTAAAATCATCTTACACTGCACCACTACTCTGCTACTTAATTAATCACAATGGTCCAGTTACGAAATTTCATTTCATACCAAAATCCTACTGAGGTTTGTGTACTAAATACAGTCAGAGAATTTAGCTGACACCCTTTGCAGCTAGATTATTTATTTAAGTGAAATAACTGAGAGGACCTGTTACTGCATGGTGATTTTCTTTATCTTTATCTAAAATCCACTAAAACAAAGTGGGAATGCCTTTACACCACAGGGCATGATGGTGCCTTGCTTTTCAAAAGCATCTTGGAAACAAATGAGATTAGAGTTGGGGGTAGAAAAGGATTCTCAACTACAGTCTGTACAATCAAGTATGTATACGTCCCTCTGAGATTAGAGGAGATGTCCATGTTGAGCAAATCTGAAGATCTTCAATCTCATGAATCTATGCTGTCAGGACTAGGACTGTGGACAGGTGCCCTCTTCTGAACTGAGCAGGGATTGCTCATCAATTGCCCATCAACTAGAAATAACTGCTGCGGTTGCTGTTGCAAGGGATAGATTGTGTGAGGGCTCCTTAGCCTCCAGGAAAAGCTGGCCAGGTGAAGCCAAGTCAGCACCACCAGCCAAGTCACCATAAGCAAGCTTTCCCTCAGCACAGCACAGCTGCAGGCTTGCTGAGTCCCACCAGCAGAGAGGCTGTCCCTGGCACGGCTGCTCACAAAACCAGACAGCATGTCAGAACAGAGGCTCTGCAGCATCAACTGTAGATTGTACAAGCACAACATCTGTGTGTTAAAATCCCCCTTCCCCTCAAATACCACTACCTTTGCAATTTCTTCAACTAACTCTCACTGAATTGCATTCCAGTTTTGCTTCTTTGGCTGCAACACCTACTGAAAGCAATGTCTGCCTGTCTTTCTGTGTCCTTCTCTAAGGACTCTAAGAATTATGCCAACTTTTCACCAATTTACCTATAGGGATTCTTTCATTCTCATTTCATTCAAACCTTGAATCCTTCTCTGCCACTGCATGAATAAAATCTCATTATGGCTTAATGAACACAGAAAATGTTGGAAATGGCTCTCTCTGTAAGACTTGAGATAGATAGTAAATAGAACAAATATTTCTTGAGATAGGGATTACCTTAGTACAAAACCCTCAAAATAGGCACCAAATCCTGATTAAGGCTTTTGTGAAGAAATACTAACAAAATAAATATGAACGAATCCAACTGGTTTAGCTTTCTAACTCCAGCCAAAACTAGTACCAAAATAAATCTCAAACAAATATATAAGAAGTTTACTAAAGGATAATTAGAATTTAGTAGATTCAGTATCTCATACTAATTTTTCTAAGGGTATGTCTTTAGAAGTTTGCACTGTCTTTCTGAGAAGTGTTTTTGTCCTTTTCAAGAAAAATCTTAATGAGGAAAGACATGCTATGCACAGTTTCAAATCAATAGTTTCAAGAACTAGCTGCTTACACTGCCATTTACACCAAATTACATTTTTTTTACAAGATGTTCCATTGATGTAGCTGGTGAAGTATATCTGCAGAGAAAAATTATATGTAAACGTGCAGAATTTCACCACTGATACTGACCCCGATTCATATAAATAAGACTTACTCCAAAATGTGCCAGAATGCCTCTAATGTAAACTTTCCTAATTATTACTGACCATTTTAGCAAAAAAAATGCAGTCTGAGACTCTGAGCTGAGCGTAGACACCACTCCTTAACTCATTTCCCACCAGGCTTTAGGCTACCATGGACAGATTTAGGTTAACGTAAGTATAGTCCATCTTCTACTTCTAGCAGAAACTCTTATTTTAATTTTAATGCATTTTATGATGCAATAGCTTGAAGAAGTCCTGAATACTTACAAAATTATAAGCTGAAAGAGTCATGAAAGTGATTTCTTACAGTACCTTCAGAATGGAACATTCCACACTGAAGTAGTGCTTACCTTGGAAGTACAGAATTTGGTGGTCTGGATTTTGCAGGAGATGTTACTTTAGATTCTTGCCCAGAGTTCACCGAGGATCCTGACAGAGAGTCTTGTGCTGGTGTGAACTGGCTCTGATAGCTTTCCCTTGCAGACAGTGGATGCTCTTTGTCTTTTGCAACTTCTTTTTCCCTGGATCGAGCTTTGTGTTCAGCTAGAAGGATGTCAAACTGTTTTTTACGGCCTGGAACTGCTCGTCGATGATTAAGTGAATGAGTCTAAAAATAGGGTGGTTAAAAAGCATTTGTGTGTGCATGACATTGTTTATGAGTCCTCTACACTTCCGATACACCACAACTCTAAAAGATAAAATCTACTTCAAACACATTTAGCCACAGTTATGGAAATAAAGCTGTTATGCCAGATTATCTTTGACAATTTATGAAGTCATCCTTAAGAAATACCAACATCAGGGCTAAAATTACTTTTTGCAAGTTTCCATATAATAAACTCCATTGACTTACCTTTTCCAAGACAGAAAATACAATTCCAGTAGTTTTAAAATCTTAAGAAGTAACATCATTGTAGCTCTTAACTTACAATGAAAAAATTGATTTCATTGGATTGAAAAATGTGAATACGCTTTAAAGCAAATTTATCTGATGATCTCTACTGATAGGCAGCACATATGCATACAAATGTTCATTACAGAAGTCCTACATTGCTGCTTTTTTGACAGAAGTCTTATTACTATTGCAAGGGCAGCCTCCAAGTAATTTATTGCAGAAGAAACGTTAATTTTTTACTAAAGATTGACTGTACTACGATATTGTTGCACACATGAACCAAAAGGAGCATTTAAAGTAACACCTGTGCTTCTACATGAAACAATGTTTTTTTTGCGTAACAAAATGACAGGAAAAGATAAATCTTTTTGGAAACATCAGTGGAATAATGCAGATGCTCTGATTCAAAGAAACAGAATTACTCAAAAGAATTACCTGAAGACAGCGTCTGAATACCATACCCATTGTCTGTAAGACAGGAGCAGGTATGACCTCTCAAACTACTGTGGTAGGATTTAAACTATAACAAAGCATCTGATATTTTATCTTCTAAGAAAAATACCTTGCAGGTGAGTGATCTTGTGCAAGGTTTCTTTGTTTCAGGATCCAGTACTCCACAGTGTTTATTTGGGTCAAATTCTCTTTCTGTTTGATGGAGGAACAGGTAGAAAAAGGAGAAAAAAATAGATTATTACATAAATTTTAGCCAAGTAGCTATAATTTTTGTCTGATAGACCTCACTTCAACCAGGCTCAAACTGAATCACTGATCCCAACCTCAGCACCCCGTAACAGAGCCAACACACGTTGCCGATACTGTTGTGCAGTTCTTTGCCCTAATATGTTTCAAACTATTTAGAGCATGATTTCAGTCACAGATTTCACAGACCTGAGTCTGCTTACAGAGCTGTACTCAATGAAGTAGCCCAAATGCAGGACCAAAACAAACACCTGCAGGTTCAGTTTCCTCTCTAATGTTGGCTCCTCTGAGGCTGTGAGATACAGCATTTGCCAACCCAGCTTCTGAGTTTGGGCAGGACACATAGATTAAATATTGCAAGTGCTTTGAATAATACTTCTTTGACATACTGTGAAACTCTGGAAAACAACACATGGTGCCTCACAAGTAAATGGAAGATTACCAGTGGCATTTAAAACCAAGATTTATCTAAATCTGCCCTGTAAATCTGTGTGAAGTCATGTGTATGTTAGTTCTTATTTCCCTAATTGAAGGGAGGCATGGAGTTTAAAGTTCACAAATCGTGGGGGGGGGGGAAAAAGGGCATTTCTGAGTTCTACTTATGATCAACATTAATATTTAATATGCTGTATTTCACAGAATCATAGAACCATCCAGGTTGGAAGGGACCTCCAAAGGTCATCTAGTCCAACGCCCTTTGCAGTAAGCACGGGCATCCTCACCTAGACCAGGCCGTCCAGAGCCGTGCCCAGCCTCACCCTGAATAACCTCCAGGGATGGGGCCCCAACCACCTCCCTTGGCAACCTGTTCCAGTGTTCCATTACCCTCATAGTAAAGAATCTGTTCCTAACATCCAATCTAAATCTGCTCTTCTCCAGTTTGAAGCCATCGCCCCTTGTCCTGTCACTGCAGGCCTTTGTAAACAGTCTCTCTCCCATCCTTCTTGTAGTCCCCCTTCGGGTACTGAAAGGCTGCTATTAGGTCTCCCCAGAGCCTTCTCTTCTCCAGGCTGAACACACCCAGCTCCCTCAGTCTGTCCTTGTAGCAGAGGTGCTCCAACCACCTGATCATTTTCATAGCCCTCCTCCGGACCTGTTCCACCTGGTCCATGTCCTTTCTATATTGAGGGCTCCAGAGCAGGATGCAGCACTCCAGGTGAGGTCTCACCAGAGCAGAGCCAAGTGGCAGAAATTGCCTCTCTTGATCTGCTGGCAATGCTCCATCTTTTGATGGAGCCCAGGATGAGATTGGCCTTCTGGGTTGCAAGTGCACACTGTCTGCTCATGTCCAGCTTCTTGTCCATCAGCACCCCCACGTCCTTTTCTGCAGGGCTGCTTTCTATCACCTCATCACCCAGTCTGTATTGATAGAGAGAACTGTTCTGATTGCATATTCAAGTTTCATTCAACTTTTAGCATTTATATACCACAGATAGCATCACCTCCCTTAGGTTATGTTTTAGGATTTTCAACACAGCACTGTAACAAAAACTGTGAACATACACTTTTGACTTTTATGCCACAAAACCTCCACCTACCATTATATATCTTTATAAATCTCTACCCTGGCTGTTTTAAGTGGCAAACTGGTTTGCTTTTGTTTGATAGTGGAATATAAACTATTTGCCAAAGCTTATTTTAACTATACACTGATATAACAAACATCCTGTACTCAAATACCACATTTAATCTGAGGTCTAAAAATCCTTTATAAACAAACAAATTTGAGCTCAGATGAAGACAGAAATTCACAGATATGTTACAATATTATGGCGACATCACAGCAAGTAGAACAGCTGGAATAAGAAACGTGAAACCAAGTAGTCAGTATTAGATGACAGCTGTCATCCAGATACCACAATTGCCAGCAGGTTTTTGTATTTTGCCATATGGACTACGTTATCATAAAACAAACACTAAACTGATGCATTATTGACCTGTTAGCAGAAACATATCAAAAAGTGAGCTTGGAAAAAGCAGTTGGCACTGTTTTTTTTTTGGTGAAATCTACAAAAGGACAGACATCTATCACAAGAATTTGTAGTTTCTGTGACCTGTACACCACAACAGAAAAGTAGCTGTGTATAACTAAATATGAACTAATATAATGAAGCAAGACTTGCAGAACTGATTATGGCAAATCCAGTTATTAGCAAATCAAGATAGGGAATTACAGTCAAAAAAGGTGGACGCCTCCATCATCTACCAAACAACACAGAAACAGAAAACACTAAAGAGGGAAACACTTCTCCTGGATGAAGCATGTGTAGCTGTTCAAGAGAAATCATCAACATCTTATTGCCAGCTACAAACATGCCTGGTTTGGGCAATGGATTAAATGAAGATTATCACCTTCTTATCAATAATGAAATGCAGCTTCTGACTACATCTACATTAGGAGATGCGTAGCGTGAGAACCCCTAGACTCTCGTGCCCAGGCAGAGCTACAGAAACCTGTTTGTTCAGAATGGATTCCACTTCTTCAGTTTGATGGCTGAAGTAAAGAGTATTCATTATAACCTCACTGACAGAAGAAGGGCCAAAATTGAATTGTCTCTAACTTCTGTTTGCAAGACAACAGATATTCTTGGTGTAAACCAGGCATCTGCATTCTTTAGTTTCACCCCAAAGAGAACAAGAGCTAAGGCAGATGAGGAATTTTTAAATTTTTTTTTCCAGTTTGCTGCTGAGGAGCACTGATCCACTTATGCTGGGCAGCTACAGACTGTCTTTTGTGGTTCCACAAGCTGCTTCCTCTCTCTCACCAACAACAGCACTGCTGAAAAGATGGCAGGGTTCATTCATCACCCAAACAACTACCAGCTCTAAGAAAAAAAAAAAACAACAAAACAAACCCACAAACTTCAGCCACAGTCAGGGAAATCATGTCAGAGAGAGTGAATGTTGCTAAAGGAAAGAAAATGATGTAAATTGGCCAGGTCTATCAAGGAGCTTCAAAACTTAACAACTGCACAGGTCCACAGCAGTGGACTGTGGAAAACCTAAATCCCCTAGCCCCAGTCTCATTCTTTTATTGTGAAATGAATAGAATACTTGGGATATCTAAAGTAATTACTCACTGACCTTCCAAGATCTTTTTCTCACCTTTTGCACAGTACTGTGTAACAATGGAGATTAATCCATCATAGCGACATACAACCTACAGGAAATTCATCTACAGCACTCTCAGGACTTATATTTGCATCATGTCTAAATTACTGTGTTGCTGCATCAATACATGAGGCAGCAGAAACAAGACTGAGCAGATTCTAAATCTGATAATGACAGGACCTTTGGGAAAAAAAAAAAGTAGCATTGATTCTGTGGATTTGTTAGCCATGTAAAAGTGAACTAATGCCTACTGTAGTGCTTTAACAGTCCTGTGCAGAAGTTTCCACTGGTTAAATGTTCCCTAGCCAGGAGACTGCAAGTCATAAAGTCATAGAATTGTTAGGGTTAGAAGGGACCTCAAAGATCATCTAATTACAATCCCCCTGCCATGGGCATGGACACTTCACCCTAGATCAGGTGGCTCACAGCCAAATCCAGGCCAGCCTTAAAAGCTGCCAGGGATGGGTCTTCTACCACCTCCCTGGGCAACCTGTTCCAGTGTCTCACACCACCCTCATCATGAAGAAGTAATAAGTGACAGCTTAGATCACCTCCACAGAAAAAGCAAGCAAGTTGAAGGAAGGCTCTACAGAAATCATTCTCCTGTTGTATGAACACATTCCAGCAAGCACTTGTACAAAAGAGGTGCAAGTATCACCTAAAACCCTGCTGCGGTACACAGTGACAAAAGGAAAACAAGAATCTCAAACAGTGTCAGTTTCAATTGTCCCAGGGAGAAATTCAGAATTATTTAGCTAAATTAAGCATATAAACTATCAAAGGAAATAATAGGTGAAAAGAAACCAATATTTTAAATTAACTACAAAATAAATAGAGTTTTTATTAGAATAACAAATTGGATCTCAGCAAGTACAACAAGGTCAGCTACTGTCTTGTACCCTTTTTTCCTTTGGTAGAATGCTGTAAATGAACAATGGTTCTGACTTCTTATACAACACCTTTAACTAGTTAAGAAGCAATCAGTGTACTGAATCCTTTAAGGCAGTGGCATTGTTCCATAGCCCACGCAGCCCTAGCAAACAGCTTGCACTGGTCTGGAATCAAGCCAAGGTAGCAGTAGCATAGGCTAACTGCAGAGTTTGAGAAAAAGAAAAAAATAAACCTGATATTCAGTCAAAAAAAAAAACAAACAGGGCATGCTCCTTAACTGGAAACGAAAGCATTTACCTTGCGCAACTTCTGCTTGGTTCATAACTAGTGCACATTGAGAAATCATGTGAACTCACTTTCTGCCAAGCTGATGATCTAAAGCAGATCGTGCTGCCATTGGCAAAATTAGCCTTTCAGTACACATCAGAAGTTCCTGCCCAAATCACAAAGTACTGCCAGCTGATGAATAGACCCTGCACAGCTTCTGAAGCTGGAAACTTAAGTCAGTTACTTTTGCTTTAAAAACAATTAACAAACAAGAAAAAAAAAATCCCTCAACATACTTTTGTTTCCCTTCGTTTAGAACAAAAGTTTGTTTTCAGCTTTAGAGGGCAAATTCTCTACTCACTGCCCAACAGCTGGCATGGGTCACCTCCACTGAAAGTAAGTCTTCCTCCAATGGATAGGTACCTTACTAACGGAACCTCTGCCCTCCCACAACATGTCATTCTGCGCTTGAGTGGTAGATTTGCATTGCCATCCTCCATAGTGCCCTCTCTACGGCCATCCTGCATATTTTCACACTTAATGTTACTCCCTCAACCCCATTGGTCCTATGTTCCTGAGGAAGAGCAAGATCCCCACGCCACAAACTTCACTCGTGTGAATAGTAGGGGGAGAGGAGTGAAAGGAAATTCTGTCTCTTAAGACTTCCCCAGCATTTCCAGTATCTCCTTAGAAGTTTCTAGTATTTGAAACCAAACAATAAGAAGATTCTTTTAAAAATCATGACTTGGTGAATAATCCAATGTCTTAAACCTCAACTGTTCAACTTGATCATGACTATGTTAAAATCACCCAACCAAGGCACATTTTGTTTTGCTGTAAACATCCAAATTACACAATGGCTCAAGGAAGCCTTCTGCCTTTCTGTTTTAATGAACTTTTATTTCCCTCAAAATTTATATTTGGCCTGTTGACCAGCTGCGAAATACATTAAAGGCTCTAATTTCAAGCCCAACAGAATGTGTTCTTTGAAAACATTTTACACATGCTAACAGAGTGTGAAAGCTCTCTTTTTCATACATGCAAACTGGCTCCTTACAGTGGGGGGAAAAATCAAACCAAACCCAGGATACAGCATTTTATTAGTCCATTACTTCTGAGCTATACAAATATTAATGAAGAAAGATGGTCTACAAAGGTAATTACAAGATCACTCACCTGAAAGTCTCTTATAAGGCTTGTTACTGCTTTTAGTGCCATTTTGGTGTTTCTTGTCTATTGAAGGAGCTACAATTCCTTTGCCGTTCAGAATCTTTTCTGGTGATGGTGGCACTGACTTGGATGTCAAACCAGATTTTACCAAAGTTGGAGCAGGTATGGTGGAGGAAGAGGCTGAGGAGGAAGTGATGGTGGTAGTGGTTGCAGAATTCATTTTAACATTGGCACCATCTGCCTTCACTAGGTTAGGAATTTTCTCCAGACTGACTACTGGAACAGGAACGCTGCAAAACCAAAGAAAAATCCTCAAGTTGTTTTCGGTGCCAAAGATTTACAGTTACTTAATTCACAGGTAAGAAAAATTTCAACACAAGTGACACAGTATCTTCAGACCAGACTGAAGTAAAATATTTAGGATCACTACTGACTATTTTTGTTCAATCAAATGTTTACAAAATGAGGCATCTGTAAAGCCTGGCAAGTAAAGAAGTATCAAAATGAACCTTTGATTTTTTTTTTTTTAAAAGACCTAATCTGCTGCTATTCATACACAAAATAAGTCTTTGGTACTAAGCAAACACACCCACTTACATAAATGTCTCATGTCTTTCACATGGGCACATATCAAATGTGTGTCTTATACTAAACACTCCATGACAACAAAGTAGTTTGCTAATAACATTACCATTTTTAAACAAACAAAAATAACTCATTTGTTCAGATGTGTCTGAATGACACTTTAAGGAAACAAGGAGAAAAACTTTAAGCACAGCAACCTTAACAATATTCCCTTCAGAAGATTAGGATCCTTGATGAATTGAGCATTAGCAAAATGTCCTTTTAATGAAACCGTACTAATTTAAAAATTCCCCATGTAATTATTAGCTTACTTGGTTCTTTTCAGAATTAAAGTTTGCAACAACTAGCTTCTCTTAACTACCACCACAGTGTATTTGTGATGTTAACAAAGGTTATCTTCTCAAATCAGCAGAAAAAAAAATGGAGATAACTGATTTTCAATTCCAGCATTATTTTTATCAGATCCTATCTGCATGAGGAACTATCCAACAGTGATAGTTGCTTTCTACCTACCCATCAATTCTAGAACTGGATGTCTTGTGAATAGCAAATCTACTTCAGCAGAGAAGTTGGACTAAAGGTGATCTCTAGAGGTCCCTTTCAACCACTACCATTCTGTGATTCTGTGATGTGACTACCAATTAATACCTAATATATAAATTATATATCCCTCCTTACTGAAATAAATGCAGAGAAAAAAAAAGAACTAATTAAAAAACCTAAATTCTCAGACCTTTAATCTCAGTTTTCATTGGAGGCTGCAAAAGAAAACATCTTGCTTATTCAGTTCTTCCTGAAGAGTTGCTTTTGACGAACAGCTATCTGTTCTGCAATCAAATTCACACAGGGATCATGCAAAAATGACAATTTTCAGACTATCATTCCACACTGAGCAAACAAAATCAACATAATGGTCATGTTTAAGAGGTAAACCAAATTCCTTATCTAGGAGAGTCTCCTTAAAAGTATTGCTATCTTTTCCTTTCTGAATAACACAGAACCTCCAAAACTTTAGTTCCCAGCATAAAGGTTGAGGACACTGCCCTGCACAGAAAAACTTCTTAAACCTCAGGGTTTCTTTCATCTATTATCTTTGAAGGTTTAACTTGATGTATTTGGTTAAAGGTAAAATGAAACCTATTTATTAAGAGCATGAAATTACTTCTTAGGAAACCATACTCCACAACATGCTTCTTGCATGTTCAGATTGCACATCACTGCAGTGCTTTGGCACAGTAGTGCAGAGCTTCTGCAAGTGCATTACTCATGTGCTGTCTGTCAAACACACAAGCCCCGTGCAATAAGTATCTATCCTGATGCATATTGCCACGTTACAGTTCAGGTAAGAAGAGTTTCTTGCCAGAGACCACACTGTTCTCACTTGCCCAAGACAGGCAACGTCTGCCTGTCTGCACACTACTGTTGTTTGAGGCTTCCCCTCAGTCACAACTCTTCTGTAATTTCAGTCAAGGAAGAGGAGACAAGGAAAAGGCTGAGCTGCTGAACTTTGCCTCCGTATTTGTCAGTGACACCAGTTGCTCCTTGCAGGATCAGCCCCTGGAACTGAAAGATACAGATGTGGAGCAGAAAGCAGCCCACACAATCCATGAGGAAATGATCAGTGACCTATTGTGCCACTTAGATGTGCACAAGTCTATGGGAGCAGATGGGATCCACCCAAGGGTACTTAAGGAGCTGGCAGATGTGCTCACCAGGCCACTTGCCATTTTTTGTCACCAGTCCTGGTTAACTGGGGAGGTCCCTGTTGACTGGAGGCCAGCAAATGTGACACCCATCTACAAGAAGGGCTGGAAGCAAGATCCAGGAAACTACAGGCCTGTCAGTCTGACCTGGGTACTTGGGAAGGTTATGTAGCAGGTCATCCTGAGTGCCATCATGCAACACATACCAAGACAACCAGGTAATCAGGCCCAGTCAGCAGGGGTTTATGAAAAGCAGGTCCCAACTGACTAATCTGATCCCCTTCTGCAATAAGATGACCTGCCTAGTGGATGAGGAAAGTGCTGTGCATGTTGTCTACCACAACTTTAGCAAAGCCTTTGACACTGTCTCCCACAGCATTCTCCTTCGGAAACTCCTGGCACAAGGCTTGGATCAGTGGCCTCTGCACTTGATAAAACACGGGCTGATGGCCAGGCTCAAAGAGTGCTGGTGAATGGAGTTAAATCTGGCTGATAAGCATCACTAGTGGTGTCTCCCAGGGTTCAATACTGGGGCCTGTCCTCTTTAATGTCTTTATTAATCAACTGGAAGAGGTGATTGAATGCACCTTCAAGTAAGTTTGCAGCTGGGTGGCTGCGAGAGGGTACGGAAGCTTTACAGCAAGCTCTGAACAGGTTAAATCAATGGGCCAAGGCCAAGTCGTGCACCTAGGTGACAACCACCCCATGATAAGTTATACATTTGGGGGTGTGTGGTTGGAAAACTGCAACTTGGAGAGGGACCTGGGGGTACTGGCTGACAGGCGACTGAATATGAGTCAGTAGCATGCCCACATGACCAAGAAAGCCAATGGCATCCTGGCTTGGATTAGAAACATGGTAGCCAGCAGGGACAGGGAGGTGATCATCCTCCTGTATTCAGCACTGGTGAGGCCACACCTTGAATATTGTGTTCAGTTCTGGGCCCCTCAGTATAAGAAGGACATTGAGGTCCGGGAGCATATCTAGAGAAGGGCAAGAAGGCTGGTGAAGCGTCTGGAGCACATGGCCTATGAGGAGCGTCTGAGGGAGCTGGGGTTGTTCAGTTTGGAGAAGAGGAGGCTGAAGGAAGACCTCTCTGCTCTCTAAACTTTCTGAAGGGAGCAAGGAGGGAGCAGCCTCTTCTTGGTGCAAAATGACAGGATTAAAGGAATGGTTTCAAGCTGCACCAGCAGAGGATCAGGCTGGATGTTAGGAAATATTTCTTCATGGAGAGGGTTCTCAAACACTGGAATGGTCTGCCCAGGGCAGTGCTGGAGTCACCGTTCCTGGAGGCGTTCAAGCAGCCTGTGGATCTGGCACTTAGGGACATAGTTTGGTGTTGACCCTTCAGTGCTGGGTCAAATATTGGACTAGATGATCTTTGAGGTCTCTTCCAACCAGATGTATTCTGTGATTCTACAATCAGAGAAATATGACTTTAAGATGGCACTGTCCATGGGACACCATTCAGAAACACCAGCAGCAGGGTCCAAAATAACTCAAATCTTGACATCCCTGGGCTAATACAAATCCTCTGTTTCTCCACAGCTGCTGAAGGTGATAAGGAGAAAGTGCAGTGTTTTGCTGGAGCAGACTCCCAGAAAGTTGTTAATTTTTGTTCTAAGGGTATTTTAACATAAAAAAAAAAAATCTATGAAACTTGATGCAAACAATATGCATATTAAAAAAGCTAAAAGGAAGATTTAGACATTACAACATATTCTGGAGCTGTAAATAAATTCTATGAAACTTCCACAGCCTGTAGTACCATAAATACAGCAGTCAGCTAGTCAGAATACATACCTAACTGCAGGAAAAAGTAGAGCACTGGTCAGTAACTAAGCAAAAAACCTGAACTTACTCCCAATCCCAGAACTGCATTAAGTACTTTGGTGAATGCAGCCATGGAGCTATGAAAAACAGCATGTGATCTTCTGCTTTTTTCAGCTGCTCTGAATTTAAGTTAAACACAGAAAAAAATTTCTGAAGTCTCAGGAATCTTTTTTTTTGCTTTTAAATAGATGGTGATTACATTTTCTGAAAACAGCAGAATTTTTTTAACTGAAGATCAAGTAGTTTATATACATACTATGTATAAAAAAATATATACATTTAGTCTGTAATATATATACTATAACTTACTGTATAATATATGTACTATAATTTACTCTATATGACATGAACAGTCTTCATGTCTAGTTTCTAAGATCTATCTTAATTCAAAGTATTGATAGAGTGAAAGGTATTGATGCACAGTATTGATATACAGTGTGTTACCTGGTCTAGTAGTAAAATACGGTCAACAAACATGAAAAGAGGTTCTCTGTTCTGCAGTGCTCAGAATCTCAAATCCTAGGGTACACAGGGATGGATCACCATGAAAAAAGCCCAGCAGAGGGAACATTTTCACTGAGTTTTGTTACAGACCAACCAGTCAACCTTTATATCACATATTTCATTGGAATGTGAAAGAAAAAATAAAAGTATTCCAGTATTTGAGGACACGCATTGTATAGGACTTCTGGCAGTCTACAGGAAATTATCTGAGACTTCAGAAGCTACAGATGGTAATCATAGAATTGTTAGGGTTGGAAGGGACCTCAAGGATCATCTTCACTCTCATGGTGAAGAACTTCTTCCTAATTTTGATCCTGTCTTTTTTTTTTTAAGTGGTTACCACATTAACCAAAATTGAGGATTCGTCTTAGCATAACACAAAGATGAATCGATAACTAAATGGCAAAGTAGAAGCTCCACAGGCCTGCTCACCATGGTCAACTATGAAGGCTAAATGGTAAATAAATCACAAATGTTTAGATAAACAGCACAGCACCAACATCCTCCACAGAAGTGCTCAGAAGTTGCACCAGAGCATGGCAGGTGAAGCAGCATCCTTCAGGCAGGTCAGCAGTTGAGGGAGAGAGCTCCTGGCTGCAGGAAGCATCTGGGTTATTCTTATTAATTATGATTGCTTGATCAGTATTACCTTGATTACTATCAATCACCTTACTCTTTGTCTTTTTCTATTTTCTGTCCTTTTGCTATGCCTCTTACCACCCCAACTGTAAGCTTCAAAACCTGATGGTTTAGATTTATCTTGTGCAAAGTGCAGTGGTGCTCCAGCACTGTTCCAATCTCTAAGCACTGCTGTATTAATAGCAACAATGTTAGACAGATACAGGGGGGAAAAAAAAGGAAATCTGAGCTGACAGATATTTATGGATGATGTATTCACAATAATCCTTCATATTCTAATTACAAGAAGGGAAGTATTAAAACAGCAGTTACAAAAATGAAATAGTTCCAGATCTCTTTCGTCTGATCATGCTTTTTAAAGCATTAGCTGAGGAGCAATCTGAACCCTACAGTACCTCTTAGAACAACACAGGGTGTGAAGAAGAGAAAGAGCTCCTGGGTCAATGTTTAAGATGATGACTCAACCAAAACTAGACTTAATTAAACAATGGAAGAGTTGGGTCTCCATGCATGCAGGCATGATAACAGAGAGGTCTACTGGGCCATGCTGTTGTGAAGGCCCTTGCTGAAATACTACTACTACTACTTGTAACAGCTAAAATTTAAAAGACATGCTGCTGGAAAGAATCAGGCAGGTGCAACAAAGATTACTGTAGGTCCACAAAGCAATCATTACAAGTGATAAAATTCCTAAATTAAGCTAATTTGCTAACCGTCTGGAAGAACCTTTGTGGTATTCGTGGTATGAGACTACAACATAATAGACAAAAGCACTGAATAACTAGAAGCTTCTGAGGATGATCAACCACACTTGGACATATGATGAGTACTATTTACATTTTTGAGTCAAATTTATTTCTCAGTTGAGAATTCGTTTCTAAAAGATAAGTGAGTGAAATTCTATGGCTTGTACAGACAGCTGAATGGAAGATGTAATCTTACAAAGTGATCCACTTTACGAATAATTTATCCTTTAAGAAAAATCAGACCTGCTGAATATTTTCTAAAATTCTAATTAAGAATTGTAATCCAATAAATGAATAAAAGCAAGCACTTCTTTCCCTAACAGCTCTCAGGTCTCTATAAACTGTGATGATCATCAGACAGATTTTATTCTTTAACAAGTCATATAATCTAAAGCACTTAACACTAGATTTTAAAAAACAACTTCATTCACATCCACTTCAGACTGTTTGTGATTTGTTACACAATGATTACAAGATTTTAACTACCATGTGGCTCATTTTTTTCTGCTGGTAAACAAAACCACAGTATGATCTCCTAGCAGAGCTGCGAGAATTGAGTAAGTCACAGGTATAACTACTGATGCATCCATTGACAAAGTATTGAATGGAGCAGTACCACATTTTTTAGACAGCTAAAACTACCTTGTAAATCATCGGTAGATGTTTGGGCTGTTCCCAATAAAGGGACTGGTGGAAATGCTTAGTTACTTGGTTCCCTCCCAGCTTTTACTGACTGACAGAATGCCATCTGTTGCCAGAACAGAAGATACTGTTCGTAGATTCAGTCATTATGCTGAAATGGGGGTATGCAACTTGCTGTCTGCAACACTAGGATGAGAAGTAGGCTTGTAGTCAATATTATCAACAATCTAAAGTGGTACTTTTGATTTTCTTTTTATTTTCTCATATGTTCTCCAACATTCAGAAGAAAAGGTTGCTTATTCAGTCAAGGATTTTTTTTTCAAACAGTAAATGAGGCCTTAACTAGACTTTAACTAGAATAGCCTCTAAATCATGTATGTGTATGTGTGTGTAATCTAAGCATCCAGATTTTCTATTTTCAGAATTATATGCCATATTTGCCCACAATGCTCACC
Source organism: Indicator indicator (assembly GCF_027791375.1). NCBI lineage: Eukaryota > Metazoa > Chordata > Aves > Piciformes > Indicatoridae > Indicator > Indicator indicator. The sequence continues at coordinate 6,328,962 of NC_072012.1, read as the reverse complement.
ACACTTATAGAGACGGTGGGTTTGGATTTACAGAATTGATCGAGTGTGTTCCAGGGCAAGGCAAATACTACAGCTAGGCAGAAGCTGCTCTCTTCAAAAATCAAACTGACCAGTCCAGTTTCAGGCAGAAAACACTGAGTTATTACTTTAAAATAATTTAAGTTTATGCTTTATCTCATGAGAGGACGTTTTGCATTATCTGCTTTAGAGTAGTTGTGTCCAGAAACACTACCTAGGATCATGACCTTATGCTAAATACTATATACAAAAGGAAAGGATCTTTATACAGTAAGTAGAGAAAACAAAAAAACCAGGAAGTCTTACTTTCTCAAGTTCATGGACACAGAACTGAAGCCAAGGAGACTAAGGCATGGACAGAACCAGAAACTAAACCCAGATCTCAAGTCACCAATCTAGTGACCTAATCACAAAACTATCTTTTCTGTAGATAACTAATGACAAAACTGTTTCTTATGGAATAAAACAGTGACCCAGTTCGGCTCTCATTTACATTTCCGCAACTCTGTTGCTATTATCACAGTCACAGGAGGGTGGGCCTGGCAGTCTTAAATCCTGTATGTGTATATATATCACAGTACATGATGTAAGACGCCCTCAAAAGAGTGTTTGTTGCAGACAGAATTTTCTTCTGTCTTCTTACAAGGCATCAAACACTATCAAAATACAGAATGAACTCCAACAGCAGCTGCTGTTAAAGATAAATAAATATAACCATTAAGTTTTAATGAACATTTGTTAAGTCAGTATTAAGAACTGAGGAGACCTTATTGTGGCCTTCCAATATCTGAAGGGGGCCTACAAGAAAGCTGGGGAGGGACTTTCTAGGGTGTCATATAGCGATAGGACTGGGGGGAATGGAGCAAAAAATAGAAATGGGTAGATTCAGATTGGATGTTAGGAAGAAAATCTTCACCGTAAGGGTGGTGAGACACTGGAACAGGTTGCCCAGGAAGGTGGTGGAGGCCCCATCCCTGGAGGTTTTTAAGGCCAGGCTGGATGTGGCTCTGAGCAACCTGATGTAGTGTGAGGTGTCCCTACCCACAGCAGGGGGGTTGGAACTAGATGATCCTTGAGGTCCCCTCCAACCCTAACAAATTCTCTGATTCTAACTCTGCAAAAAAATCCTACTGTTTAAAAGACTCAATTCTAAAGGCTCATACTGTAAAAGAAGATGAACCTTAAAGATAGCAAACTGGGTCAATATCTCCCTTACTATATGTGTCTTAGAAAAAGCAGACATTTTATGGAACATCAGAAAAGTAATCCAGTCCATTTTCCTCTTTCTCTCTACATCTTAATGTTAAAACCATCCAGTTTCTTCCCTTATGAAATGTAGAGGCTTAAATAGTTAAATTTTATAAGTTGAAAATACAGATTTATTTTTGATGACGATGAAACACAGAAATTTTTATTTTACTGAATGCCTTTGGTACTACAACCAATGGCCTTTACCAATGCCTTTGGTAACTATTATTTTGGACCTTACCATGGTTTATCCCGTGATACTTTTGAAGGAAATACTGTGTGCTGTTTGCCACTGGAGGTAAGTAGATTGTCTTTGGGCGTTTTGAATGGCTTTGAGTTGCTGCTGACAGGGTTATGGCCGCTGATACAGGATTTCGGTTTCATCTGTACTAGGGACGTCCTGGAATTGCAGGCTGGAGAAGCTGGAGAAGGGGAAGGTTTACACATTGAACCGTGTCTTCGTTCTGTAATGGAAAAAATAATGAACAAGTTACAATGATTTCATTACTCTGAAGAATACCAGTTCATTACTGCTGTGAATGCCATGAAGCCCAATGAAATGTAACAAAATCAACTCTGAAGTGCTCTTAAAACTTTAAAAAATAGTAAAATAAATGCTAATAATCTAACAGGAAGTTTCACCAACAAATCTCAAACCATTCTGTAAGTAGGAAGTAACCACCAGCATCTGTGAGGTATACTAGGTATCCCAACACTTCCAGGTAAAGAAGAGAGTATCCAACAACAGCTCAGATGGCTCAATGAAATACTCCATGACAGACACGAGGTTGCTTCTAAAATGGTTGATGAAGAATCCATGTGACCTAGTTATTGGGAAGCTTACTTTATGGTTATTGTGTTTCAAGTTTAGTGGGAAGCTTCAAGGAAAAGAAGTAGAAGACTGAAAAGTAGCTAAAGGTCTGCCGTACCCCGCCCTTCTAGAGACACAGGCCCTGCCTGGTTTGTAGCTTGGAGGTTATCTCCAAGCACCCATCAAGGTAAAATCTTATTTTTGTCTGCCAGAGCAAACAGCAAGTGCAAAAAAGCAGGAAGTTTACGTATCAGTTACAAACATAGCATCTAGAGATCAGGCCCTTGTAAAAGCACTGTCCACATTTACATGAGAGACCTCTTAAGTAAGACTGCAAAAAGCAAGGCCTTGCTGGCCCTACAACAGAACAGGCAGCAGGATAGACAGGCTTCAATAAAATTGTTTGGATTCGGTTGTTATTATTATTATTTTTTAAAATCAAAATATCCTCTCTCTGATACTGTCCAGTAAAAAAGAAGGTATTTAGCTATTCTTTACAAACGGTGTATTTCTCCAGGGAAGAAGTGCTAGTATGTGGTCAGCCAGCTGGATCACAGTGTGCTGCAAACAACAGGCTTGAAACTGCAAATTTTAGCAGGACTTCAAAATATTACAACAGACAGGAGCTGATTCTAGCTGAAAGGTGCTATAAAATCATTAATAGTACTGCATTCATGACTGCAGTAACACCCTTCACCCAACCACTTCAACTCCACGGTTATCTAGTTCTGGTGCTCCCCAGCCAAAGTCAGCAAGGGTCAGGGGTGGCTGAAGGAAGAGGAATTTTCCAGTCAGAAGCAGCTGGCTCCACTTTGCCAGCACCCCAAAACTGTAAGCCTCCACAGCAAGGATCAGGCGAGTACCCGTGTTACTGACACAGTAATAGAACACAGCAAGCCTAATGTAATTACAGACTGAGAACTTTGGACAAGCTGAAGTTTCTCCTTCCACAAAATTCTTCCTTGTCTAACACCTTCAGCATTTAACTTAAAGAATCCAAAGTGGGTGCTGCTCTTCAAGCTCACATAGCATCACCCCATTGGCCAAGAGCAGGTTACAGAACCAACAGTGACCTGCTCCTGCAAAGGAAGGTTTTGTATTTACCTCATCAACCCTGTGCTCGCTAGTTTGATATTTCAAGGCTAATTAAGAAAAATTTTCCCACAGAGAATCAGGACATGATGATTTGTCTGGCATCCTCACAACTAAAAACTTGCCAGCAGCAGACAGATTCATCCATGATTAATCTGAAATAGGTGAATACCTCAAGAACAAAGAGAATTAAAAAAAAAAAAAAAAAGAGTATTCCAAACTGTCTCTATTATATCTCCAATAACTAAACAAAGGCGTCTTTAATTAAAATCAAGTGCACCCACACCTTCATATTCACAGCCTTAATTACAAATGCTGCAACTGAAAAACATCAAGAGAAGTGTAGCCAGCAGGTCGAGGGAGGTGATTCTCCCCCTCTGCTCCATTCTGGTGAGACCTCACCTGGAATACTGCATCCAGTTCTGGAGTCTCTATTACAAGAGAAGGGCCATGAGGATGATGAGAGGGCTGGAGCACCTCTCCTATGGAGACAGATTGAGGAAGTTGGGGCCATTCAGTCTGGAGAAAAGGCAGCTCTGAGGAGACCTTATTGTGGCCTTCCAGTATCTGAAGGGGATCTACAAGAAAGCTGGTGAGGGACTTTTGAGGGTGTCAGGGAGTGATAGGACTGGGGGGAATGAAGCAAAAATAGAAATGGGTAGATTCAGATTGGATGTTAGGAAGAAATTCTTCACCATGAGGGTGGTGAGACACTGGAAGAAGTTGCCTAGGGAGGTGGTAGAAGCCTCATCCCTGGAGGTTTTTTAGGCCAGGCTGGATGTTGCTCTGAGTAACCTGATCTAGTGTGAAGTGCCCTGCCCACAGCAGGGGTGTTTTAATTAGATGATCCTTGAGGTCCCTTCCAACCCTAACAAATTCTATGAATCTATTTTTTAATATGAAAAGTATCTCCCCCCACTCCCACAAAATGCCAGTCATCATTTGCTAGTTTTCACCCCTCAACACACCTCAGTGTTCAGCCTCTGGTCTTTAAAAGTCCTTCTTCAGGATGCAGTTAGTTTACATTCATGGCAACAACTGTGTAAACTACACATCTGTCTCTGAAATGCAGAGTTCCACTAACTCTGCTTTTTCGTTAAATAATGGCTATTGTTTCAAGATTCACCAGCCCTCTCAGCAACTACTTAATCAACTTAAATTAGGTTAATAAAGATTTGTAACTTTCTCATTAATTACTTGAGGACTGATGAAAAGGAACTGCTATGTAACCAGCAAGACCAAGCTGTATATAAAGGGAAACTTGGAAAACACCTACAATTTCCATGTAAAAATTACATAAATTCAGGGTTAATTACTCCAATTTTCACCACAGCTACTGTTTTCCCCAACATCAGCTGCCTTCTAGTAAACTGTCTTCAATATCACCCCTCTAGATATATTTGGAAGTGAAACACTCTACTCTGTAATTAAAATTAATCTTCCAGAAAGACAACTATTCAAAATACTGACCATCTAAAATTGTATTTAAAGTAACCCAAGTATCATATGTCACAGCAACTTATTTATCAGTCTCTTTACACTGGATTTTCAGTCAAGCTAAACATTTGATGCTTTTCCCCAGACTATTTCCTCAATTTATTGATACCCAAGAGCAAAGTAGTACATAAACTTTGCATTTTTTTACTGTAAATACAAAATGTTGGAAGAGGCACTGCTGTGATATGACACTATAATAAAGTGCATCCTACTACTTTAAGCAAATGTTTACTCAAAAGATAGGGAAGGAAGATTACTTTTTCTCTGTGTCAGATTGGTGGTTATCCTTTTGATTAGGAACAACTGCTATATTTAGTATTTCCTTTAATTCCATTGAACTCTCCTCTCCCTCCAAAACATGGCTACAGAACAGTTTTCCAACACTTTAGATAGACTCTCACATGTATTTGGCAATTATCAGCACTACCCAGCTTTTCTTGAAATTTCTAGAAGCAAAGTGGAAATTATGTCCATTATAAAGTCACACAGGAGGAAGAACATAAATAGCCAGTGCCAAACCACCATCAGTATTCTGAGACACTGCTCAGACAGGTAAAATATGCATATTTACTCACATAAGTGAATATCACTTCAGTGTCAGCAGAAGAAGATGGCAGCAACAGCTTGCAGATAGGGTCACAGTGGAGAGAAGGAAGAATAATTCATTCCAAGGGGACTGAAAATCAGTTTGAGATGGGCAACCACCAAAACAAATCTCAATAGTGGAGACATAAATCAAAACTAAACATTGATATATTCCTTCTGAAGAACTATGAAGTTGCCTCTTGCTCCCTCCTTCCTTAATATGTATGCGGTAGTGAATCAATTTTAGACATTGGTAGTAAGCTTCAGAGAGAACTAATGGGAATAAATAACAAAGCAAGAAGGGTATCAGCTGTCAAAATCAACTGCTTAAACTAGGATGGCAGCAGTGTTTCTCCATCAAACTGAGTTTCATTGTCACATCTTTTAGAAAATAAACATTATACTTATTTGGCTACTCACATTTTACACATATAAAAGGAACTATACACAATATAGAAATCTGTTATTATATGGCCTGTGTAAAAAATTAGTATGTGAATAAAGGCATTTGAACATTAAATATTTGTTATAAAATTAGATATTCACATACTAACACATTCAGGAGACACTCAGCCATCTGTACAAAAATTTCTCTGCTTGTTCACAGTTCACATGTAGACAGATTAGATCTAGCAGAGCAGGTGAACTTCTATACACACAGCTGTGGTCATGGCTGTCCCCACTTACATACAGAAGTGGCATAGTCACTAGACAAACGAAAATTTCTGCCCATAGAAAGCTAAAAGATCCTGCAACATACCTAGAAAACCAGTTAGCACTCCTAAGAGACTATCTGAAATCCCACATGCATTTCAGTTTCTGCAGAAGCCTGCAATGCTGTAAACGTCTGCTCACATTTAAAATACGAAAGAGAACTTTTCCAATTAATTTAAATACTTCCAAGTGGATTTTTACACTCCACATAAATAACAACACATATTCTGTTCTGTTACTAAATACCAGTTGCTGTCAAATCCACAAGCAGAAAGAACAGAAAGTTACAATCCTCTTTACCGCATTAATCCTTCTGCAACCTTTCATCTGTCTCAGCGCAGCCACTGCAGCAAGTGACAAGCAACATGTGACTTCTGCTGTCAAACAGTTAATGTATTAATGTCATTAATCTCAGAGGAAATTTTAACACTCGCTCACTGAATTAACTGCACTTTATAAAGAATCAATTTCAGATCAATATCTGTTATGTTTTTCTAGTTAGTGCAAGCGTCTAAAAGCCTAATGCTATGCATCACCCTAACGCATGCTGCAAACTCTACAGCGCTATCATTGCAAACAACATTCAACTATTCCAGGAGATTCTCCATGTCCTATGGAAACATGGATATAGTCCAACTTTCTCAGCCAAATCTGAATTGTTTGTAGATGCGAAGTCTTTGCTGGAGACTTAACATTCCCTGAATTTCCAGAGCTTGTCTCCCATGCCCTTGTACTTAATTTTTAATCCTTCCTGCATCCGACATAATGCAAACCTCTACCTTTCCCCAAAACCTTTGCTGCCACTGCCGAAGTCCTCTAGGTCTGCGTTTGAATCTGTAATTCCCCTGGATCCTCTCTGACAGGTCACCAGGGAATACTAGCAGCTGTTTTGCAGGAAACGCCACATCTCCTTCTAATCATAAGCAAAAAAGTAAAGCAACAGAGAGGCAACATGAGCTCCAGAGCCACAAGCACAGCATGTGGGAAAAAGGCTAAACCACACTGATTAGAAAGCCTTTTCTTGAATTTTTGCCTTGACTGTCTCACACAAGATCAAGCACTCGATTAGCTCACAGTAAACCTTACAGACACAAGGTTCACCACAATAGTGAACATACTGTCAATAAACACCAACCTTACGTTTCCAGGTGGACTGCAGTTTTGTACCTAAAAGATTTTTATGCAGTCCTGAAACTGCAGGTATCTCTAATTCAGACTACAAAGCCTCCCCAATGTTTCTTAAGTATGTGCCAGCTACGTTCATTCTCACCCAATGTGTGCTACTCACAATTAATCAAATCAAGTGAACAGTTTTTGCCCAACAGTTAATGTCTTCTCCATGGGTGAGACACAGATGGTTACAAAAGAAAAAAATAATGATACAGCGTGATCAGCAAGAAAGGTACACTTTTGTTCTTTATGTATTTTTTTGCAGGTAGTTAAAACGAAACAAAACAAAACAAAAATCCCACTAACACCGTTCGGAGACACCAGAACTTTGTCTGCACCAGTCATTTTGAAATGTTACTCATTTAGCACTATCTAACTTCCTGTGTACAAGAGGCCTATAGCACAAATCAATTTCAAGTTGACCCATGAGTAACTCAGAGACCCAGTGCTATGGATTATGGCTTTGTACTACACTTGGTAAAAGCGAACAGAATATAATCACTAAAACTCAGAAAGGCAGTAAATGTATTTGCTGTCAGTAAGCTTTTACAGAAAAATACAACTCCTTTTAAGCTTGTATTCATCACAACCCTTGAGTTCATAGCCCTTTTACATAAACCAGCATAAACTAATTTATCTGATTGCCTCAACACAATATGAATCCTGTTTTGATATTCCCCATTTACAGTATTTAAGCAGATGGTAATGAAATTTACTGTCTCATTCCACAACATGATTCTGCTCCAGTAGCGTTATCACAGTCTTGTTGATTAAGGTGTTACTTCTGGTAACTCCATATACAAACACATTTTTTTCTAGCTACCGTATATCCTGAGCTGTTTTGTTGCACAGCCCTTCACTGTGCAAAGCTGAGCAATGTATACTTACAATTTCAGTAAATAGTGAGTCCTGCCACCTTGTACTGACTCCAGTTCAAAGATTGCAAACGTAGTTGGCATTAAATGTAAACCAGAAAAAAACCCTACACATGCCCAAAAAGCGACAGCCAGAAAACTGAACAACGAGACTGCTTGCAGAAATGTGTCATCCTGCAGTAACTGGCAGCTGGTTCATAACAAGAGTTCATAAACACCTTGTAAGCACTTTCATTTTGTAGCCACAGTTTAAAAAAAAAAAAAAAGAAAACCCAGTGCATGTGGTTAAGCAAAAATAAACATGAATTTGATGCTAGCATAATGTTGCAAGATTGAAGGATAACTTTACAGGCTTTTCTGACAAAACACTATTCCAAGTCCAGCTGAAAAAGTTTGGAAATAGTATCTGCAAACCATTCCACCGTTCTTGCGCTGCGCACTGGAAAGGAAACAGCACAGTCGGTTTCATTTTGATACTTGTAAACTGACAAAGGAAACAAACTGCCAGCTCAAACCCCCGGACTGATCTGCTGCAGAAAATGCAGCTCAACAATCACAAGTTTCATGCCAGGTCAAATGACATAATTGGGAAATTATCAAGTGCTAAAATAACCACCCTTCTGCTGCTGTTTATTTACAATAAACGCAAGCTTCGCTTCCTGACAGAAACCCAACTAAAACGATTCTCCATTTCAAAAAGTCTACAAATGAGTAGGATCAGCAAAATTATGCAAAACATCCTGCTAGAAGAAACGTAAACTGAGCCACTTACAGCAAGAAGCAGACTGCCAACTTAATCTGATTCTACGACGACTGTAAACATGTACTTTTGGAACGTGAAATGATTCACATTGCCACAGATGCCGTCAGAGAAACACAGCAACGTGATTAGGTATTCTGCACACGGGAAAAACTCAGGCAGATGACCTGCTGCAGCAAATACCAGACCAGCGCCTGCACACACCAACTGTTTTGACTACAGGCACTTGTTAAGCACCAAGTTTCAGGTCCTACCAGTTGGACACCAGAATTGATCCCATGCCAAGTACAACAAGCGCTGAAAATGTCAGTGGTTTTTTTTGGTTGGTTTTTTTTTTTTTTTCCCAGCAAAACACCCAAGTGTGTCTTTAGAGGAAGGCAACTGCATTTTTTTTCGTTCCTGATTCAGGAAAGAAGGAGACCACTTGTGTGGAATACAGTAGGACAAATCTGCTGGGCATTTGTCAGAAGGATTAATCTCTAGAACATCACCAAATTACACTTAAGTAGCCAGATCTCTTTAAAATGGCCAAATCCCATAAAAAGCTACACACATTTAGCATTTCCCAGAACACTTCCACTCCTCTTTGGTACACGGCATGAAAAGAATACAAAAAAGAAGGGTCAAACAGAACTCCAGTGCAGAAAAAAAAATGCTTCAAATAGTGCCATTAGTTACACTAAACATAAAACGAGGCTGATGTGTACTTTGCTTCTTTTGCAAAAATGTTGCGATCTAAAGATGAAGCTCCAAGGTCTCACTGGCATATCAGAAAGAGAGGAAAACAATGGAAGAGTGAATACCTTGCCCTGGTGACAACGTCAGTCTTCACATCGCTGAGCTGGAAGCCCTAGATTTAACTGTGATGTCAAGGCCTCCTTCTTCAGCTGTGAAAGGGGATATTAACTTTTTAGTATATTAACTTGTTTAAAAAAGAGCTGGAGATCAAGGTAGGAATTCATCGTGTCCTGTACTGACATGATGTCATTGGCATTTGCCACCCAGCACACTGCTACTGCATATTCCCAGCACAGCAATGCCAAAAATCCATGGGCAAAAAAAAGATGTAACAGAGCAAGTGAATCCTGGGTACACACTTTTGCATGACACTCAATCAAACAAAGCAAAGAGAGCTTCTGAATAGAAATATCCCCTTCTGCTGGAGAAGACGCTCTGGTAGTCCAATGTGAAACTAGTGAGTCATCCTGATGTGTCTGGGAGCATTTCAGGTAAATATCATCTCACATCTTATGTCCAGATCTTACACCACAAGGACAGCCCCTCATCATCATTTTGCACCAGTTCCTCTGCACTGGTACCTTAAACATGCTCACCAGTGGAAATGGTATTTCCATGATTTTTTTTCTCAGAGCAAGGAAATGGATCATCAGCCCCAACCTTAGGGCAGATATATCAACTAAAACGCTATAATATGTCTAGTAATCAAGCAACAGTATGTTTCTTCAAGCAAAGGTAAGCACCACAATCACAATTTTGTGGGTGATTTTATATGTGAAATCTTTATTTGGCTATTTGTTGGATGTAAGAAAGGAAACATCTTTACACTTAACGCTAAAGTATAACAAGAAGAACAGCATTCTAGTTACATTTAAAAGCAACTCAACTAATAATTCTTCCAAATACTCCACTTAACTTTACTCCATACACATAATTGCAAATAGAAGAAAATTTAGCGCTGCCATTGTCGTGCTTGCTATTGTGTAACAGGCTTGTTTCACCAGGCCTCAGGCAGATCTTTTGCATCCAAGTTCATCACTAATGTTTTAGGAAATTGGATGTTTTCAGAAACTGGATGTTTTCCCTTATTTATCACAGAACTATTGATGTAAACTGATAATTCTTCAATAGCTTTACTTCATCCAAAGAGATACGACAGCATTTCATTCACAGGTAAGAAAAGATAAACCACAGAAAAGTAAGATGGGACTACTTTGGTGGTTTGGCAAAAAACAATGCTGTACTACAACACCAAGAAAACAAGGCAGTGTTTTTGGTAGACATCATCTGGTTTTGTGCATAACATCATGTCAGATCACAGGATGTTAGAAGGGACCTCTGGAGATCTTCAATTCCAACCACCCTGTCAGAGCAGGGCCATATAATCTAGCGTAAATCACACAGCAACGCATCCAGGTGGGTCTTGATAGTCCACAACCTCCCTGGGGAGCCTGTCCCAGTGCTTTGTGACCCTTACAGTAAGGAATTTCTTCCTCATGTTGAGGTGGAACTTCCTGTGTTGTAGATAACACATTCCACATTAGAAGAAGCTTGTTCAAAACCAGTAGCGTTACTGAAATTAGCACAGAATATAGCTTTGCAGGGTGTTTATATAATCTATTGTTTAAACCTTCTGGCTTTTTCAGCTCTAAATGTTATTTGGCATCCAAACCCAGCATCTGGTGAACTAATGTATTTCTTAACAACATGTTTTATAAGCAGAGAAAATTTAAAAACACATTTCTAAAAATCTGTGTGGTTTAACCCCTAAATTTGCTCCATCTCTGTCACCCTGAGCTTCTCCTTCCTCCCAGCACTCTTGCTGTTTCATCCCGTATCTACAGCCCTTTGCCTCCTGCAAGAGACAGGATGAGCTCTATCTGGTCTGAAGGTATGCATGTGACAACTGACAGTGCAACTGTGCTACTGCCACATCAAATACTGTTCTCTGGGAGCATGTTAATTAAGGTGGCTCTTCACAGTTGCTGATTTTCACAAGATTGCTGAGACTTGGAATTTTTTTTAAGTCTAATTGGCAAATTTTAAAAGTCTTAGAACAAATTGGTATCATCAACAAGCCTTATCGCTGTTAGTACTATTATTATTGGTACTATCATTGCTATAATAATTATCTTTTAGAAACTCAAGTTAAAATTTATATATGACATTTTTTTACTTGCTTTTCTGTGTTTGCCACTCCTCATAGATATTCCCAAGCTTCAAATCAATCCCCCTAGAATTACCTGACACCTTTTGAAAATCCAAGTAAGCAGATAGTCTCCTTAGGCAGATCTGTTTCCTTTTGAAAACTGAATGATCTTATACTTAAGTTCAATTTGCTTTACCAAACCCAGCTACCAAAGCAGCATGACTGTCAGTGCACCAGATTTCCTCTTTCCAGACATTTCAGCTAAATCAGCTCACTTGTCTTTCAGGCACATTATTTGCCATAGGCAAGAAAATCTATGATTCTGAATGCTGCAGGAATACCCACGAGCTATAACTCTCTAATACACAACCTCCAATGCAAATGTGCAAAATAATTCTTGAAGAGGTCACTTGGTCATGTTTCCCTCATTATATACAATGGCGCTTACAAACAAGAAACCAAACTCTTGACCTTCTACAAAACAAAAGTGAAGAGACAATGCTGAAAGATATACCCAAAGAAACTCCAACTTCCTACAAACACACTTTTTAACCTGTTGTTCTTCCTTAAAAATCTTTAGGTCTATATTTACATGCAACTTAAGATCTAAAAAGACAGTTTCTGCCTTACCTTGCACCATTTATAATTTTTAACTGTGCAAACTAAAGAAACTCAGCCCTAACCACATATATTTGGTTTGGCTGAGCTGGAGTTAATTCTTCCCAGAGCATCTTTTTAGTGCTGTAGCTGGGTGTTGATAACACAGCAGTGTTGTGGCTACTGCTGGGCAAGAAACAAAGCTGTGCTTTTCCAGCAGTTTTCCCCACAACGGTAGGATGAGGCAAAATCTTGGGGGGGGACACAGCTGGTCCAGATGACCCAAACTGACCAAAGGGGTATTCCATGCCATGTCAGTGCAGATACATAAGCTAAGTGAAAGAAGGAAGTGTGGGGACATTTGTTGGCGGTGTCTCTCTTCCAGAGCAACTGCTACGTGTGTTAGACCCTGCTTCCTGGGAAGTGACTGAACATCATCTGCTGATGGGCCGTAAAGAGTTAACAGCTTTGTTTGCTTTTGCTTTTCTTCCTATTAAATTGCTTCTATCTTGACTCATGGGCCTTCTGTTATATTCTACCCTGTCCATCTAAGAAGGGGAGTTACAGAGCAGCTTTGGTGGGCATCTGGCCCCCAGCCAGGGCCAAACCACCACACATGAATGAATATCTATCTATATATCTACACACACACACATATATATAAAAATAAACCTCTGAAAGTCCAAGTGACAACTACTTTGCATTCTTCCTCTGAATGCACCTCTTAACCATTCTTCACTACAACAAACTTCACCAGTTACAAGTTACTTTTGGGTAATTTATTTACCTGTTTATAATACTAATATCTTCCCCATCGTTGCCCTCAGTGGGACAGTGCTGTATGTCTACAACTTTAAATGTCTGTTTTGCCTATATAAAAGACTTCTTTCAGTCAGGCCTTTATTCTGTTTTTTCAAGGTACTATATAATCAATAACAAAACAAGACTTCGAAATTTGTTGAAGAATGATCACTGTTTCAGATACCGTGTGAAGAAAGTTATTTTCCAAGGCCACACAGTGACTAGAGTGTGAATCTGAATTTAAGGCATTCCAAGTTTATTCACCCACTCATGTTGCCTCTGCCATTTAATAATGTAGATGCAATAGCACAGAAGAAAGAAACAGACGACTTCCATTACAACTAAGGTGAATGAAATCCACAGCACGACACAGCTGTGCAATTCAGCTTTCCCTCCTACCACTTTCAATACCTTGAACAACCTGTGATCCTATGCAAGTGGTTCCAGATGCCTATATATCTTCTCAGAAGCACACAGAGACTATAGCTGAAAAAAACTTTTAGTAAAGCATGCTGCAGACACGGGATATTTTTCTTATGAGCTGTTCTGATTACTTTCTATAATTACTCACATAAGCTCACTGGGGGGAAAAAAAAATCAATTTTCATTAAAACAAAGCATAGTTCAAATCAGAACAATTCTTACAAGTTTTAACATGGACAGTAAGCAAACAAACCAAAATTACTAAAGTCGAACTTGCAAACAAGTCACTTTTACCTGAAAACATTTACCTATGGGATATGAAACAGGCCTCTGAGAACACACATGCAATAAACATCTTTCCAAAGTATCAAATGATTGACATATATACTTAATTTTTTATTTAAACAACCCAAGTCAATTGGAGCATAGGTAAACCTCACTCAGGTGGGAAGAATGAATAGTATATCAAGAGATGAGAGTAATCTCTGGTCAACCAAGAAGTAATTACAGGGAAAGTAAGCTTGGCAGCTATCAGGAAGAAAATTATTTTAAGACAAGGACTTCCAAGTGGCTTATTTATATAGTCAACAATCAATTATCATCCATGGTCAGATTATTTGTATCAGAGATGTAGAAACAAATCAACTCCAGCAAGGGCTCCTTAGCCTAGGTGCACCTCAGTGCAAACATTCGTATACATCTAGGGACAGTGTGGGCCCAAAAACTATGCAGCAACTTTTTTTCAGCATAATACTTTTTTTTTTTTTTTTAAATCTAAAGTGAAGCACTTTCTTAGTGTCTGTATGGCATTTCCAAAAGCAAGAGGATTAGGGAAAATGGCAAAAACTCCAGGTGAAGTGTTACCCTCACACTCTGAGTCCCAAGAAGCTTTATTAACTCAGGCTGAGCTGGCTGCATGCACTCTTGTCATGCTGTATCAGGGATGAGGCCTCTGCCTGGATGTCAGAGATCTGGGGAGCACAAGACACTTGTGGCAACGCAGGAGCCAGGCTCCAGTCAACATGGTAAACACCATTGAACCCAAATACAGCTGGAATGGCCTCCATGCAGAGGGACTCAACTGTAAGATCATTTGAGATTGAGAAGCGAGAAATTTACAGTCAAGTCATTTAAACCAGATATGCTAAATAAGGGAAAACTTACAATGCAAGTTCTTTCCTAACTCTAAGAAACACACAGCAACAGACAATACCAATGCAACCTGAAGCTGTTTTCCTGGCCACAATGCCAAAAATGTAATTGACAGTGAAAGAAAAAGGTGAACAGGTAAGGAAATGGAAAAAAAAAAATGCAATACTGTATTTCCTACCTGGAAGTTGTCCCTCCTCATCAAACTGAAGCTGCTATAGATGAAAGAAATCCTACTGTTCAGAAATAACAGGAGATACTTCTAAATTGGAGGAATTTGAGATTCAGGTTATTTTTTTTCCCCCAGAAATAGGAGATCTTTGACCAAAGAGGCAAGGAAAGGACAACAAACAGGATACTGGCATGAAAAATCTCAGCTATAATCAGCTGACACCAGCTTGATTACAGGGGAGAAACTAAACTCTATTTGGCAAATGGATCACAGAACAAGTCTTTTCTAAAGCTTTTTGCTGAGTCTGCCAGTTCGTAGCTAGAGGGTACAGCAGATTTAACCAGCAATGGCTAACAAGTGAACCAAAACTAACCATGCCTGAGCGATCATCCCTGAGATTTGCCTACTGCATCTAAACATTGGGTTGTTTACACTGAAGAACACAATGTGTAGCAGGCAATTGTTCAAGTAGCATCACAGCATAGGATGAGGTAGAAGAGGGTTACCTATCCTACCAGAACATCACTGTAAAGATTAAGAAATCTGCAGGTCCTAAATCTACAACCTCACTACCACTTCATTTCCTTCTCCCTAGACCCAAATGCCTTGACTCCAGGCTTTCTACAGCCTGAAAAACAAGCAATATAGGAAAACAATAGTCCAAATCTGAAATTCACCATGACAAATATTACTCACCAGAGAACTCTGGCAGCTCTAGGTTTATTATCTCTCCTTACATTTCACATTCCTAAATGACTACTGCCTAAAAGGTGATAGCAGTGGAAGTTACAGAAGACTTTGTCTTTGCTGTTTTACCTTAGGACTGAAGTTTATTCTCAGTATTAGGGATTAACATATTTTGGAAGATGTAGCATTCAATAAAAAAACAGAAAACAACTCTTCTGCTGTGTGGTTATTTGCAGATCTCGTCTATGCTATTTATCTCAGAATACGTACTAATGAGGACAGGGAAAGGTCCCAATTACTGTAAACAACTAGAAGCAAAAGACTATTAGACATTCAACAATTCAAATCAATAGAAAGTTTAAAAGTTTCCATTTCTTATTTACTATAATGAGATTAGGTCAACACTCCCCTCTGCCCTGCTTAAGGACCATCAAAGTAGGGAAGACTGAAATTACAAAACCACTGCATAACCTCACTGCTGTGCTGCAAGTCTCAATTGCTGTAAGGTTTGAGCACAGACATGCAAGGTATTTCCCCTTCCCAGGGACTACTGCCACAGCAAATTTCAGCCTGTAATTTCCAGGATAATCTGGCTGTGTATCCATCAAGGACATACATGCAAACCACACTTACATAAACTTTCTGCTCCATTACTGCTCCCCCTTCACTCCAAAATATAAACTCTGCCTACAAATTTGATTAGCAATAGACTGTGAAAGGCCTTCTGAGAACTTCAGAGGTGGCACTTATGAAAGGCCTGAAATTTTATGGCCTGAAGGCCTCAGAGCGAAGTGTGGTGGCTGGCATCAGGCCTCTCATGTTACAGCTGTGGTCATAAACAGAGACTCAATTTCTATTTCTGTTGTTCCTCCTTTTCAAAACATTCCTGCCTCACCTTTGGCTTCAATCTGGTATTAAAACAGGGCTGCATTACAGGCCTAGAGACTCAGCACCTTGTATAACATAACCTTGAGCCTTTCAGCAACTGAATAGGCTGCTCTTGTCCTGCCAGTACAGTGTATATTGCTCCCCCTAGATGGATATATTGAATTCAGTATATAGAAACAGGCTTGTGGAACACACTTTCACAAGCAATCTTGATTCCTCCCATATCTGTCTTTCTATTTAGTAACTTTATACCAATTTATCAGTCACTAATCTTACGTGTCTCTCTCTCTCGCTCCCCACCTCCCTTCTCAGTTAACTGCAAAATTATTAAATCCTGCATGAGCTCTGTCTTCCTCTTCAACCTTACCTGTCAAAATCTGTTACACAGCAAGTTTCAAACAAATTATTTCCTCCTGGTTTTACATTTTAATTAAATATAAAGGAATACTGGTCGGGTATCTCAGGACAATTCTAGTGTTACAGAAATCAGAGCTCATTTAACAGCCGTAGTATTTCATAGATTTAGAGAGATACTAGCTTCATCAGCTAACCTTATAGTTTACCTGAGACCACTGTTTTCTCCTTTCCTGAAAACTCTAATGAAGTTTTCTAATGTCACTTACATTTCATAGTCATAAGTATTTGAAAAATAATGTAATGGAGATACAGAACTTTTAAGTTTTTCTCAAGTTCATTAGTACAAACGGATGCTCAAATCCACTCACAGCAGAGGTAAAGTGCTAACAGTGACATTAAACCTGATTCCATATAGCCCTTAAAGTTTGCAGGCAATCACTCTCTTTCCAAGAAGTCCACACAGAAAAATCAGATATATTTAAGGAATAATTCAGCACCATTAAAGTACTCACTTCCTCTTCATTTAAACATACACTTCTAGAACCCTATCAAAGCTTCCAAAAGCAAATGCTCTGCAACTATCTTGTTCTTTATTTAAAAAACTCTCTGGAATAACTATAAAAGAGTCCATTAAAAAGTTGACAGCAGCTAATTCAAGAGTCAGCAATTGCCTATTATAGCGGCACATTGTATTTAAACTGCCTTGGTACCACTGCCACATTATTAATCAAATCTAAAAAAATCCCCAAATGCTATGAATTCCGTATTTCTAAAACACTACCAATTACCAACATCATCGGACACAGTTTGCACTGACTTTTTTACCATATTGTAACACGTGAAATATATGCAGCAGAGCAAAATACACAACATACAAACACATACTATGCATAAAGGAGAAATTACGATAACTTCTTTGCATATGGGTCTAGCTAAGTTTCTAGTTAACTGCCTCTCCTTTCCTTTAGCCCTTCCAAAGCAGCTGCAAATGGAGCTCAGCATCAGCACGCAGGTTAAAAATCTTTGCAGCACTTAGTGTAGATAAAAATGACAGGCTCTATTAGATTTCAAAACTGCAAGCAACATGAGCGATCATATTTGCAAAATAGCATGCTGATACATGGGGTTGGGAAATAAAAAAAATGAATCACAGTACAGATCAGCAAGAATAAAGCTTTTGGTTGTGCTTAAGTTTCAGTACTGGCACTTTCTGTTCTAAGCCTAAAATATTCTTAATTAGAAGTATTTTGTCCTCCTAACGTAACGAATACCTATTCTTGACACCTGCGCTTCCCTTCACATATAGCTACTTCTGATTTGCTCACTTATATTATTATTAGGCTACTTTTAAGAGGTCTTCAGTACACAGGCAGCATTGCCACAATTAGGCAGGCAGGCCAGAGCTGCCCTTAGCCTTCTTGCACCAAGCTCAGCCCAAAAGAAACCTCCTGGAGCAGGGTGGGCATTACAAAGGTGCCCTTTGAACCCTTTAATGCCTTGGCTATTTCAGAGTCCGTGAGAGGTGCTGACAACCCTCACAGACACATGCCACCTCCCTCCACATTACACAGGTATCTAAAGCCATGGATGTTTCTCTCATAAGAAACATCTAGATGTTCAGATGTTTCCTATAACTTTGTGCAGCACCTACGACAGGTTTCCCATCCTCAGAGGCAACAAGGTAAGAAGGCTGAGAACAAAACAAGCCAATAGTTAGAAATACAGTTCCTTGTAGGTAATATGGCATGGGAAAGGATATTTTTTTGGCAAAGGATCACTCTCTTTGCTCATCTCTTGTGCTTTAATGAAGTGGCTAAGAAATAGGGAGCAGCTAAGAGTGATTCCTTCATAACTTGCTCTTCTCAGGCTACAAATGTAGACTACAAATGTGGCTCTGAAAACATTAAAGAGACCGCCTAGTTAACCAATGCCTGAATATAGTCATTAACCTGACCGATGTCAGCGTGAAGTTAGGATAACACCATTTTTTAAAGACTATCTCGAAAAGAAAACATCTCGTCTCTGTAGTTAGTCTTGGACTGATGGACCTGGGTTTGTCTCTCCAGCGGTTTCCTATAACCTTGCACAGCACCTGCAAGAGGCTTCTCATCCTCAGTGGCAACAAAACAACCCAGGGCCTTTAGCGACCCAGTCCCCCATTCAGACCCCCCTGTAAAACCCCATCAGCAGCACCTTTCCCCAGGGTGCTTCCAGGTTCACCTCCGGAGCCCACCTCGGCAGGCACTGCCCGGCACAGTGAGGCTGCCAGCAGCTCCCTCTCCAGGGCCCGCCGGCAGCGCTCCGTAAACAACAAGCGGATTTTCTGACGCATGCTCCCTGGGGAGCGGTAATGTTTCGTTTCTTTCCTCCGCCCCCCCGCTCTCCCTTCTATGTTCAACTCGACGAGCAGGAAAAGCCCAAACAGCAAAAACCTCATGACTGGCACAGCAAAAATTTTCCATCGTGAAAACCCTGTTTCATTCATCGCTTGATCATTCTCCTGAAAAGCTGTCAAAAACTTCATTTAGCTCAGGAAAGCTTTAGAAAGCAAGTGTTTCAAACAGACAACGAACCAGCAGTACCACAGCTTCAGCCACCTCCAACAAGGTTAAATGCTCCGTCCGCATCTCTGCGACTCCAGCACTTGTTAAACTCCACTGAATAACGCATGGAAACGGATAATTAAAAATTGAACCACACAGTGGTGTCCCAGTGGACCCAGAATTAAGATCTTGTTACAGTCAGCTGCTGGGTAAACACTAAGTTCTTTATAATCAGTTTTTCTTCTTACAATTATCTGTACTCACAAGTACACAGGTATCCAAGCTATGGTGTCATCATCCAAAACAAAACGCAACAAGCTGAGCTTTGCTGCAGCACAGCTCTGCACATTAAAGCATCCCTCAGCCAAACCCTTGCCCAGCAAGGTGGGTCCCCCATTAAGCAGAAACATACCCTTCAGCACACCTCTCAAGATCTGGAATAGAAGTCTGTTTACTGCTTACCCGATGCCATTGTGAGTGATTTCATTCAGCCATATTTAAATGAGCAGCCCCTTGGCTCTCCCCACATACACGCAACTTTTCTTGCAGCCAAGTGGTTGTTGGCTTGTCCATTAAAACCAGCCCAAACCATCAATTTGCAGCAGACCAGCACGGGATCCTGGTTTAAACCCAGATTTATTCTCACAGCTGTGTCAAACATGAAACACACTGACAAAAGCAAGCTCACATCATAAGGTACTTACAAGTGTTTTATAATTAAATTCTATATATTTGCACATGTGCACGGAGCAGTGTTCCCCAGGAAATGAATCTGGAAGATGTTCTCTGGAGTGCTGGGTTCCCACCTGTGCACCCTCCCCAACTCTGCAGGAATCCCAGCGGGGGAGGAGCAGGAATGGCCCCAATTTATTCAAGTTTCTTTCTTAATCACAAAATCCTCTGCTTGAGGACTCAGAAGAAGACAGAAAGCAGACAGGGAGTGAGAAACACAGAACCAGCACTCTCAAAGATCCGTTATAGTAACTAAGCTCTTCAGCGGGCACTGCAAGTCCTTCTCACAGCAATTTCAATAGGGCAGAAGACACAACCAGATTCAAGACATCCTGACCCATTGGACCCAAAATGGAACCCAGAAATTTAACCAATAGATCTCTGAAGGTGCATAACCTGTTGGATTGTGTGTGTGGGTTTTTTGTTGGTTGGTTGGTTTTTTTCTTTTTCATTTAATGGGGCTTGAAGTAAAAAAAAAAAAAAAAAAAAAAAAAAAAAGACTACATGTTTGAGGCATGAGCCTGCCTAAGTACAATAATCTCAAATGCTTCTGGGATTCCTGTGTAGGAAAGCATTCACTGCAGTTATACACACCAGGCAGAAAAGGCAATCAGTGAATCCAAGGAGTAATGAAACAAATTAAAATATGAAAAAAGAAATAAACAGAAGAGAAATAAGTCATAGGTATAGAAATATCAGGGAAGTAATATCAACATGTGTGATGTGGTGTAAATAGTTTAAAACTGACTGGAAAAAAATCCAGCAAAAAATATATGCTTAGAAAATGCAGAGCTGAGAAAATGAAGGTTGAAGGAAAGTATAGGTTGTGATGCATAGCTCCATCATATTATGGCTAGGATGTTAGACACTGCCAGTATCTATTGGTACATCTCAGGTTCACACCTGTGGAGCGCTGTCAAAGCATGCTGTAACACAGTCCTGGGGATCCACAGGACTGTAAGGTGGCTGCAAAGCAAGTAGTGATTGCTTCCTCACGTAAGCATGTCACAAAGGTCACATCACAGGTCTTGAATGCACAGTAAGTCATGATGTGGTTCTGAATGCTTATAAAAAATAACACAGGGTGATGTTAAGGAAGGGTTGACTCCCATGTAGAAACAATGCACCAGAATGTGTGTGTGGATATGCAGTAAGCATGCAAACAACATAGCAGAAGTAAATTCAAAATGATGCTCTCACTATCTGAAAATAAAAATCTATTTTCTAAGAAGAAAGGCTAATGTTAACTTCTGTTTAAGACACAATCAAGACTTAGGCAGTTTTCTGTATTTTAGTAATAGGTGTCTCAAATGATCCATCAATAGATCACCTGAACCAATTGTTTCAGGAAGCGATAACTAATGCTTTCATTTTCAGTCTAAGAAGGGGAGTTTATCAGCAATAACAAGATGCTTATTTAAATACAAGAGGACTTCTACAGTTAAGAGGAAGTCCACAGAGATTTGCCTTATAATTTAACTTCTTACAAATGGTTTTCATTATACAATGTAATACTAACAGTCTGTGCTAATGACAGACAAGTTCTGCAGTCAATCATCCAGGGAAAATATTGTACACTAAGTATTTTCTAACTCTAGAATCTTAATACAGACATTTTAGTTCCAGAACCCAAAATCTGTAAGAAGAACAAAATAAGCCAAGTTAGAAATAAAGACCCTTGTAGGTAATACAGGTGGAGGAAGGTGTGAAAGGATTTTTTTTTTTTTTGTTAAGGATCACTCTCTTTGCTCATCTCTCGTGCTTTAATGTAGTGGCTACGAAAAAGGGAGTGGCTAAGAGCGATTCTTTCATAACCTGCTCTTCTTAGACTACAAATGTGGGTCTGGAAACAGAAGTACTACATAAAAACATTAAAGAGACTGCCTATTTACCAACGCCTGGATATAGTAATTAACCTGACTGATGTCAGCATGAAGTGATATGCCAGCAGCACTTTACAGCAACTTTATGCTGTGCATCAGAAAAAAATATTCCCATAGAGTTTTTTATAAGAGGCCCCAGCTGCAAATATTAGTGCTGGTGTTCATCAGGAAAGCACTTCTCAGACAACTTACACATTTAAGCTACTTGAACATTTCTTAGTACCCAGTATATGGAGGCTGCCTAGTCTGAAAAGTATTCTGAAACTAAAACTTCAAAATCAGGAGTCCAATCTGTTGGGAGCATACCTGCTTCTTGTGAAAGCTATGCAGGCCTAATACAGTGCCCAAATGAAATTTGTTTCCTTGTACCGCTAGGTAGGTCAACATGCAAGGTTTTTTCTTCCACCTAGAAACAAGGCTACAGCTTTAGCAATTATGCACCAGCAAACCCAAGAGAATAGACTTCAGGCAAAAAAAATTAACCTGAGACACAAAATGCCAGAAAGAAATAATTGAGTGGCAGCTATATGAAGTGTTTCAAATTTTCCTAAAATTGTATATTAATTTCACTGACCACAAATCAAGTTTTTTATCTTTCAGCACCAAAGGACAGAGGATTGTTAGAGAAGTGCAAGTCAGAGCATTTGAGAAAGCAAAAATTGTACTGATTTTGCCTGCAGAGGTTATTTCACAAGACTCTACTAAAATTTAGCTGGTTGCTTCTGTAGTTGGGTGGTAAAATCTACCAACAGGTATCTTATTTAGCAGAAAGCAGAAGAGACCTAGATTTCTATGAATTCCAAGCATCCTGACTCAGCAACTCCAACAGCAAGCATCTGAACTGTTTTCTGAAACACACCCTACAAAGCTGTTTGTGGCCTACAAAACACTCCTGCTACTCTTAAAGCATTACAGACCTTCACAAATTAAACAACTGTTGTTGTACTGAGAAAAAGTACAAAGCCCTGACTACCAAGTGGTGCATGACAGACACTCAGTAATGCTTACAGTACCCTATAGATCAGACTGATGCTTCCACAGTCCCAGATTTTCACAGCAGCTCCTCCCGAAAGGCCATGGCATTCTGGCTTCATGTTTAACCTCTTGGAAGTGATAAATGCACATTTAACTGAGGAGGGCCTCAGTTCTGCACAGTTCATGCTTAAATCCATAAATTAGACTGTAGTGGTTTCCTAAGTTAATTACCTTTGTCCTCATACACACATTGATTCCTTCAGGTGTTAGAAGGAAAAGGCCTTAAAGGTATCCTTTAACCAGTTAGAGCAACTGGGAGTGCATTTGTTCCTTGAGGTGTGCAATGAAGCACATGCCTGCACAAGAACCCCAAGGTTATACTTAGCTGCAAGATTCCACAATCCCAGGTACTAGGTGGTATCTCTTATTGACTTAATTCAACTAATAATAAAGGTTTTATTTCAATTAGTCTCTAAATCTTGCATTAGAATCAGTGATTTAGATTTAAATTCAATTCACATAATTTTCACATCCTGTGGGTATGCACATTTTGACAGTGCTGCAAGTTGCACAGAAGTTGATTGAAACCATCAAACCAGCATTTAATTGCTTGCTGACATGTACCTCAACAATGACTTATGAAAAATAGTCCAGAGTGGGTTTATCTGAACGTACATTCAGAAAACACACTTTAAAGCCACCTGCATGCATGGAAGGAATACAGGTTTTATTACTGTATTTTTAATTGCTGAATTGCACATCACAGCTTTTTTTCATTATTTGCTCTGTGACTACATGCACCACCTCAGACTTCCAGGATTTTTTTTTCCTATGTAATGGATATTGCAAAATTCTACTTCCAAGAGTCAAAAATAATAAAAAAAGTTTCAAACATAAAAATTTCCTTACTTCTTTTGTTCTGATTCCCAGTCTTTGAAAAACGGTAACATTCATGCAGTCTCATTAAATACACTTGCTCAGATAATACTGTACAATAAAAGCAATCCATAAGAAAAATTCACACCATTTTTGCAGAAACTATCACTCAATCTGTTATCTCTTCCCTCCCGAGGTCAGTGTTGCAGAAGGCAATATTCTGGATATGCAGTCCAGCAGTTCTCACCATTCTCCTTCTTCCTCCCACTCTGCATTTAATTCTCTTTTTCTCTAATGTGCAACTTTTGCTTTAATCCTATAGAGTCACAATATGAGGAGTTTTAGAGTTGTCCTTCTAGACTTTCTGTGTCTTCTGATAATACTGACAGGCTTTCTCCACACATTAAAACTTATTCCCAAATCCCTCTCTACCACATCCCCTTCTGCAGCTGTGAATTCCTGTTAGAGATGAGCATGTCATTTTGGGGAAAAAATAGCATGCCATCACCAGTTCTTAAATATATCAAAAGTCTGTAGATACCAACTCAAAATCTGAACAGGTATAGCCCAGAAAAATACCATTTTAAATCTTTCATCTTCAAGGTCAGGTGTCCTTTGGAAAAGACCTGCTCTTAAGATTGTAGTTTAGATAAGGCAGGCAGAGCTCATTTAATAATTAGTTGCTGTTGCTGTTCCCTCTGTAAGCACTACTCTGAACTATGCATTCTCCCTGCTTTTTTCCTTGCACTGTCTGGCATTCACCAGCCCTGCTGGGTGAGCTGAGCTTACTAAACCAGCAGAAAATCTACCAAAGCAAGAGGGAAAAGATGAGAAACCACAAATAAATCCAAGTGAATAGCTCTCTGCAGCATCGTGCCATTAGATCCATTCAGGTGCCCATTAGATACCCAGTGAGCAACAACCTGGCACAGTGATAGCCAACAGAGCTATAAAAAGGGCACCAATGTCACCAACAAAAAAAAGCACCCTGGAAAGATAGTAACATTTTAAAGCCTCTGAAGGTTTTCCTGCTGTTGAAACAGATTCTTGCTTATTTTACAAGGACTGCAGCTGCTATCACTGATCAGTCCTCACAGGAAACCAGCACTGCTGCACCTCCAGACCCAGGGGGTTGCTCTCACAGCTGAGCCACCAACCTGTATTGTCTTGCAGTCTATCAACATTTACATCACTGACCACAAAACTGCCTGATACTTGTACCACACTGCCTGGTCTTCACTAACCTAACTGCCTTCAGTTCTGGCCTTCGTACAGTGGAGATAACATGACCAATGTGGTAAGAATGAAGAATTAACTCTTCATACCGTAATATTTTTGAGAAATGTAACCAGGAGTCTGTAAAGAACTAGATACAAAAAAGGAGTAAAATTCTTCACTTATCTCTGGACATCACCAAGAGCAGCTTGCTTCTTTTTCAAAAACAAAACATTGGAGTAACTTGGAGCTCCTGAGCCTACTGGATGCTACAGCTCTACTTCACCAGTGACTTCCAGATACCTAAGAAAAGACTATCAGAAAAGTAATGCAGAGGTACAGGGAATACGTGTGAACACCTTGCAAGACTTGGGACTCAATGCTAACATAACATCAGTGCCTTACTTTTGAGACTAATACATTTAATTACAAAAAAAACCCAAATCTGATATTGCCACTGAAGATTCTCTACAACCTGAACTTCAACATTTTGCATTTTTAATTTGCCCCAAATAAAGGATAAACTGGAAAGACAACAGTCATATTGTTCATTTTCTCTTACTTAATTAAAAAACATATTATTACTACTTAAAATGAGAATTAAAAAACAAACCAAATAATAATCTCACTAAATAAAAAGTTTCACTGCACTAAGACCAGTAAGTCAGCAGGGAATTAAAAAAAGACAGATTGCCTGTCAAAACAAAATCCAGTTTGAAAGACAGTGTAAGAGGCACAAATAAGTAAATGTCCATTTGCACCAGAAGTGGAAGTTACTGCATTTCTTGCAACACTGTATGAATTTTCCACACATTAAGGAAACAGATCACTAAAGCATCCCCAGGAAGCCTTTCAACAGTGTGAGAATAGGCTGATTGCAGCCAAAGTTAAAAAAGGCAAACTGCTACAATATCTGAACCATTCTGTTCATGCTTAATCTATGTTAATAAAAACACTACTAAGCATCACTTAAGTTAATCTTTGACTTTAGATTAATATCAGCTAAAACAAAATACATTTTAATATAACAGCATGGGTTACATTTTAAAACTGATGTCTTTGTTGACATCAGTACAATCTAATGTTTCTAGGAATGCAAGTTATTTTTATTAGGCAGCTGGCTGCAGACATTGCTGGTAGTTAACTATGTTAAGTACCCAAAAAAAACCCAAAAAACCAACGAAAAATTACCATTCATAAGCTTTCAAAAGCTTTCCTACCATGTGAATGGAAGCTGTGTTTGAATAATAAAAGTTAAAACAATTTTGAAACTACACTAAAGGAAATAAATAGTGACATATTGGCACTGTATCTTTTTACTGCACATAAAACTGCTTGTGCTTGCTGACCAGGGTTTCGTCCACACTTACAGGAAGGTACTACTGCAATAACGTATGATAAAATGATCTTTACAAAATGAACGACGAGGAGATGCTTTAAAGAATTATTTTCAGGAATACAATGCTTGCAAAGGCAATGATGGCTCATGGGGAGAGAGGTGCTGCTTGGTCAGCTGAGTCCCACTGCACATGGGAGGCACTGCACACCAAGGAATGCTTGCAGGGGAGGTAAGATACATAATGTGCTCAGCCTTTCCTCCTGCAGTAAATGTGGGGTGTTTTTTTTGGTAATTAAAATATGCTGCTAAATGTAAGTGTAATTACATGAAAATGCCCTCTGCTGTCACTTACATAAAGCTAATACTGAACGACTTCCTGACATAGATGTCTATACCATTTTTGCTGTACCACACAAAACTATGCGTGGAGCCCACATGATAAAAATCTTACTTTTTGTAATACATTGATTCTTGAAATGTCAACATCCTTCCATTTTACAGATCAAAAGATACTTTAAGTCATGGCACAGCTATTCACCATAGCTGTCAGTTTTCTATATAAACAAGTTATCAATTACTACAGCTTCACCCAACAACACATCTTGTGTGTATTTCTAGATTTGTTCTTAGTAAGAAACTCAGAATACAGTTTTTGCAAAGAGGTATATTCTACTTTTTAAACAACAAAAATAGACAGTATTTGAAAATTTCCAGAAGTATCTTTAGGTGTAGTCTCTAGGGATGTGAAAGGTAGTATTAGCTAATGTTATTTTGACCACTCTTATCTCCTTACATGCAAAGAATGGCACTAACTCAGCACTGTGACCATGCAACTTTAGCAAATCATAGAAGATTTACATGGAAGTTCTTAGCAGAAACTTTGCAGACTCAGAGCTACAACACAATTTTTCCTAAACAAGACCAGTACACATCACGCTAATCAAGGGATCCCAAAGAAGCCCTGCATAACGTAACAAGCCTGTGCTGTATCTGTGGTTCTCTTTCAACTTGGAGGGCTGAATTATTTAAGAACAAACCACTCTCCCCCAAACTAACTGTGAAACGGAAAAAGAACTTGTCCGTGTGGTTCAGCGTAAGCTGAGCTTTAAAGCCAAGCACACCAGAAAAATGGTAACAAAGCTCAATTAGTGAAACCAGCTTAGATCAACACTGATGCTGTCTCATCCACTGTAAATGTCTTATGTGAATTGCACTAAAAATCATAGTTTAAAGGGGGAAAACCAACCAAACAAAATGCAGGTCCAGGCAGGGTGAAATAGAGCCTTTAAAAGCCTAGCATGATTTGCAACACAGTGAGGAGTGAGCAGCTTCCTCTTTGAATGAAGCATCTCTTCCACCTCTTCCTGTGTCACAACTCCTGGTGCTTACTTAATTCGTTTTTTACTGACAGTAAAACATCCACCTATGTCTGTCTTTACAGACACGTGTGTATCAAAAAGACACCATATTGATAATACATCCACGTTTTGAGGAGAGAGACATTTAAATCAGCACCTTCAGAGCTTTGCCATCTGGACTGCTTAGTAAGTTTCCTTGAAATAGCTGTATTCCAGAAATCATCATTAACCTAAGTTTTTTTAGCAGATGCTGTGCGGCCACAAAAGAACACTAATCCTCTAAAATTTACAAGAAAAATACAAGAAGACCATAAAGAAAATGCATCCAACATCACACCAAAAGTACATTTTACAAAGCTGAATTAAGCCACACTTTATGCATTCACTTCCTTCACGCTCAGGGCAGGTCTTCAATTAGCTGACCCTTACAGAATCACACATACAAATTTTGGATTATTAAAAGCTGTAATACTTTTCCAAGAAGATTTTCTCACAAAAAGTTTCAGTGAAAGTAGTATGGGATCCCTCAAAATCCTGTTTGGGTAGATCTGAGGGGAGTGCCAAAGCTAAAGGAGGGAGGGCTGCAAAGTAAAGGTGTGATATGCTGCAGCAGAGATAACAGTTTTGCTAGATCATAAACATGTAAAAGCATCACCTATTTTACTTGCTTAACAGTTGATATTATGGAACTCAGAGAGTCAGCTGGCATACCTATATTCTCTTGCCATTAGTCAGAACCTTCAAATAGGTATTCTAACTTTTCTTAAGCATTAAAGAATATAATTATGTTGTATGTATGCTTTGGAAAAAAAAAATCCAACCCTACATTAAAGGACAAACTTTTGAAAAAAAAAAAATCAAATACACATGGCAATTCTACTAAATGACATTAAACTAGAATAGTTGAAAAACTGAAAATCTTTCTTTTATAAAAGGGAACTATGGAGCAAAACCTCAATGAGTGACTAATGGTTAAAACAAAGACTTGCATTAAGATAGCTGAATTTAGGAAGAAATTCTTCACTATGTGGCTGGCAAAACTCTGGAATGGATTGTCCAGAGAGGTTGTGGATGCCCCCTGCCTGGACACATTCAAGGCCAGGTTGGATGGGGCCTTGAGTAACCTGGTCTGGTTGAAAGACATACCTGCCCATGGCAGGGAGGTTGGATGAGATGATCTCCAAGGTCTCTTCTAGCCTAAGCTGTTCTACAATTCTATGAATTTTTAAGCGTTCAGCGGAATCGATTTGTTTCTACAGCTCTCTTTGGACATGGTGATACATGAAATTCTGTGTATTATTTATCCAAATTTGTTTTCTCACAGTGATGATACTATCCAGCTAGAATTGTCACATTCATTCCCCTGAATTAATGAGTAAAACCAAATCCAAACTGTCTGCTTAAACAGTGCTTCTGCTGCAAATACCAGCAACAACTTTGCAATTCCTTCATATAAATGCACCACGTGATTAGCAGCTGGAAATAAAACTGTCCTATGGCAAGGGCTACTGAATAATGTGAATTCTTCTCTGCAGAAACAGAAGAGACTGAAGACAACTATGCCAGGTTTCACTGACACACATCTCAAACACAAGCAAGAAGGGCACTTCACTTTTTCCTGCCCACATTTCCAAAATCTGCCTTTATATTTAGGCTTTTCAGCACATGAAGAACAAACAGGCCACTCACAGCTTCAAGATGACTGGGTATCCTCAAATTAGGGCAGAAGAAACAATTCTGCTTTGTTCCCTTATGCCTCTCTATGACTATTTGCTACGAGTGCGAAGGCAGGAAAGCACATGGGATAAAAAGTGGCACTAAGTGTTGAATAAAAATGACCTCTGAGCATGCACAGGCTTCACTCGACTCACGCTAAGCACAGAGAGAAAAATCTTTTCAACTGTCTGCCTCCAGGAACTCCAAAACTGGGGAATGACTAAACAGGTATCGTAGGGATCTCAAAACTGTTGATGTCTGAGAAACATGATAGTCCAGTATCTGTGGTTTTGTTTCTCTATGAAAATAAACCAGAGTGAAAGCTGTGAACATAACATGGACTGGGTACAAAAATATTCTAACTTCCTAGTTCCCTTAAAAAACCCTTCAAACTATGCTAAGCATGTTGCTTGCTGAAGAACTGCTCCTGACCTTTCATTCTTGCTCCTTTTCAAATGCAAAGACAGGCTACTTTTGATCTGATTTATTCCCAGTCTGCCAGATAAGGTTAATAGAGCAGTAGGGATATAGGCCATAGAAGAGAAGAAACCCAAACATACTTCAGTTCTTCCCAAGTCTGACAAACAGACACTGCGTGAAGTTTTCAAGAGTCCCAGGACTTCAAGCTAGGAAATGTGAACATCTTAACATCATCTTAACACTTCTATACTTCTGAATAAAGAAACAATGACTTCTTACATGAGCCTTTGGCAAATTCAGATTCCACTTTAAATCTCCTTTCTTTACGGTCCATCACCATTTGATGTAGAAAAGGATTTACCGTCGCTTATTTCTCCTTACCAAAACACTTTCGAACAGTGAATTTAAACATCTCTTCATTATGTTTTTCTTAACTTTCTATAAGAAAGTTCAAAAGAATTAAAAAAGAAAAAATCTAAAAAAAAAATCTCTAAGATCGAAGACATTCACCTTATTCAGAACAAGCAAGACATGCTACAAAAAACTTCAAGGCAAATACTCCTGGTTTTGATTTTGGCAGATTTCTACTGGTTAAAACAGGAAATTTTTGCTGTACCTTTCCTCTCTCCCCTACTATCACAACTCCCATACCTCCCACCAGTGAAGTAGCTGGAAGAATGATGGAGTAAAAGCAGCCCTGTAAATGACAGAATGTAGGAGATTAAACTTAAGCCTAATGCTATAGTCAACCTTTAACAGCTGAGTTCTATTCATGGACACTCTCTTAAAAGAAATCCTTATTGGTTACTATTTAAAACTACATCTCTATTAAAATCCTGACTAAGAGAAATTTCAAGTGATATGTATCTCCTATCAATGCCATGACAACACCACCTAGGTCAAGAATGTACTGCGTTTACCACAATTTCTATGAAGTAAAAAAAGAAACCCAAAACTATCAAAAATGTACTACACAAAGCTCATTTATAATGATAGGAATTATATGTAATGTAGCCCAGTGTCATTACTACTCTTTCAATCTACTTCCAATGGCAATTTATGGTATTGTAAGATTATAGCACAGTCAAGGCACTGTAAAAGCTTAATAGAAAAAGTTAGGGAAAAGACAATTAATCAGTGTTTTACTTCCACACACCTATCCATTTCATACATAGGTCCCGAAATTACGGGGGAACTAGGGGTGGGGGTAATTATGCTTAGTTACAACTGCTTACATGTGTAGTATTCTGATCACTGCTGAATGTTTTCTTCCGTTGAATACTCATTGCTTCCCAGCGTACAATCCTCTGAGATTCAGCACTGCCAAAGCTGTTCCTGCTTTCTCATTCAAGCAATCTCTTTAATGAAGAATTTTTCAATTATTGGCATATCAACCCAGGACAAATTTTTGAAGTATGCAGGCTGTCTATGGGAAGTTATTGGCTTCCTACTGACACTACTCACTGACTCTCTGTATCACACTTATACCTGAACTTCTTTGGTTTAGGCTTTGTAATTGATGGTCAACTAGCAACAACAAAAAAGAAAGCATTTTAAGCAGTGGAATACAAGTAGATGATATTAAAAAAGCCAACTATCAAATCACAGTATCACATTACATTAGAGGCTGGAAGGGAGCTCCAGAGATCATTGGGTCCAACCCCCCCGCCAAAGCAGGATCACTCAGGGTACTCCACACAGGAATGCATCTGGGTGGATTTTGAAAGCCTCCAGAGAAGGAGACTCCACAACCTCTCTGGGCAGCCTGTTCCAGTGCTCCATCACCCTCACTGTAAAGAAGATTTCACGTCAACATGGCGAGAAACTTCTACGTTCAAGCTTGTCCCTGTTGTTTCTTGTCTTATTATTGGGCACCACTGAAAAAAGCTTGGCCCCCTCCACTTGACATCCACCCCTCAGATATTTATACACATTGATGAGATCCCCTCTCAGTCTTCTCCAGACTAAACAGCCCCAGGGCTCTCAGTCTCTCTTCATAGGGGAGATGCTCAAGTCCCCTAATCATCCTCATGGCTCTCCATTGGACTCTCTCCAGCAGATCCCTGTCTCTCTTGAACTAGTAGCCCAAATTTGGGGACAGTATACCTGGTGTGGTCTCACCAGGGCAGAGTAGAGGAGGAGAAGAACCTCCCTAGACCTGCTGGACACACTTTTCTTGGTATTGTTCTACTTGTTTCTACATAAGCAGTTCAGCAGATCTGAACACAGCTCCACTTCTAATTCACATGCTAGACTAAGAAAAGAAAACACAATAAATTCCTTCCAGCCTCAGGCACATCTCAGGAACCTGCAAGGTGAAGACATTATGTTTGCTGTTGCTCTGGGCATCAGCTGCACGTTTTTCAGTCCCTCAGATCTAAGTCTCACTCTCTGCATTCAGTTTTGCTTTGTCTGACATCTCCAGTGCTAAAAGCACTGGACTTGTTTTAGCCTGGGTTATAGTATACCTGGTGGTTAGGACACATTCCTCTAGTAGGAAGTGGAAGATGAGAGAATAGTTCCTAGGTAGAGATTAGGCTGTTAAATTTACATCTGATTCCTGGAAATAAGAATGTAGGATTTTTGGTGTGTTTTTTTCTTGAATGAATAAGGCCTTGTCAATGTGTCTTTCACTGAGCTCTCTCACATACCAAAAAAACCCAAGCTGCAGTCCTGGATGAGCACACAATACTGAGGCAACAAACACCCATTTATAGGATGGGCTAAGAAGGATTTCTATCTATTGCTTCATTTATATCAAGTAATGTCAACTGATTATCTCTTAGGTATCTAAGTGCTTTCCTGTACCTATTTCGAGCCTATCAGCAGTTAGGATGGCCTCTTCAAGGAATAAACAAAGACAGGTTTTGCATTTCTGTACCTATTCAGAGTCTTAAGAATTGCTGATAGTCTAAAAATACAGCACACCAAGAATATATAAGGAAAAAGATTAATTCAAAGGAAAGCTATTTCAGTTTTACCTCTTCACAGGTAATATTACAGAATCAGAGAATGGTGGGGGTTGGAAGTGACCTCTTGAGATTATCTAGTCCAACTCCCCTGCTAATGCAGGTACACCTGGATGAGGCTGCACAGGAATACATACAGGCAGGTTTTGAAAGTCTTCACAGAAGAAAAATCCACAACTTCTCTGGGCATCCTGTTCCAGTGCTTTGTCACCCTCAAAGTAAAGAAGTTTCTCCTTAAATTCAAATGAAACCTCCTGTGTTCTAGTATGTACTCGTTGCCCCTTGCCCTATCACTGGCTACCATTGAAAAGAGCCTGGCCCCACTTCATGACTTCCATCCTTTAGATATTTTTATGCATTTATAAGATTTCCTCTAAGTCTTCTCTTTTCCAGGTTAAACAGCCCAAGGTCTCACAGCTTCGCCTTCTAAGAGAGATGCTCCAGTCCCCCCTCATCAACTTCCTGGCCTTCCATTGGACTCTCTCCAATAGTTCTCTGTCCCTCTTGAACTGGGGAGCCCAGAACTGGATAAATAATCTAGGTGCTGCCTCTCCAAGGCAGGGTAGTAGGTGAGGAGAACCTCCCTCAATCTGCTGACCACAGTCTTCTGGGTGCTCCCCAGGACACTATTGGCCTTCTTGGCCACAAGGCACATTGCTGGCTCATGATGAACTTCTTGTCCACCAGCACTCCCAGGTCCTTCTCTGCAGAGCTGCTTTCCAGCAGGTCAACCCCTAACCTGTTTTGGTGCATGGGGTTATTCCTCCCCTGACTGAACTTCATGAGGTTCACCTCTGCCCACCCCTCCAACCTCTCCAGGCCTTGGTGAATTGAAGCAGAGCCTTCTGGTGTGTCAGCCACCTCTTCCAGTCTTACATCATCCTCAGACTTGCTGAGAGCACACTCTGTTCCCTCGTTCAGGTCACTGACAACTATCACAGAATCACAGAACATTGAACAAGACTGGATCTAGGACTGACCCCTGGGAAACATTAGTAGCCACAGGCCTCCAACTAGACCCTGGCACTGTTGATCACAGTCCTCTATGTTTTGTAGTTCAGCCAGTTCTCAATCCACCTTACTGTCTACTCATCTAACCCACACTTCCTAAGCTTACCTATGAGGATATTATGGAAGACAGTGTCAAAGTCTTGCTGAAGTTGAGGTAGGCAGCATCTACTGGTCTCCCCTCATCCACCCAACTGGTCACACTATAATTAGAAGGCTATCAGATTAGTCAAGTGTGATATCCTCTTTGTGAATCCATGCTGACTATTCCAAATAAATTTATTTTTCTCCATGTTTACAGCTGACCTCCAGCATAAGCTGTTCTATCACTGTTCCAGGGTTGGAGGTGAGGTTGACTGGCCTTAGTTTCCTGGGTCCTCCTTCTCACCCTTTTTGAAGATTGGAGGGACAGTGGCTTTCCTCCAATCCTCAGAAAGCTCCCCTGTCCTCCATGACATTTCAAAAATGATGGAGAGTGGCAATAACCTTAGCCAGCTCTTTCAGCACTCATGGGTGCATCCCATTTGGGCCCATGGATCTGTGGGTGTCCAGCTTGTCTAGGTGATCTCTAACCCTATCCTCCTTGCCTAAGGGAGTCTTCCTTCTTCCACGCTTTCTCCCTTACCTCCAGGGACAGGAGTAAAGAAGGCAATAAAGACTGAAGCAAAGAAGGCATTCAGTATGGGTGACCTGATGCCCTCTGCATCAGGTCCCCCATCTCATTCCACATTTTGCCTAGTGTTCCTTTTTTTGCTGATGTACTTGAAGAAGCCCTTCTTGTTATTTTTGGTATCTTTTGCCAGACTTAATTCCAAGAGGGCCTTACGTTTCCTTGTAGCACCCCTACATAATCTAGCAACTTGCTAGCCTAACTTGCTTAGAATCATAGAATCAGTCAGGGTTGGAAGGGACCACAAGGATCATCCAGTTCCAACCCCCTGCCATGGGCAGGGACACCTCACAGTAGATCAGGCTGGCCAGAGCCTCATCCAGCCTGGCCTTAAACACCTCCAGGGATGGGGCCTCAACCACCTCCCTGGACAACCCATTCCAGGCTGTCACCACTCTCATGGTGAAGAACTTCTTCCTCACGTCCAGTCTGAATCTCCCCACTTCCAGCTTTATTCCATTCCCCCTAGTCCTGTCACTACCTGATAGCCTAACAAGTCCCTCCCCAGATGGAGGGATCAGGATGGAGAGAGACTGTTTACAAAGGCCTGCAGTGATAGAACAAGGCACAGTGGCTTCAAGCTAGAGAAGAGTAGATTTAGATTGGACATTAGGAACAAGTCCTTCACCTGAGGGTAGTAGAACACTGGAACAGGTTCCCCGGGGAGGTGTTTGGGGCCCATCCCTGGAGATATTTAACGTGAGGCTCAACAGGGCTCTGGGCAACCCGATCCAGTTGAGGATGCCCCTGCTTAACTGCAGAGGGGGCTGGACTAGATGACCTTTGGAGGTTCCTTCGGACCCAGACCATTCTATGATTCTGTGAAAATGTCATTGTCCCTGAAGGGTACAACAGCTCTCCCCTTGATAAAAAGGTCAAATGTGATGGACAAAACAGAAACAATTGCAAACCCCTGAACAGCTTTATTTAATAAGAGCCAAGGCACTGAATAACTGAAAATAATAAAAAACCCCTGAGAATAACCCATCAAATGTGACAGTGATACCTGTATCAAAATCCTTACACAAAAAAGATGCCAGCTAGTAATGTTGCAGCTAGTGTTAAGAAAGCAAGTCATCCTTAAGTCATCCATTCATACTGCAAGCTCAGCCTTCTCCTCTTTAATTGTGGTTCATTAAATTGTAACACACAACTGGTGCAATGGAAAATACATAGTCTGAGTAATTGAAAATACATAGCCTCTCTGGTTAATATTCAAACACCACCTCCTCCTGGCTCAAGAAAATGCATACCATTGAAATAAAAAAAACCCAAAACCCTAGCAGAGGAGATAGGAGACCTGCATGAATAGGCAAGGAGCTGCTAGTAAAATTCAAATGGAAGAGGGAAGTCTCCAATAACTGAAAAAAGCATCTGAGCAGAATTATAGAAACATAAAAGCATAATAACAAAGCCTGTTGAGATGCAACAAGGAAGACCAAAGCTCTCTTGAAACTAAACCTGGCTTGGGAGGTGAAAGATAACAAGAAGGGCTTCTTTAAATACATTAATAGTAAAAGAAAGAATAGGGGAAAAGTGAGTCCATTGTTAAATAAGGTGAGAGACGTGGTGATCGACAATGCTGGAATTACTGACTGCTTTCATGGCCTCAGTCTTTACTTCTAAGACCAGCCCTTATGAAACTCAGACACTGGAAAAAACAGAGCAAAACTGGAGAGAGGAAGAGTCTTCACTGTGTGGACTGAGTAAGAGATCGCTTGGATGGAATAAAAATGCATGACTTCATGGGCCCTGATGGGGTGCATCCATGACTGCTGAGGAAGCTGGCTGATGGTGTTGCTGTACCACTCTCCATCAGTTTTGAAAGATCATGGAGAACAGGGGAGGTGCCTGAGGACTGGAAGAGGGCCAGTGTCACTCCAGTCTTCAAAAGGGGCAAGAAAGAAGACCCTGGCAACTAGAGACCAGCCAGGCTCACCTTCATCCGTGGAAAGGTGATGGAACAGCTCATTCGGGATGCCATCTCTAACCACATGAAAGAAAAGAGGGTTATCAAGCGTAGAAAGCATGGATTTACTAAGGGGAAATCTTGCTTGACTAATCTGATAGCCTTCTATGAAGGCATGACCAAATGGATAGAAGGGAGAGCAGTGGATATTGTCTATCTTAACTTCAGCAGGTCTTTTGATACTGTCTCCCATAACATACTCATAGGTAAGCTCAAAAAAGTGGGTTAGATGACTGGACTATGAGGTGGATTGGTAACTGGCTCAACAACAGAGTTCAGAACGCTGTGATCAGTGATGCAGTGTCCACTTGGAAGCCTGTGGTCAGTGGCATTTCCCAACGATCAGTGCTGGGTCCAGTTTTGTTCAATATCTTCATTAATGACCTGGATGAGGAGATCGAGTGGCCTCTCAGCAAGTTCAGGGGTGATATGAAACTAGGGGTGGTGGCTGAGACACTGGAAGGCTGTGCTGCCATCCAATGAGATCTGGACTGGCTGGAGAGCTGAGCAAAAGGCAA
The DNA here is from genome assembly GCF_027791375.1 of Indicator indicator. NCBI lineage: Eukaryota > Metazoa > Chordata > Aves > Piciformes > Indicatoridae > Indicator > Indicator indicator. Next base: position 6,292,040 of record NC_072012.1, on the reverse strand, counting down.
CCTCATGAAGTTCAATAAGGACAAGTGCAGAGTCCTGCATCTGGGGAGGAATAACAACAGGCACTAGCACAGCCTAGGAGTCACCCTGCTGCAAAGCAGCTCTATGCAGTTCTAGGAGACAGCAAGATATCCGTGGGACAGCAATGTGCCCTTGTGGTCGACAGAGCCAACAGCATCCTGGGGTGCATTAAGAAAAATGTGTCCAGCAGGTCTAGGGAGGTTCTCCTTCCCCTCTACTCTGCCCTGCTGAGACCACACCTGTAATAATGTGTCCAGTTTTGGGCTTGGCAGGTCAAGAGAGATAGGGATCTGCTGGAGAGAGTCTGATGGAGAGTTACAAGCATTACTGGGGGACTGGAACATCTCTGTCATGAAGAACGACTGAGAGACTTGGGGCTGTTTAGTCTGGAGAAGAGAAGGCTGTGAGGGGACCTTATCCAAGCCTATAAATATCTAAGGGGTGGGTGCCAAGATGAAGGTGCCTGTCTCTTTTTGGTGGTGCCCAGTGATAGGACAAGGAGCAATAGGTACAAGCCAGAACACAGGAGGTTCCATCTCAACATGAGGAGACGCTTCTTTACAGTGAGAGTGCTGGAGGCACTGGAACAGGCTGGGGCCCAGAAAGATTTTGGAGTCTCTGCTGGAGACTTTCATAACCTGCTAGATGCATTCCCATGTGGCCTGCCCTAGGTGATCCTGCTTTGGAAGAGGAGTTGGACTAGATGATCTCTGGAGATTCCTTCCAACCCCAAACATTCTGTGATTCTGTGACTGTCTTAGGAAATAATTATGATATTGAAGGGAAAAATAACATCTTTATCCTCTCCAGTGCTGCATTATTTTCTAGTTTGGTTTTTTTGTTTGTTTTTGGGGTTTGGGGGGTTGTTGTGGTTTAGTTTTATTTTTTAATGATGCTTATGTAGTCTAACGGAAGGATAAAAAGGAAATATCCTTTTCCATCTTGATGATGTCAACCCAAGGATTTATAACTCAGAAGTAACAAAAATAAGGGGTAGAATTGTCTTTTTTTAAGGAATAAGAATTTCTACTTATTGATTAGAAGCCTGTTCAAATAATCTTAGAGACAGGACAGATAACAAGGAGTCTCCAATAAATAAAGCAGCAAAAGAGAGATCTTCATGGTCATTTGTCCTTGACAAAGCAAATTCTCCTCTGTATGCTATGGCTTCCTCAAATGGGAATCTTAACTATTGAGTTCACTAAGACATCCTCCATAATTTTGGAAATTGTTACAGAGTATGTTTGAAAATTGTCTTTGGTGGTTTTGCTGCAGTTATTGTTTAACCAAGCTGCAGTATTTAGCTTGGCTAAATACTTGCCCCCCAACGTTTCTTTTAACAATTGCCCATCACTAATTTACTCCCTCATAATAAAAAGTCAAGGTCTCTACATTCAATGTGCCAGAGCTCTGTTCTATAAGAGATTTTTCTTTCAACAGGAAAAGACTAAAGCTAATGAGCCTATTATCGTATGGATTATTAAAAAAAGAAACAAACTGCCTCCTCCCTACAACCCCAAGAAAACCCCAGAACAGCCCACAACAAAACAAAACCACCACCAACAGAAAAACCCTTGAGAACTGTATCTGGTGCTCTTTAGTCTAGTAAAGGATAAGGAAATGTAAGAATATGAAGCCCGACTCTCTTCAGGGCTAAAGGAAAAGAGAAATGTCTCCTGGGAGTTGGTACAGATTCCATCTTAACTAACAGACAGATTGTTAGAAAACTGAAGTTAACAGAAGACCTATGGAGAGAGCTCAGCTGCCACCCAAAAAATCTAGAATACTGAAGTTGGCATGTGAGAACAAAGTCTCAAAACTAGAATTCTCCACTGGCCAAGTGGAGAAATGCTACAAGCTGCATAACTAGACTGACTCCTTATTCAAACTACTTTATGGAGAAATAAATAAAACATATTAATAACAAAATAATAAGAATAGCATAAGAGGGGCATAGATCTTCTGGAACAAGTCCAGAGGAGGGCCACAAAGATGACCCAGGGGCTGCAACACCTCGCAGCAGAGAGAAGAGAAGAGAAAACCTTTGAGCTGCCTTCCAGTACCTGAATGGATCCTACAGGAAGGCTGCAGAGGGACTTTTTAACAAGAGTGTCCACTGATAGGATAAGGGGAAATGGATTTAAATTGAAGGAGAATAGGCTTAGATTAGACCTTAGGAAAAAATTCTTCACTACAAGGGTGGCAAGACTCTGGAATGGATTGCCCACAGAGGTTGTGGATGTCCCCTCTCTTGACATGTTCAATGCCAGGTTGGATGGGGCCTTGAGTAATGTGGTCTGGTGGAGAGGTGTCCCTGCCCTGGCAGGGAGGTTGGAGTAGATGATCTCTAAGGTCTATTCCAGCCTAAGCCATTCTATGATTCTATGACGATACTGTACCACTTCAACAAGTTACTCAAAAGAACTGGCTTCAGAAGCAAACACCACTATTTCAACCCTATTGTTGATGACATTATTATATGCTGTTCTCTAAGTGTGTGACAATACTAAATGACCTCAATAAATTATTTATTTATATGGTTTATCTAGCAGCCTATCACAGCAAGTCTCTTTTTCAGTTGGGCTTATGCCATATGTACGTAAATGGTTTAATCCTTACAAATGGCTATCAATGTTTATCTCACAGATACAAGGACATGAAACTGCTCTTAAAAACAACTCAATAATTATCTGACTAGCCTCTCCAAGGCTAGAACAAATGTACTACTTTGCAACACTGAGCTTTAAGCTTTGTTTATTACAAAGACTCTCAAGTCCAGCAAGCTAGTCCTCTAATCAGCCAGTCTCTTACCTTCCTGATTTTTGCTGGTCTAAGATTGCACAATGCATAGCTTCCCATTAAAAAACCCTGAACCATGACCAGATTTCCCCCTTTCTCTGCTTGATATTCCAGGAATCAAACCCTTAAAAGTTAAACAACATCCTCATCTATAACTTTCACAACTTCCCTGAGCTATCAAGGATGGCTGCCCCATGTCCAAAATTAAAGTCAAATGAAACAGTGGGTCTTCTTACTCTCTGGTAAAAGGCAAATGCCAGCAATGGCTCAAGAGAAGTGCTACAGAAATGTTTGCTAAACTAAGCATTCCAGTGCTGCTCCAAAGCAAAGACCTTCAAGCTACAATGCAGGGAACCCAGAAATATAATGCTTGTCTGGCATGGGTCTAAATCCTTCCTGAGAGAATACAGACCTGACCTTACCAGGGATATTGGTAACAAAACACACTTTGTGGGAGATTCTGGGATTGATCTCTACAAGTCCTTGTCAGTAGCAATAAAGACTCCCCATGACACAGCCATCAAGTGCCAAAAAATCAGCAGTGGTTCCTAATGCTTCCTCATCTAATTGTCTTTGTTACAGTTTTAAAGCTGCAAGTCAAGACATATAAATTAATGCATTTTGTAGTAAATATGACAGCCTAAAATACCTCAGAGCCTACTGACAAACATGTTCAGTATCATTGAATTCACAGGCATGCTGATGCATAGCCTTACTAATTAAACAAAATCTGATCCAAAGTGATTGTGATAAAATTCTAAGTAAAACTGAAAATTAAATACTGCTGCTTCACAGAAGAGCTCAGAACCAACATCTCAAACGAAGCCTCCTCCAGACCTTACTCAAAGGACTACTGATATCATAACATATCCAGTAAGAGATTATTCACAGTAGATTTGTTTTTTAATGTAAGATTTTTACAATTTTCTCACCAGACAAAGCAACTATAGATCAATTAATAAGTTCCATGTGTAACTCAAGTATCCACTAATAGATGCATATCACTTATAAGTACTACTTAAAAACGTAGTACTATTAATAGATTTAATGTTTTGAAAGCATCAATTATTATTCTGCAAGAATTCTCAAGATCTCCAACAAGCTTTCTCTTTTCTAGAAGTTCTTTTACGTGGTTTTAGTACATCCTATTTACTGTTTCTTCTTTAAAACAGAAGATTTTACCTATACATTTAATGCTCTTCCACAAGTCTTTCAGCAATATTTCAGTTTACCTTTCTGGAAACAATTCTAACGAGATTAAGTACAATCTTCAACACCTAACACCTTTGGTCAATTTCTTTCACTATTCTCTGGGTTTTTTTTCCTAAGTACAGTCAATTTCCCCCCCCCCCCCTTAAGTCTATTGACATTAGGATTTTATAAATCAAGCAATTCAGAATTTACCACCCAATTATTCAGTATAACAGGATTGCTATTATAATGAAAATGAAATAAAAGTAATTATATAAATAACGGAGTAAAGAAAAAAAAAAAGAAAAAAAGGCAGCGACTTATAGGATCTTTGCAGCTTACAGGCAACACACTAACACTGATAGCAACTTGTTACTTCCAAAGAGTTTAAAAAGTTCCTCTAATATGGATCACTTCACTTTCATCTAGAAGAAACATCATTCTATATGCCTCATGAAAGCAGAACCAACTTTCATACTGCTCCCCAAGCAGAAAGACATTGCAGGAAACAACACAAACACAGAAGGCTACAGCCAGTTGTTACATAGGTTCTTCTGTTCTCTAGTGTACCTTTTATTAATGCACTAGCTCAATGTTTATGGTACCCACTGTACCTATGACTATATGCAGAGAAGGTCGTCTAAAGCCGAGCAGGAAGAAACCACATAGGACTACAGACAAGAAACAAAGTTCAAAAACCAAGGCAGGACGGGTCGTTAAATGACTGAAATTAGCACCTGCTCCCACCATCAAATTAGCAAGTTCTCTTCTCGCTGTACTTACAGATCACTAGATAGAAGCACTATATTCCACTACTAACATTTTTTCAAAATCATTTCAATCCAGGCCAAATGTAGTGGAGAGTTCTCCAACTGCCTTTCAGCATGAATACACAGTTGCTCCAGGCCATGTATTCATCACAGCCTAAGGAGTCCATCCACTAAACTAAAGGTAGTATTTTGGTTATACCTCTTTAGAAGTAAATAAACGTTTATATTACCTGCTTATATCACACTTTACCGAGTTCCTTTGCTGCCAAGAAGACTGAAAGGAACACAGGATTTAAGTTTTTTGTTGTACACAGGCAAGGAAAATCTTGCTGAGTGCAGTTTTTTGTGTGTGTTGTTTTTCTTAATGTATTTAATTTATTCCCTCCTCAGTCCTTGCTGCCTTTCATTATTATACAATTACCTTCAAGTTAATTTGATTAAACCTCATGCAAAGCTATCCATTCCAGTCACATTTTGCAATCCTTCAAAAAAGAACAACACGAACACCACAGAAACAAACCACTGGACAGATAAGAAATAAACCACTGGGTAAGTAATAAATAAACCAGACCTTGGGATGAAATTTTTCAGGAATATTTGAAAGCAGTTTGTGAATCAACAGCAAAAATTTCTAACTGAAGTAGTTCTGCTTACAAATAATCAATTTAAAAATTGTCATTGTACTGTTGTCATACTGAGGACTAGGTATTTGCACATTTCTGCAGCTTCTTACATGAAAAATTTTCAAGAAAATCTTACGAAATGAGACTTGACATGCCAACTAGGTAAAAAGTTAAATCCTATGATAAATATAAACCCTACATACACCTATGTATAAATACCATCAGAAAACAATCCATAACATTCAACTTCTAGTTAACATAAATCAGTACCACAGCCCTCACTTTGCAGCTCTGATAAAAGACAATCTGACAAAAGACAATAATAGTTTTAGTCTTGCTAGTATCTAACTAACAGGATTTGTTGTAATAGGTTAATTCAGACTAACAAGTTCAACTTGAAAAGCTCAGCTTCCAGACCAACTAACTTTCCTTTATAAGAAATATGTTTATTTGAAGGCATTTTCTGTGTAAAGAGCACAAGATAACCAGAAAAACGTATGTGAAAGGCCTCTGTCATGATTGTATGCAATGATTCTTAAGAGAACCAAATGCCAGTTTGGCACTGTAATTCAGGAAAGAAAACATTCACTTACCGCAGTGTGACTGGAAAACCTGTGGCTTGACTACCTGATTGCAGATATTGCACACTACAAGATAGAAATCATCATGAGCTGGATAATGGCCAAATAAGTGCATATCTGTGGGAAAGTTAAAAATATATACAAGAATTAGAAATTATGCTTTAAATATATATTAAGAAAAAAAAAATCAAAATACTTTAGGGCCTCTACTCTTAACTTATACAAAGCAAATTTATACATTGCTCCGTAAAAGCTTCTTACTACCTCAAAAAGAATTTTTTTTCCTCTTCTAGATTTTAAAGTCCTATACTAATGCTGCAATCTCATACCTCAGTCCAAAGCAGAACACAGACAGCAGCACCTTTATCTTAACACTCCCTGCCAAGAAGTGGATAAGCATTCCATACTGGCCAACTGCTGAAACAGTAAAAGAGTAAGGTTTTTTTTAATCTCTGTCTAAAAATCCTTTTAGAAAACATAGTGCAGGAGTTATGCTCCACTTTTATGCTCCATTTCAGTTAAAGCTCTCCTGCTTAAAACCTAGTTATAGCTAGTAACCAAGGTCAAGGATTCTACAGCTTAAAATACAGTCAGGAATGTCATCCCTGTTTTGACCCAGATGTCCTAACATGAAACTTCTGCTTCTGTGCAAACGTCTGTCCTAGTTCAAATGCCCTACTGTTTGTTTCCCCAACAAAGACTCTGGAAATAAAGAAAGTTGGTTAATGAGATATTTTTCAGTGACAGTGTAAGGAATTTCATGAATTCAAAAGATGGGCACAGTCAGATGATGGCACTGTATGAGGGCACTTGTCCCTCTTAGCTGAAACAAAAACGCAATACATACATTCTTAAGCCATTACAGAGTAAAAAGAGGTTAAATTACTAACTGAAGGTCTCACAGCTCTAACATTACAAGTGAGGTAACTTCTTTGACTCTGCATAGCTATAGCTTAAGAAGAACACAGACTAATCCACCGCAGCTCAGCTTAGAGGGCAGAAATCCCAGTCACTTGAATGCACTTTGGTGTGATCATGTCACCACTCCCAGCGTTGTTGAGGAAGGTGTTGCTACATTAGTAACCCCCTGGTCAGTAGTGGATGCACAGATAGCACTGCCTCTCAGAGGGGGGCAATGACAATTTTATTTAAAGCTGTTGTAAAATGGCATGCCAGTGCGTAATGGGTTAACTTCCATGCTCCCCCAACACAGAATAAGGGAAAAATAACACACAAAACCACAGGGTTGAGATAAAGAAATAAGAGTTTACCGAATAAATGAGATAGCATAAATGCACAATTACCTTAGCTAATAATCTAATTAGTCTAATAATACAATGCACAATTACCTTATCTTAGCCTATTTGCAGAGGAAGCACAGTGAAATACAGGGGGAAAAAATTAGCATAAAAGAAAACCAGCAGCCACCCCAGTCCCCTTATCTTGGTGCCATGCCTGAGGAAAGAAGCTAACACCCAAAAAACACCCAGAACCCAGAAGCAACAACCAGAACTGGAAGCCTCTCATGTTGCAGTCTGAACTTCAAGCCCCATCGTACTTTGTTCCAGCCAACACTTCCATTTTGAAGCTGGCATTAGGCAGGAGGGTATGAATAGCAGCAGACTAAAACTCAACCCATGACACTGTGTTATTCAGCAGCATCTGAAATCTATTACAGAACTTACAAATGCGGTTTCTGACTCAGGCTGAAATACCAACTTGGCACCTTTTAAGCAGAAGGAAAATGAGAAGACCCTCAGTGAAGACAAACAAGCACAACAGCAGCAGCAAATGATAAACACCAACAACTAAAAGCTACTTCTCCAATAAAGATAAGTAATAGTTTTCTTTTAAAATAGTGCTTTTCTTCAAAAAGTGACTGAAACAGGTACCTTATATCATTAGTTCCTAACCAAAGGAAACATTTTTCCCTAGACCTATTTATATAAGTAATTCTGCCACGGCCTGTACTGCAGTGCAAACTACATCACTGTTTATGATGGCCATACTTAGCACAATGAATTACAGTGCCTTCAGTCCCTGGAAACCTCACAGAGGAATAGAGTATCCCTCTGATCGTAATTCAGGCAGTATCACAAGTAGACCCAAACAGGCTTGTTCAAGCGTCCTTGGGAACAAACCAGCACCAAATTAGTCTGATGCAATGCGAGTCACTACTTTATCCCCTGAAAACCAAAAAGCCACTCTGTATGTCACTGCTCATAGTAAGCTATGATACCCAGCTGAAAGGTTAAGCCCTCTGCAGAGTTAGGTTGGACTAAATTTTAAACGCATTACAGCCAGATGAGTACAATCGACACATTCAACTTTTAATAGTGGTTCCAGAACTGGACACAGTATCCCAGGTGAGGTCTCACGAGAGTCGTGTAGAGGGGAAGAATCACCTCCCTTGACCTTGGCCACGCTTCTCTTGATGCAGCCCAGGATCTGGTTGGCTCTCTGGGCTGCAAGTGCTTACTGCTGGCTCATGTTGAGCTTCTCATGAACCAGCACCCCAAGTCCTTTTCTTCAGGGCTGCTCTCAAGCCAGTCACTGCCCAGCCTGTATCAGTGCTTGGGATTGCCCTGACCCAGATGCGGGACCCTGCACTTGGTCTTGTTGAACCTCCTGAGGCTGGTGTGGGCCCAGCTCTCTAGCCTGTCAAGGTCCCTCTGGATGGATCCTTTCCCTCCAGCCTGTCAGCCACACCACACAGCTTGGTGTCATCGTTGAACTTGCTGAGGGTGCACTCAATGCCACTGTCAAAGTCGACAACGAAGATGTTAAACAAGACTGGTCTCAGTACTGATCCCTGAGGGACACTACTTGTCACTGGACTCCACTTGGACAGAGATCCATTGACAGCCACTTGTTGGGTGTGGCTGTCAAACCAGTTCTTTATCCACTGAGTGGTCCATCCATCAGACCCAGACTTTACCACCTTGGAGATCAGGATGTTGTGTGGGACAGTGTCAAAGGCTTTGCTCAGGTCCAGATAAATGACACCGGCTCCTCTCCCCTTGTCTATTGATGTTGTGACCTTGTCATAGAAGGCCACCAGGTTTGTCAGGCATGACTTGCCCTTGGTGAAGCTGTGTTGATTGTATCCAATCACCTCTTCTTAAATTACAAAGAACAGCAGTGCTGAGATATAAACTCCTTTGGTGTGGTTAGTGTTAGTAACAATGATGCTAAAACTGCACTGTTCATTAAATCAAACCCTTCTCCAGGTAAAACAAACTCCTAAGCAAGCACTGCATCTGGTATGTTTATGATTTTCTTGTTTTACCGTGATAACTCAGCAATCTTAAAAATCACTTTACACTGGCAATTCTTAGCCAGGGTTAGTTTTGATCAGAACCTACAGACTTTCACTAACAGCACTATAAACTCCATAGAAAGGAGTATTTCTTCCAGGTATAATTTGGCACCTGGTAATTCTTCCAGATATAATTTGTTTTCAGCTCAAAAACATGCATTTAATTACAGTTATGAAATATTTCAAAAATTGTAAAACATTTTGTCCTGTTGTTTGAATGCTCCAGTGACAATCTTCTTATAAAAATGTAAAGACTTTGCCCTTTACAAACACTAAAGTTATGATTTTTTCCCCCCAATTTTAAATTCCTTAAGTCCATTTAACCATCACAGCTCCGGGTACCAGCTTTAAAATATGCCCATCTCTGATGTGTATGAAATCCAGATGGGGTTGAGTTTAAATGAAGCCTGGATGCATGGAGTAACTTAAAAAACACACAAGGTATTAATACTGGAGAAATCCATCCAAGGACATAGATGGAATAAGATTATTAGGTCAGTTCACAGGATCACAAAATCATCTCTGTTTTCACCAGGCACTGCCAAGGAGACAGCACAGTGATGGAAAAGTCCTGGTACCTGCAAGCTTGCTGCACTCCCCTGGCAAACAGCACTGCACCTAAGAGCTAAATAGCACCATCTGAGTTTTTATGATACCTAAGCAGCAGAAGTTGATATGCAAAGAAACTGCACAGACAAGTAGTAGAACACACCAAAATGCTACTGTAAAAAACACAGCATCAAAACAACACACAGATGCAAAGTAAGTGACATCCTGAGGCAGTGCTTTGGAAGTTTCTTCATTTTGCAGATGCTTAGAAATAGCCCAGTGGAGGTGCAAGTGTCTGTTGTCAATGTGAGTCTGATGATATAAACTGAAGTAATTACCTGTCAAAAGGTCACTTAGAGTAATTCAAGAATCTCAAGTACGAAAGACCACAGGTTGGAAATCAGAACTAGAAAGCATACTATACTAATTAATTGTTATCATTGACTCAGAATAGCTAAAAAAATTAAACAGCATCTTTCAGACTAAATTCCTTAGAAACCTCACTATACAGAAGTCTGTAAGAGAGGAAAATTCATCAAGTCCAAACAGGTTCAACTAGTTCCCTTAGTTCATTGAAGTTAACAAGACTATCAGAAATCACTTTTCATGATTAAACTCATGATGTGCAAGTGCACACACAGTATGTATAAATTACTTTTTAATTAAAAATGTATGAGGCATTACTACAATCTCACTAGAAATTCCAAAAGGGGACACACTTTACTAGGCATAATGATATTACAAATACAATCCAGATCAGAGAATTTACAATGGAAAAAACAAGGAAACTCTGAAACGAAACAGGAAGTAGAAAATATAAACAATTATGTATCTTTTAATTCACATTTTCTTGTTTTTAATTAAAATAGTTCAATGCTACCATGTCCTACTCAGAGTGACTAGGACTGAAGAGTTATTCTAGACACTGGTATCATTCTTAGATCAGATTGTAGCCATCTGACAATCTAGACTGTGCACATGAAGCAGAAAAAGACAACAGCCTCCTCAAACAAAAGTTTCTCTTCTAAAGGCCACAATCACAACTTCCTGCCTGCTAAGTCAGAAGCAATGGTGATAAACTTCCTAGAAAAGGTTAGTTTTGGAGAAGAAAACTCTCTCCAAAGTTAGATCAGGAAAGATGCCTTCACAGAAAAGGGTAAGACCACTGAAGAACACAGCAGATAATACAAAAAGAATAGGGAGGGACAGAAGAGTGACTGTAAAGTGTGTTCATTTTCTACTGAAACTTGGGTCCCTTGAAAAAAAAAGGAAACAAAGCAACCAAAGTCTGCATGACTCAACCCAGACCTGCAAGGTGATCTCCACCAGTCTCTGACCTGCCTGTTGCCAATGTACAAATGCAGATAGCTATCAATCTGACAGAACAAGCTGCAATGATGCCATGAGATGGGGGCCATTGACTGCTTTTCCTTACCAGAAGGAAGAAGAGGGCCCCCATCTCAGTTACCTCATTTTACTGGAAGGTGCATTCAGTAGATTCAGACTAGACTCCTAATGACAAGGAAGAATAGATAACTTATTTTCCATTACCCACACGCTTTGCTGAAGTGCTATCTATACACACCACAGTTCTTGCTGTACAGAATTGTCACCCCCTCAAAATGAAACCTTTTGGCCAGTCCTGCCTGTTGATACTGGACACTGACAAAAGCCTTACTTGAAAATGAGCTATTAGACTAACGGGATGTGAGAATGTCCCAGACTAGGTGAAAAATATGCAAGATAGGTGGAATTCAGAGATAGTGAATGCTGACTGCCAAAGATATGACTTCCCTAGATTAAAATCTTTACCAAAAATTACTTTGTATATATGTTGTTATGGTGCTTCGAAAATAAATATAACTTCTTCTTGTATTTTTTAATATTATTAACATTTGAAAATGAAAAGACAGCTGTAACTTAAGATGTAGTTTTGTAACACATCAGCTTGTACAAATAGCATAGAAACAAAAGAAAATGTTGCTTCTGCAAATTGTGGCACAAACAAAAATCCAGGGGTCAGATACAACTTTTGTTTGTCTCCAATAACACACACAAAGGAATGATTTTCTAGTAACAGTCAAAGCCAAATGACTTATGTGAAGTTCCTTCTCTATTATTATATAATTCATAATCATTTACATCCAACTGGCTAATAAAACAAAAGGTAGAAATAATCTAAAACATTCTCCCACTGCAGAATTAAGGTTGCCAAACAGTAAGACCTCACAATATGGTGTGGGAAATAACTAAAAATTTAATCTATTGCTATAAATTATACATACTTTAAACATTTTTCTATCTGTTGCTCCACTAAATATACACACAAAGTCTGCTTTTAAAAAAATATTAGTTATATTTATACGTAAAGAGAGAGAAGGAGAGGGAGGAAGGGAGAAAGACTGTTTAACACACACTGGTTTAAAAGCTAAAAAGAAAAGGTTAATAAAACCCAAAAAGGGCAATGGCAAAATAGTAACGGACAAAACAAAACCCATGTAGCTTTTCCAGCTCCTGGAGACATAGATTTTTGAAGTCAGTATCTAGAAACGCACTCAATATTTCCTTCCTGTTACACAGAAGGGACAAATTTGTCCATCATTCAAAAATGGAGGAATGCACAAAATCTTTGTGTATTACATTTACACTTAAGATCACCTAAAACCCCGAGCAATTCGAATGGTGAACTGAAACAACAAAAAGGCATCTTCAGGCTATTGCTCAGACAGCAGTCAAACACACTTGCATAGACAGGGTAGGCTTATCTTAGAAGTAAATGTCACAATCTTTCCATTGAACATCAGCTTTATTCTCCCCTAAGTATGGTTTTCCTTATTTTTCTTTTTTATGCAAACTTCTGTAAGTTGCTTTAGTAATTACTTAGAATAAATTGCATTTTACCCATGAGAATGCCAGGGTCACAGTCACAATTCATCACAGAATAATTTAGGCCAAGAGAGATCACTGGATGTCATTTACTCCAAGCCCCTGTTCAAATCATGGCTAATTTGAGGATCAGAACTACAAGGTACTAATGACCAAGCTCACTTCTTTTCTGATGGAAATATGCAGGTCACAGCTGTAGTAACCATGGAGCAAGTGGAGCAAAAAATAAAAATAAAATATTCAGGACAGAAATAACACAGGGACAAACACAACTGTCTTAAGTCCTGACAGATGTCCTTTGGGTGTTAATACAAGGAACAAAAGATTCTGCATGCTAAAGAATCAAGTGATCAATGAGAACAGAATTGGACTTTACAACAACAGTGATAGTAAGTTAAATACAACAGTGCTGAATCTGGGGGGAGGGGGAAAAAAGGCAAGGAAAATTCAGCAAATAAACTTAAAATGAGTCAACATGGTAGAGTCAAAGTGATGACACCTTTAAACCAGGCCAGTAACATTGAATGGTATGCTGCCTCCCAGGTTAGAGCAATCATGAGGATGCTGGCAGCTCTGAAGAATGTTGGCAATTATTCATTAATTATAGTTTATACAGGAAATACTACCCCCAATGACTTGGAAAGATTCTGTACTACACTGCATACATAGGCATTTTGAAACTACATTGAACTCCTCTCTCCACCATTTTTGAAAAGTCATGGAGAATGGGAGAGGTGCCTGATGCATGGAAGAAAGCGAATGTCACTGAAGTCTTCAAAAAAGGCAAGAAGGATGACCCAGGCAACTACAGACCAGTCAGCCTCACCTTCATCCCTGGAAAGATGATGGAGCAGCTCATTCTGAGGTCATCTCTAACCATGTGGAAGAAAAGAGGGTCATCAGGAGTAGCCGACATGTATTTACCAAGGGAGATATTGCTTGACTAATCTGATAGTCTTCTATGAAACCATGACCAAATGGGTAGATGAAGGAAAAGCAGTGGATGTCATACGCCTTGACTTCAATAAGGCTTTTGATACTGTCTTTCATGAAAAGCTCAGGAAATGTGGCACAGATGGTTGGTCCATGAGGGGGATTGAAAACTGCCTCAACAACAGAGTTCAGATGGTTGTGATCAGTGGCAGAGAGTCAACTCGGAGGCCTGTGGCCAGTGGTGTTCCCCAGGGATCAGTACTGGGTCCAGTTTTGTTCAGCATCTTTATTAATGACCTGGATGAGGAGATTGAGAGTACCCTCAGCAAGTTTGCTGATGATACATAATGAGGGAGGTGGCTGACAACTGTCAGGCTGTGCAGCCATCGAACAAGATCTCGACAGGCTGGAGAGCTGGGTGCAGGCAAACTTCAGGGAGTTCAGTAAGGACAAGGGCAGGGTCCTGCATCTGGGGAGGAATAACAACAGGCACCAGGACAGGATATGGGTTGCCCTGCTGGAGAGCAGCTCCATGGAGAAAGACCTTGGAGTCCATGGGACACAATGTGCCCTTGTGGCCAAGAGAGCCAATGGGATCCTGGGGTGCATCAAGAAAAGTGTGGCCAGCAGGTCTAGGGAGGTTCTTCTACCTCTCTACTCTGCCCTACTGAAACCGCACCTGGAATACTCTGTCCAGTTTTGGGTTCCCCAATTCAAGAGAGACAGAGACAAGCTGGAGAGAGTCCAACAGAGAACCAGGAGGATGATTAGAGGACTCTTTCGCTGGAGACTTTCAAAACCCACTTGGATGCATTCCTGTATGGACTACCCTAGGTGATCCTACTTTTGGCAGGGGGTTTGGACTTGATCTGTGGAGGTCCCTTCTAACCTCTAACATTCTATGATTCTGTGAACATGTTGAAGATGAAGAAAGTGCCTTCCATTCCCAAAGACCCACAGCAAAAGAAAAAACAAAAACTTCATAATTGGGAATTATTGATTACTGTGCATTAACACAGAATCATAGAAACGTTCAGGTTGGAAAAAAACACCGAGATTATCAAGTCTGACTGATAATCCTACTCTGCAAAGTTCACCCCTAGACCATATTCCCAAGCACCACATTCAAACCATCTTTAAACACATCCAGGGTTGGTGACTCAACCACCTCCCTGGGCAGCCCATTCCAATGCCTGACAACTCTTTCCCTGAATAAAACCAAAACAAAACCCTAACATGAGAAAATGTCACAAAGCTTTTCTTGCACAGTTTGAAGACTTCCATAAAATTTATACAGGCTATTTGCCATCTCAGCCTAAACTAATTTGGCAACACAGATCACCTGTGCCTTTTGCCTGGGCTACCAGACTAATGCACCACAAAAATACTGGAAGAGAAACCCCAAAGTATGCTATTTATCTCTGGCACCAAGAAATCTCAGCTTTTCACATCTTAAGATACCTAGGGGATAACATATTAACTAATGTAAATCTTTCCTCCTTTTTCTTAACTACTTCTTAAAGCTTGCTTGTATGGAGTCACACAGGCCCTGTCCTTCTGGAGCAAGCAGAAGACTGGTTGGTTACTTATGGACTCTTTTAACTTTCTGTACACAACTCAGACAAAATCACAGCCTCCAAAACTGAACAACTAGCAAAGCATTCAGCTATTCTTTGGTGTTTGCAAAGGCATTAAATTCAGTCTGTAACAATCTTTGTTCTGTAACACTGGATGACACTCAAATGTTGTTTTTCAAATTTTCTCTTTCAATAGTAAGGCAGGCTGCAATTCCACAGGAATTTAAATTCATCATAGTCAGAGTCCTTTTTGACTCCAAGCTTCACATTCCTGCTCCTCCCTTGTGCTTTTACCATCAATTAACTGATTACCCAAGGAGTTAAAATTCCTGACAACTCTGAACCAGAAGCAAATTAATAAGAGGTAGCACAAAACAAAGTAGGAAAAGGTTTTCTGACAGTTTAATTTCATAACCTGCCCCACTGTGGAACCTCATGAATGCTACTGCTAGTGTAAATGAGAAGGAAAAGCAGAACCCAGAACTATACAGTAGGAGGACCAACAGGACCAAGACCAGTTAAAACCACTGTGGAGCAGCAGTGCCTCTCTAGGTTGAGCTCAAATCCATGATACAGGTATCTGCACAATATTAAAGCAGGGATTTGGCTCCAAAGCAAGCTGCACAAAAATAAAGCTACTTGTTTCACAGTTAAAGATAGCAGCAAACAAATTAATAAATTTGTACTGTATAAAAACATTCAGAAGCATATCATCTTCCACACAATTCTTTGCCTCTAACATTTCAGATTACTGAACTTTTCTTTAAAACCAGGTTCGCACTTCATCACGTAACTTTCCAGTTATTTTGTGCAGTGTAACCAAACAGGTTACCTTTTCTATTTCTGAACACACTGATTTTCCTGCCTGTCCTTCAGTTAAGAGCCTCCTTGTTTCTGATGTGAAGTGTGTAGGTATTACTTCCAAGAAACTAGTTCAAGAGGCTCATATACCACTGAAATCTCTTTGGATGTTTATGAGAATTTTGGTTAATGCTTGTTTTTAACTTCTTTTTATATAGGTCAAATACAGACATTAAAGTTGCTAAAATATATTAATAAACTTAAGTGAACATTTGCATTTGGCTGCTGCCAAACTATGGTAACATCAAACTATTGCCCACAAAATTACAAATGTTCTTACACTTCTCTTTAATTATCAGATTACAATCCTGGAATTTATCTCCAGACCATCCCCCTTATGAACCTGGATTTTGGGCTGCCTCTCACTTTACATATAAGAATATATTCCAGGAACTAGAGCAACTGCTTGCAAAATCTGCTATTCTAAAATTGTACAATAGATACCAATGAAGCCTATCAAGGTCCAAAGACAGAAATAAAATCAAATACAAACAACAAACCTTCTACATTTCAGACAAGCTATTTAGCTGATAAGTGAAGGTAAGCAAAACACAAGGAAGGAATAGGCTTTCAAGTTTAAACCAAGCTACGAGAGTCATATAAATGTAGATAGCAGCTTCAGTGAGGGCAACAGGTAAATAGTTAGATCAGGCTTTGGGGCTTTAAGGAGATGTGTGCCCCAACTCCAGATACACTTAAAGGGAAGGTATCAACCCCAGGCTTATGCCTAGAAATCTTCAGAATAGAAACAGTATTAAGAAGTGATACCAAAAAATAAATTATTGAGGGCAAGGAAACATTAAAAGATACATTATTCATAAGGATCCAGACTATGCACTCTGCATTCAAAAGCAGAGGTGGGTGACATCCCATTTGTAGAACATACAGCATAACCATCCTCAGATCTGGAATGGAGAGCATGGCAAACAAGTCCTGACCCTGTAGTAACAGCAGATTTCTCTTAGATGCTCACATATATCACTACCAAAGACCTTGGAGAGTGAATGTGGCTGCACACACAATGTGCAGAAGGATTTATCAGTCTCTGCATTAGCCTTCTAATTTCTCAGCAGGCAGGCATAAGGGGGAGAGTGGCTGAAAATCATTTTAATTTCCCTCATAAGTCAAAGTGAGCAGCATGCACCTTGACCAGAGTGTCTCCATGAACCACTGTATAGCCACAGAACAATTCTTTCTTCCTTGAACATGTATCAAGGCAAGTCTCACAGCAAATGAGACTTGTCAGCACAAGAAGTATCTTTCATGAATGATGCGACTAAATTTCAGCTCAGACTGATGTATGGCTCTCCTGAATTAGACGTCTGACTTTTCGAAACAGTTAGAAGGTTGCACTGCATATTTACTTTCCCCTGAGATTTCCACAGCAGGTGGTCCCTGCTGGCTTCTCTGCTGGGAGAGCACACCTTGACACAGGAAGAGTTGTCAGCTCTGGGAGTTAACTACAATAACTCACAGAAATACACAGTGTTTCAGCTTTTGATTTTCTGCCACAAGATGGTTAAGCCTTCTGATGCCTAGCCAAATAAACTAAAGAGGCAAGGAAACAACATGAATATACTGGTCCTGCAGAGGTAGTAATGGGAAGATTATAGAATCACAGAATGGTAGGGGTTGGAAGGGACCTCCAGAGATCATCGAGCAAAGTGGGACTCCTTAGGACAGGTCACACAGGAACATATCCAGGTGGGTTTTGAAGATGTCTAGAGAAGGAGACTCCACCACCTCTCTTAATCATCCTTGTAGCCCTCTCTCATACTCTCTTCTCTGTTCTTCTTGAACTGGGGAGCCCAGAAGAGTACACAGTATCCCAGATGTGGTCTACCTAGGGCTGAGAAGAGGGAGAGAAGAACCTCCCTCAACCTGCTGGACACTTCCTTCTTAATACACCCAAGTATACTATCGGCCTTCTTGGCTACCAGGGCACATTGCTGTCCCACGGATAACTTACTATCAACCAGGGCTCCAAGATCCTTCTCTGTGAAGCTACTCTCCAGCAGGTCAGCCCCTAGCCTGTACTGCTGCATGGCACTATTCCTCCCCATGTGCAGGACTCTGCACTTATCCTTTTTGAACTTCATTAGGTTCATCTTTGCCCAGCTGTCCAGTCCATCCAGGTCTCACTTCCAGGGTGTCAGCCACTCCTCCCAGTTTTGTATCATCAGCAAATTTGCTGAGGGTGATAACTGAAATATATGGGGTCTTTTTAATTTTTCCTCAGTATTTCACATATTGCTAAGCTCCAAAAGTACTCAGGTCATGCAACAGGTACCTGGGACCCCTTCTTACCTTCCAGCTTCGGCATTACAACAGCTGATGATTGCCACAGGACAACAGCTTAGTATTGTTGTTCTTCATTAGTAAAGTAAGCAACCCTTGTTGGAGTCTGAGATATCAATGGGTTTCAGAATAGCATACTGGCCTTCTGCAAGCCATTAGAGTCCTGAAAATCCAATTATACTATTCTGCCTAGAGCCAAAGGTGGAAACAGAATATTGGTGACAATTAGGCAATCTTTTGCTGGAAAAACAGGCCACTCAGATATTCCTACCATAGATCTAACTTTTTGATAGTCTGGCACGAAGCATTTGGCTAAGAATGCAATCATGGAAGAAGACTCCTTCCTTTTTATCTTTGAGGAAGGCCATGTTCTTTCTCTACAGCTATACCAGAATCCATCCAAGCAGAGGTAATTTCCAATACTGCCACAATGGGCACCAATCCAGTCAACAAGACAAATGGTGCTTGAGGGAGTGGGAAAAAAATGCTTTTTCAGGTCCTTCAAAACAAAACCTGCAGGAGACAGCCTGCTTGACAGATGGGAAAATATACCTGCTTTATGTTGACAGTGAACAAATATTATTTCAGGAAGTTGTCTATATACAAGGTACTGCAGTTTATTACCAAACCTGTAATCATGCAGGCTGTAGACTGGCACCAGTGGACCTTGATCTGCCTAAATCTTGCTTTCTGAAGGCAGATTTAGTTGCAAGAACACTTCTAACACTTGCACCCTGCATAGCTTCTCTTTACATCCAGGTTGTTCCAAAAGTTTCCTTCTCTCTTTTTCTTACAAGATTGATGTATTCCTTCTTTCTGAATTTCTTAGTCAGCACTTGGCTTGATCCCCTTTGGTGCTATACTTAAATGAGGAACAGAATAGACCAGAGGATGGAGATCTGATCACAGCAGTTGAAACAAAAGCTAAAAGGTTGAAGACGGGCATGTTTAACTTCAGTTTAGCAGTAACATAAGATATTCACCATGTAACTAGGGGTAAGCTGCAACTTAATACCCCCTCATGACTTTGCATACAGTAGACTTAGGCTTTCCAAGACTGCTGAAAGAAGCTGACACAGTCAAAAACACCTGGTCCCATATATAAGAGTGGCATGCAAGATAGAAATGCAAGAATTTCCATTCTGGAGAAAATGCAGGTCTTCCTCTACTCCAAAACAAATGCAAATATCTTTTAATGTTCAACATTAGTCAACTACCCCAGCAAACAAAATGAGCCCTTGTAAGGATATTAAAATAGCTGAGGAACAGAATGACCTGAGAGATTTATTTAGTTCTTAGTTCACCATAAATGTCCCTTCTGATTGTGGGTGGCTGAAGGTGAGAAGATAGCAGTAAATTATTGTCAATTTGTCTTTGGGATTACAGCACAATTATCCTAAGGGTTCACAAAATCATTAAGCGTTTACTATCGAGGTAGGTTTCTACATGGACTTTGTGCAAAGACAGGAAGCCTTCTGTTGCACAAGTCAAAACAAATACTTGAAATCAAAATAAATTAATAACGTATCTGAAAATTACATAATGGATTATCTTTACAATGGGCCAGAGTGAGTAGTAAAAATGGTTTTTCCTCATCTTGTCCCAAGATGAACATCTTGGGATGTTTGTTAAAAATCCCAATTTGCTAAGACCATAGCTTCAATGATCGTATATTAAGTGATCAAATATTAAGTGATCTGAAAAAGTTTGAAAGGAAAATTACTTCTCTGACCTTTATCGACAAGTTTCTATTCTTTGGTTTTTTTAGAGGAAATGTTGAATATAGTCATACTAAGGACTACTAAATGTGGAGAAAAAAATGCAGAAATCATTTAAATAGAATTAATTTCTAACACTCTGTTTTACTAGATCTGCCATTTGCAGAGTTAGCAATGAAATACTAAAAAGATTGCAGGTATTGTTTTTCCATTTTCTTCTCAATGCACACTAACAAAAATATGTTATCTATGCAGTAAAACAGTCCTCAGGAGAAAAACTCCATGGCTGATAAAACCCACCACTCCTCTTTCTTTTGTGCAGACTCCCATTAAATAGTTTTCTTCATGAACACTTAGCAAGACACAACTGGCACTCAGAGCCTACCCTGCAAAGTTATAGTACCTTCTGCGGAAGAGCAGTTCTGGCTTAAGGCAGTACACAATTGGACTGAAGGGGAGCTGGCTTCATTCCTGGCTACCAAACATCATTCTTGCATGACCCTGATGAGATACTATGCCTCAGTATCCCATCTATAAAATCAGGATAATATACTCTTTGTCTGCCCTGCCTGTCTAGATTGCAGCCTTCCAGTACTCTCTTGCTGTTTGGCCATACACTGTGGCCACAATAGGGCCCTTCATTTTGGCTGGGACCTCACTATGCCTATAGAACAAGCAATGAATAAGGTAACTTTCAGCATGTTTTAGAAGCAGTGTGTGACAATTGGGACACTATTGTGAAGACTCATTAAAGAGGTCTTATTAATGTCTAAATGAGCATTTTCATACCCAAGTGGCACATGCAATTGCAGCAAGTGTTCTTTGTGAAAGTTTCAAATAAAACTTTTGTTGTGTAGTCTTTACAGAAATCCCACTTTTTGGAGTAAGAACAGAAGTTATTAAAAGTTAGAAAATGAAATGTTCAGAGCTTTCTAGCCCAGCTCTTCAACAAGATTATTATTATTCTTATAATAACAATTTAACAATAAAGATGGCATAATCAGGAAAATATTTCTCAGACAAGGACTGAAGTGTATACTCTTCTAATTTTTCTAGCGGGAAAAATGGATAAATGAGCAAAAAACATTGAAAAAATAAAATCCCTAACCCTACCTATGTCATTTTACAAAATGCTAAGTATCTCACTTGCTTGTCCATGTGCTGTTCCCATTTCATCAAGTGTTGCAATGGGTGCCTTTACTGCTGCCAGAGTATCTCAAGACACTGAGGAAAGTATTTCTTTATACTCTGCAACTCAGCCATCAGAAATCCACAAAGCAATCAAATCTTCTTCCTCCTCCCCCAAAGTGTTCTCTACATTTTTAGAGTGAAGTTATTATTTCTTTAGGATAAATAAGGAAAACACATTATTTCAACAGACATAAGAAAAAGATGTTATGCCTAGTAAAAGTGAAAGTTTGCTTCATATCATCTTCCACTACTAGATTGCTACTTTAAAGCAAATAGCTAGCAATAAGTACTGTCCATTAAATATTTGATGACCACTGTATACCTCAATTTGTTAGGCTTGCCAACAGACATAATCACAACTAGATCCAGGATGTCACCATTACACAGTAACAGGAATGGAACCAATCTGCAAATCACATCCTAAGATACTACGAAGGAATTTGTTTTTTACCTGCTCTATAGCCAATTTCAGTTTCTGGGTCCCACTGATCTTCAAAAGCATAGCTAAAAAAAGTCAAAGGTAACTAAGTATCTAAATACTTTTTATACCAAAGCAATCAGAAGAACCCTCTGAAACTAACAAGTCAGGACATTTACAAGACACAAACATTTTACAGGTTAAACAATCTGCAGCTTTCAAAAGCAGAATGAGCAAATTAAAGAGGGCACTTTCTATGCAGCCATATGCATCAATTTCTACCTTACCTTCCCCCCACCCCTAGTAACTGTCTGGCTTTTCCCAATCCCCAAGTCCATTGCCAAAGATACTTCTGCTTTATTACTTTACCTCTCCCAACAAAAGCCAAGGGCAAAACCATTTTTTTAAATTTAAGAACTCTCTGCTCACCAAAGATAGAAAGTGTCTCCTCATTCTTAATCAACAGCTGTATATGAAAGGAGAATATATTGTCTAAAAGCATACAAATAATTCTTATGCCAATTCTCTGTGCTTTTTTTATATTGCTTCCAACACCTGTAAGAGCACCTCTTTTCAGGAATATTGCCTCTCATGTAACTCATCTCTCCGAGAAGTTACTTTCAGATTGACTTTGGATAAGATCATCTTTTTCCTTCATACAATTCCAAATAAAATGGATTTTGCTCTCTTCCTTGACAGCATGCAGATTGAGGTACTGCTCAAAGTGCTCCACTGTATTTTCTTTTCAGTTAAAGGACTTAATGCTGCATAAACATTTATGAGAAAAAAAAAGTTCATTAAGGGATAACAGGATGGGGAAATATGAAGGATAAACTTTCAAACCAAAATCCAAACATACAAAACCTCTAACCCAAGGCTACTTAGGCAAAATGGTTAAAACAAGCAATAATATTTCCTGCAGACTGAAAAGCAGTCTTTAGTTCCACTAACATAAAACTTCAGAAAATAGCCCTCTTGTTTTAAGAATTGTGCTCTTAAGGGAATAATTAGAATCAGTCAAATATTTTCACTGTCCAAAAAAGCACAACCATCGTCAGCTCTTATACTGAGATTTATACAGTACGCTTACATGCACACTATGAACATTTTCCAGGATAGGAATATGGTCCTACCGGTTAAACATATTAAGTACAAATAGTCTGGCAATGCAGCACTTCTTACTGGTACAACAGTCTCTTCCCTATTCCAGGAGATAAAAGCACATTTTTGCTAGACTGAGTCCACACCAAGAACCTGCTGCAGACCTCAAGTTCTTACCTCTCTTCTTACCTCTGAGAAACACAACCCTGAGAGAACATGGTCACGAAGTGCTCAGATTGGTACAAGTCTGTATGCCACTAAAGTGGCCACCGAGTCTTCAACATGAACCTCATGTGCTACATTCAGAGACACTCCCTTCCTTCCCACTCCCTCCTTCTTCCAGGAGTCCTATTAACTAAGTTACAGTTTGTCACAGGTACAACGTCACCCACAATTTAAAGCCTCAAAATAAAACTCCGCAGTTAAAACAACCACCTTACAAATGAAGAAACTACACTGTCAAGACATGCTCCTGAGATTCACTGCCATTAGATGAAAGAAAAATTAAAATTTTGTTGTTGTTGCTATGTCAGGAAAAAAAAAAGGCCTTAAGAAATGCAACGAGCTTTTAATAACTAAAGAATGAGTAAAAGAAACTAAGTATTTCCTCTCCAAAATATCTGGATATTTCAGTTCCAAAGACTTTTAAAAATGTATAGAGTGAGTGTAAAGAAACTTGCCCATCTAGTAATACTGAAAGAGCAAAAGAAAGAAATGAAAAAGCAATAGAAGACGTGTCACTTGTGTCTGTCAAAAACTCCATTCTTCTGCACTTCTGCTGCTGTACAGTACCTATTCGTAATACAGTTAATCATCAGTTTAATACTGTCACTCAATGGCATACACACAAGCTATTATTTTTTTTTTTTAGTTCAATCATATTATTGTTCTGTTTCCATTTCTGCTGCACTGAAAATGCAACAATTTCATTTTCACATTCTCACAAGAGATTTGGAAAAGCTTCCATTGGCTTTGGAGCTTTTCTTTGTTTGTTTCCTGGACACAAGAATAAGAAGTGGTTTTTAGGGAATGAACTACTCAAAATATGGGAAGATAACTGTTTTTTTTCCAAATTTTAGTCTTAACAACATGACTACAACAAGGATCTTCCCAGCTCACTGCTCTTCAGAACATTACATTATCTTCCACTATTTGGTAGAAACAATGACTTACTACTGCTTGGTTAGTACCTCAAGGGATAAATAAAATACCACAAATTAGCATTTTTGAGGCTTGGGAAGTCTTCCTTTTTAAAGGAAGATCACTGCATGTAATCAAGAATCAGCAGGCTGATTCTGATTGAGGTGTGCTACACTGACAGAAAATGGAAAAAAAGTTTCAGAGCCACCAGATTATGGAGGTAGCGAGTCTGGTTCTCAAGGCAGCCACTTGTGTCTTGATTCGTTGCAGTAGGGGGTACACAGCAGCTTTGTTGTTGCTGACACGTGACTGTGATTAGGATATGAAGAACCCAGCCATTTCTGCTGGGGAACTAGGCCATCCAACAAGCACATACAGAGAAAACTACACTGAGGTTAAAGCAGTCTGGCTGAAAACGGATCTGTGCTCTGTGACTGCCTCGGGCTCTTGGCAGAAAGAAGGGACCTCAAGGATCATCTAGTTCCAGCCCCCATGCCATGGGCAGGGACACTTCACACTAGATCAGGTTGCTCAGAGCCACATCCAGCCTGGCCTTAGAAACCTCCAGGGATGAGGCTTCCACCACCTCCCTGGGCAACCTGTTCCAGTCTCTCACCACCCTCATGGGGAAGAATTTCTTCCTAACATCCAATCTGAATCTACCCATTTCTAGTTTTGTTCCATTCTCCCTAGTCCTATCATTACCTGACACTATAAAAAGTCCCTCACCAGCTTTCTTGCAGATGTTGTGGCTTGAGCTGAAACAGCTCCAGACTGAGAACAGAATGAATTTACCTCAAAGGAGTAAATAAACACACTCACACATAATTGGAGGTTAAATAGAAATACTATTTACAAAAGTATATCAAATACAAAGGTACAAAAGCAGAAGGATATATATACACAACCCAAATCAGCTCAGGGCTAGCTCTCCAGCTGCACCCACCAGGCCTCAGCCAGGCCAAGACCTTCCCCCCCAACACTCGACATCAGTAGGCCCAGAGTAGGCCAAACTGCCCCCCCCTAGTCAAGACAGGACTACCAGGCCTCGATGCCCACCCCACTAGCTGGGCACACTGGGCCCAACTGCACAGCAAGAGAACAGCTTGTCATCAAGCCCATACTCCCCCACAAACCAAAGAGATAGCAGCTGCACCCGCCAGTAGAGAAGAGGGAGAAGGAAAAGCAAACTGGCTGGGAGGTCTGCTTATATAGGGATGCAGGATTATGGGATGGAATAACAAATTACAATTTCCTGTGTCCACCCTGTGGGATGGACTGTCCAAGCCCTTTGGACTCTCCATCTCTGGAGACTTCTATCTCTATGGTAGGACATTTAGTCCTTTAACCTATAACACCAGATTGATCTCACCCACCTAACAGCTCACTGACATGAGCAGACCACTTAACATTTATTACAATGCAGCCTGATGCCTGTCAGCTTTGTTTAGAATGAATCTCCCTTCCAGCATTATACCATTCTGAGGATTTGACTGCAGCAAAGCAGTTATTATGTTATTTCATTCAGTATTAGTGTTGTGCTAGTTCTCCAAAAGTTAAAAAAAAAACACCAACCCCCCTCAAAAAAAAACAGTTCTATTTAAAGACACGTGTTCAGAATCCAGGTTTTGTTCAGCTTTTCTTCAAGTCTGCTGTGCCTCTTAGTACTCCATGAGGTACCCAAATGTAGGGTCATTGGAACAAGAAGTTTCCCAGATAAGAGTCCATGATACAGCTTTTCAGACACTCTGAATTCTCTGGCACACACCTAGCTTCAGCAGTGATAAAACCTTAGCAGAAGAAAAGTGAGAGAAGCAAAATTGCACTCCCTTGTCTCATGCATTTAAGATACATTCTAGCATCACAAAGCAATAAAAAGTCATCAAGATTCATAGGCAGAGACCACTTAAGAGACCTTCTCACCCACCCCATTAAACAAAAATATTATCCACAGTATTACAAGGAACAAACCATACCCCCATTTACTGTAAAAGTATGGTCCTTGGAGGGATGTTACTAATTACCACACAATCCAGTAGACAGGACAGCGGACAAAGGAGGAGTCAAACCCTGCATTCTTTTGTCGTCTACTGGGAAAACTTCTGGACAAATTTCTTGAATTCTTAGTGTCTTTCCCTGTGTATCAGGAGGAATTATGTAGACTGTAACTCCTAATATAACATGTTAAAATTCACTGGTGAAAAGTATCATGCTGGAGAGAGTCTAATGGAGAGCTACAAGGATGACTGTGGGACTGGCACATCTCTCCGATGAACAAAGACTGAGAACTGGTGCCGTTTAGTCTGGAGAAGAGAAGGCTGGAGGGAATCTTATCAAAGACTATAAATATCTGAGGGGTGGGTGTCAAGATGAAGGCGTCAGTCTCTTTCGTGGTGCCCAGTGACAGGACAAGGAACAATTGGTACAAGCTAGAACACAGAGGGTTTCACCTCAACATGAGGAGACACTTCTTTATGGTGGGGATGACGGAGCACTGGAACAGGATGTCCATGGAAGTTGTGGAGCCTCCTTCTCTGGAGACTTTCAAAACCCACCTGGATGCGTTCCTGTGTGACCTGCCCTAGATGATACTCTGCTTTGGCAAGGGGTTTGGACTCGATCTCTAGAGATCCCTTCCAACCCCTAACATTCTGTGACTATGCATACACCTCATCTGCAAGTTTATGTGATGATTACAAAGGCGTAAATGATAGCTAATTCATATCACAACATTTAATCTAGAAAAAAACCTTTTAGTGCTTTTCCAAAAGACCAAGTTCAACAAAACTAGCTTCTGAAAAAAATCCAAATAAACAGAAAACAGCCTAAATATGGTAAATCAGCCATGAGATTGAACATCTGTCCACTGATAATTGTGTCCATGTTGTCCAAGTGGAACTGAAGCAAACTCTGGAGCTGCTTCTGTGACCTGAAGCTGCTTCAGAGTAAAGATACGTGTCTTGAGGAATGCAACATATCACAAAGTAGGGCTGCACCATATACAGTTAAAGCACCAGACCTGTGGAAGGTACTTGCATCAGGGATCCTGGCAACAGTTGAATGAGAGATTAGTCTAGCGCACGGATTTAATGCAGGGTAAATGAATCTGATGTCAGACAGAATCACTATTCTAACCAAAAAAGGCTCTGATGTTCTTTAAGGAGGCTAAATAAGTGAGTACAGAAAAAAATACAGTATGCACTAGCACCGCACTCAGCACAATACAAGGAATGACTGTACATATTCATAAAGTGTGTAGTTGGAGTACCACTCATACAAACCCCTGGTTAGTACTGAGCACCTTCTTTCTGAGTCTCCTGTTTAATGGACATGTGAGTTTTGTTGAACTCTGTATCTGAATGACATGACATACCACTGTCTAATGTGAACTCACACAATGCAGCTTCTGTAAACTACCTATGCAACTACACTGCAATTCAACATCATCCTATTTCTGAGATTACTTCAAACAGTTTTTCCCCAACAACTTTCCAATAGAAAGTATATCCTGTAGTTATCAGAGTAGAAAGGTTGAACAGTTCTTTTTTTTTTTTTAAGCATGAATGATAGAAAACCTCAGCCTAAGGAAGACTCTAAAGTTCAGAGTACACTTTCTTCCATAATGTTAAAATATAAAGCATCTTCAAAGCTTCTGTCATAGGCATTGGATTCCTAAACCAGTTTCGTACCTCAAAGTCAATCTGTTCTCTTAAATCTCCAAATTCATATACACTGCATCATTTGATACGTAAACAGGGTCAAATGGCCAGACTTTAAAACTTCTCTCAATTGCAACCACTAAAAGATCAAGAACCTTTGTAGTTTATAAAATGGAATTATTTTTATTTTTATTAGAACAGCGTATGTCTGCAATGTAATAAGTGTCCAAGAGCTCCAAGAAAAAAAAAAAACAACAACAAAAAAAAAGTCACTGTGGGGAAGCACATGCTCTGAACAAATTACTAGGATGCATAGTTACTGCTACACTGATTATACAATACAGCTAAGGTTATCTGGATATGTTATGTCTAACTTTCTTTACAGATTTAATGAGTTTCTTTGATGTCTGAAATACTACTTTATTACTTTGTCACCTATATTTGCAGTACTTGAAGGATACTTGCAACATCATTTAACTATTAAAAATCTTGTAATATTACTACACTTTCACGATAGTTTTACATTAGTGAAAAACAAAACAAAATTAAAAAAAGAAACAAACAAAAAACCCCACCATTTTTCTCTTCCTGGTGGTATCATTCTAAACTCTTCATAAGCACAGATGAGAACTTGCTAATTAGAATTCTATTCCTTTATCACTTAAGTGGAAGCAGTTTCCATTTCATGCACCAGCTGAATTTTACAGCTAACACTATCAAAGTTATCAGCTATTAAATGCAACAACAACACACTAACAATTTCCCTGGGAAAAATAGGCATAACTAAGATCCAACCCTAGATTCAAAATCTTAGTCTGTAACCACATGTATATAAAGTGGGAACATTTAGTTTCCTCTAAGAGTTATACTTGAAAGCAAGGAGAACGTTGCAACTATCTATCACTTACAGCTCAGAAAATGGTCATTTGCCCATTTGCAAATAATTTATTTTGCTTCAGGACCAACAGGGAAGCTACCAGAAATTAACAGATGACAACTGCTCTTGTCAAAGAAGGAAAAGAAAAAAGAAAGGGAAAAAAAGAGAACTATCATGAAGAAAAAAGAATGCAATAAAACCTCACTAATAAACATTCATGGCAAATTAAGTATGTCCCAATTCTTATTAAAATAACATACTCATTGCTAGCTCACAATCATTGTTTACATTCCATGATGATTTGCAAGTGCCTCACAACTGCATATTTCAGTAACCTTGCAAGAACTCTTAGTGCTCTGTGGAAAAAGAGCATTACAAAACATCGAACCTGTTACAAAACTGCTGACGAAATTTGTGAATAACACTACCTGTGCTAAAAATTCACCAAAAAGATACATTGCACAAAAAAAGAAATAAAGCCTTCCTCCCACCTTGTTTGGGGGAAAAAAAAAAAAGAAAAAAGGAAATAATACAGGACTGTATTTTTCCAGTTCTATCATCCAATTTGATCAACAACTATTATTTTACAAACTGGTAAAAGGTATTCCACTTTATTAAAGTTACAGAATAAACATATGAAGACCTAAATCTATATTTTAATTACCAGATGACATCTGCAGACAAGAATATAAGGATCTCCTTAAGTGACAGGCACTGATTTGACTGCATGGCTTTCAATTGCACTCAGAAGACTTCCAGATTTTATGGCCTTCAAACATACATGAAGTGTTTTTATTTTCAAGACATGCAGAGCAGTAGAGGTTGCAAGAGACCTCTAAAGATCACCTGATCCAACCCTCCCTCCTAGAGCAGAATCACCTAAGAAGTCACACAGGAACGTGTTCAGGCAGGTTTTGAATGCCTCCAGAGACAAGAGACTCCACAGCTTCTCTAGACAGCCTGTTCCAGTGCTCTGCCACCCTCAGAGTGAAGAATTTTTCCTTATGTTTTTGTGGAACCTCCTGTGTTCCAGTTTGTGTCCATCACCCCCCATCCTGTCAACGAATGCCACTGAGAAGAGTGAACAATCTTAATTTTCAAGAAAGGTTTTTGGACACAAAGTGAGCCACTCTTAAGAGCTATCCTGCTGTTAATGAAAACTTTGCCCTGTATTTCGCAGAGCAGAGTGCTGAACACACATACCAAGGGAACTCTAAGCTACCAGTAGCCCAGACACCGTCAAAACTCAGGACGCTCTAAGCAAACAAAAACTTAATCATTTACCACACTTCTTGATTCCTTCAAACAGATTCTGCCAATTTGCAAGCTCCCACAGTATTCCCATTAAGCATCTGAAGCACTTACACATAAAGCAAATTGAGCAAGAGAGCTTGCTACTGGCCAGGACATATCCCCTTAACTTAAGATATGCTCCCAGAACCCTACTGTGGTACAAAATTCATCACCCATCTTCCCTACCCTTCTTCTCCAGAGTAATTTCCCCTTACCTCTAGCCCTCTGAGCCCTATCACCTGCCCAAAGACCTCTAATTAAAAACAAATCTATGACAGAAAATGCCAGGAGCCACTCAAAACCAGGTAAAAGATGTCACACACAACAGCAAGGTCCTTGCTGCAAATTAATCCTCTGAATAAACTAACTCCATGGGAGCACTCCTAGTCAGTTTCCCCTCATAAAAACAAAAGAATAAGCTGGTAACTGCTGAAGTGAAGGAAAGTCTCCTTCAAGCTACGGAACATCCACAGTAGTCTCAAATTGATGATCTGCCAGCTGCCTGGATCTAAGAGCAAATTCTGAGGAGAACATCCCCACAATTCAAAGTTATCTGAGTCTCCCATACTCAGGTTAGTGGAGAGCAGTCCATAGTTATTACTGTATAAATAACACACTCTAAAGCAAGGTTTGCCAGTGCTCTTTGGACAGAGACCTGGATTTTGCTAACTGTGCTGACTGTGAGTACAGCAACTGAAAACAACAAAAAAGCATAATCATTTTGATGACAAAATCTCTTCCATAAGCTAGCCCAATAAGACTGGCATGCTCTGAAGAGATACAGAAAAGCATTTTTTCTCTCCTAAAACAAAGATAAAATTAAAACTTAACTTTCCAGCAGTAGTGTAAAGCTGTGGCTAGCCTCAGTATCAAAGTTCTTGTATATGTAATATATACACCTGGTTCTCCATTACCTTGCTCTTTATAAAAACATCAATAGTTTTTGGGTTGTTGTTTCATTGTTTTGTTTTTTGTTTTTTTCCAAACACATCTCAGTTTCCTACAGTTTATGAATGAAGATGCATCTAACAAAAGCACCCCAGAACTGCTGCTGCTGGGGATTTATCCCATGTTTGCAGCAAGTCACTTGGACTCTCCGTATTTCTATTTTTCCATCTGTGACACTTCACAGAAAGCTTGAGAGGCTTAATTTATTAGCAGTCTGCCAAGTGCTTTAAACAAGTGTGTTACTAAAGCATTAAAACTGTGTTCATTGGTTCTGAAAGGGCAAACCATTAGTCAAATCAAAATCAACAATATCTTTAAGAAAAGGCCACACTTTTTAAATGTGGAAGTATCATGTTGACCTTATTTGACTTCACATAAAATAAATACTCTAGACTTCAGGTATTTTATCACAGTAAAACATCAGAGATCTGACTTTCCCCTGAATCTCCTTTCCCTTCATTTACTGTTACACTTCTGAAGAAGGTGATAAACAGAGAGAAACAAACCAGGAACATCAAATTTAAGGGACACATGCCCAGCCAGACTCACTGTCCCAGGCCACAGGGGAAGACATTTATGCAATAGGGTCCATCAGCAATCTCTAATTGACAGCAGATGTCAACTACAGGGAACTACAGACCTCTCAAGTCTGACCTCGATGCTGCGGAAGGTCATGGAGCAGATCATCTTGAGTGCCATTACAGAGCATGTGCAGGGCAACTGGGTGATCAGGCTCTGTCAGCACTTGTTCATGAAGGGCAGGTCAAACCTTGACAAACTTCTTCTCCTTCTAAGACAAGCATAGTATCTTAATGGAGAAGGGAAAGACTGTGGATGTTGTTTACCTGGACTTTAGTAAGGCATTTGACACTATCTCCCACTGCATCCTCCTGGAGAAGAAGCCTGCCCATGGCTTGGATGGGTGGACTCCTTGATGTTTAAAAAGTGGCTGGATGATCAGGCCCAGAGTGATGGTGAACAGAGCCAAACCCAGCTAGCAGCCAGGCACAAGCAGTGTTCCCCAGGGCCCAGCAGCAGGGCCACGCTCATTTAATGTCTTTATCAATGATCTGGATGAGGGGATCAAGGGCACCCTCGGTAAATGTTGCAGATGACATCAAATTGGATGGGAGTGTTCATCTGCTTGAAGAAGGCCATGTCCAGCCTGGCCTTAAAAACACTCAGGGATGGGGCTTCCACCATCTCCCTGGGCAACCTGTTCCAGTGCCTCACCACCCTCATGGCGAGGAACTTCTTCCTAACCTCTAATCTAAATCTACCCTCCTCTAGCTTGGATCCATTCTCCCTAGCCCTATCACTACCTGACATCCTAAAAAGTCCCTCCCCAGCTTTCTTGTAAGCCCCCGTCAGATACTGGAAGGCCACAGTAAGGTCTCCTCAGAGCCTTCTCTTCTCCAGACTGAACAACCCCAACTCTCTCAGCCTGTCCTTACAGGAGAGGAGCTCCAGCCTTCTGATCATCCTTGTGGCCCTTCTCTGGACACAGTCCAGCACATCCATATCCTTCTTGTAATAGGGGTTCCAGGACTGGGCACAGTACTCCAGGTGGGGTCTCATGAAAGTGGTGTAGAGGGGAAGAATCACCTCTCTTGACCTGCTGGCCACACTTCTCTTGAAGCAGCCCAGGATACGATTAGCTTTCTGGTCTGCAAGTGCACACTGGTGTCTCATGTTAAGCTTCTCATCCACCAGCACCCCCAAGTCCTTTTCTTCAGGGCTGCTCTCATGTAGTCACTGCTCAGCCTATATTGGTGCCTGGGATTGCCTCAACCCATCACTTACCAGCAAGTCTCCCATTTCCTTTCTGAGGGGGCCCACAATTTCCATAGTCTTCCTTTTGCCATTAATGTACCTTGAGAAACTTTTGCTATTCCCCTTGATCTCCCTGGCTAGATTTACTTCTAACTGAACTTTAGCTTTTCTAACCAGGTCTCTTGCTGCTCAGGCAGCTTCTTTATATGCCCCTCATTCTAGCTGTCCTTTCTTCCACTCCTTGTACAGTGACAGTGTGTCTAGGAGTTCCTTGGTCATCCAGGCAGATCTCCTAATATTCTTTCCTGCCTTCCTCTTTTTGTCAGTATACTCTGCTCCTGGGCACAGAAAGTGATCCCTGAAGACGGCCCAGCTGTCCTGGGCCCCTCTTCCCTTTAGGGCTTTGTCCCACGATACTTTGGCCGGCAGATCCCTAAACTAATCACACACCTGAACTCCAGGGTTGTAAGCTTGGAATACATCCTCCTAGACACCCTGAGGATCTTAAATTCTAGTGCATCGTGGTCACTGCAGCCAAGGCTGTCCCTTCCCTGTTAGTGAGAAGAAGGACCAGCATAGCACCCTTTCTTGTTGGTTCCTCCACCATTTGGAGGAGGAAGTTGTCATCTATGCATTCCAGCAACATCCTGGATTGCTGGTGCCTTGCTGTGTTGTCCCCCCAGCTCAGTACTAAAGGCAACTCTGAGTGCAAACATCTAAACATTATATAACTAATCTGCTAAGAACTGATGGATCAGACACGCATCAATCTGTGCCAGCTTGTCACAGATAGCAACAAGGAACAGAAAAAGATTCAGATTCCGTGTAGAATCACCTCATGGTACTACAACAAGATAGCACAGGACCTGTGTGACCCTGTACATTCTTGACCAAAAACAGCCTAGGTTCATGCACAGGGAATTCACAGTTCTAGAACAGAACACACACTGACACGTTTGGAGCAAACTTCACCTTCCAATTCAGTTTTGTTTAGCTTCTGCAACTGCAGGAAAAAAAATCAATAATAATAATTTTAAAAGTGCCAACATCTCTTCTGCAGTCCTGAAATGCTTTAGTTTTTGCTGGAAGTGTAAGTCCAAACCCCTAATATTTCCTAAAAAGAACACCAATACTACATACTTTCTTTTTCAGAACCTCAATTCCTGCTGCTGCCTTTTACAAGGTTTTAGAGGCAGCAATACTGGTAAAGGGATGAAGGAGAAGAATTTATAAACTTGAGATGCAGCACATTTGCATTCAGCTTGTTTTGCACACAGTGTTTACAAGAGTTACAGGACCACTCCTGCTGGGGAAACCTCTGAAAATAAGTCTTCACTGAAAGCAGGTTTAGCACCACATACACATCTGTTATCTAAGTTGAATGGTACCTTAATTCAGCCTTGATGTGCCTTGTGGTGGGCTAACCAAGAAAAAAGGTGACGCTCAGATTGTCGAAGATTTTAAAAGAAAGAGGCAAAACCAGGACACAAAATTCATTAGAAGTTACAGAGGCTCTTACCTTACCACACAGACTGACCTGCTATGTCCTCATAAATCCAAGGACAAGAAGCACCAGGAAAAACAATTAACAAACACTGCTTTGCTTTAAAAACAAAGTAAAGCCAAAGAAGGTGTGGGGGTCTAGCCATCAGCTAGACGAAGTTGCAGTGAGAAGGCACAAACTGCCTGCAATGCTTCTGAAAAAGTTAACAATTATATTGGTAAATGATTAAGACCCAAGAGCAACACTGGTTGACTTTTTCTCCCTTTACATGTTCCTGGTAATGAAAACCACAGCTGCCTGCTGCTGATCCTTGGTGGGAAGGTGGAAGATCAGAAGGGGCCTGGGGGAAAGCCTTGAATGGCAGCTCTTAAAAAGCAGTGCTTTCTCACCAGTCCTGCTAGATGGCTGCCTTTTGGCTTTGATCACCTCATCTTTTTTTAGCAAAAGAAACATTTAAATTATATGAAATTTTAGGGAGGAGAGGCATTACAAACAAAATTCTTCCTCATGATTTGTACTTAATTTCTATGTTAGAACAGGCCGTAGAATTTTGTCACATTATTCTAGCTTCAAATGCAGGTTTTCTGGCTTTAACTAAAGCACCAAGTACTTCCTGGGAAAGCACCAGGGCCTTATGAGAGGGTTGTGTGCAACAGAGAGTCTACTACATCCCTTGATAAGCTGTTCCTATTTAATTGTATCATTAGAAAACTGTACCTTATTTCTAGTGTGAACTGCTCTAGCTTCAGCTTTCAGCCATGAGAATCCCCTTAATCTAGCTGACAAAGGACTATCTAACTGTCAGATACCTTCGCCCTAAGTACTTACAGGCTTATCAGGTAGCCTCTACCGTCTGTTGACTGAGCTTCTTAAATCTTCCATTCTAAAGCTGATTATCCAGACCTGAAATTAATGTAGATTTTTCTGAACTCCTTCCAGTTTTTCCAACACCTGATGAACACATCAGAACTGGGATACAGTATTTCAGTAAAGCTGTATAAAAAGTAGTAGTATTCCCCTTCCTCCTACTCCCTTTGGCCTTCCTCACAGCTGCTGTGCACAGGGAGTAACGCTTAAATGAATCAACTTTCTAAGGTAATTCTTCTGTCCCTATTTATATTCTAGATAGAAATTTGTCCTAACACAACAAATGCAGAATGGACCATGACCATATTTACTTCCATTTCTTCTGAAGAAAAAAAAGTATTTTTTTTAACCCCATTGCATAAGCTCAATGTGTGATGGAATTTAGAAATTCAGTGCCTGTATTTTACAAGAGAAAAACTGCAGAGAAAAAGACTATCTTGCAATCATGTAATAATTACCCAATTTAAAGCTATTTATTTAAACTACTATTTCATCCAATAAACTCATCACTTCCAGCCTATTTTGCACTATGGCATTCTGATGCTCACTTATATATTCACCTCTTGAGATGCTGGCTGGCCAGAAGAATTTTGTTTTCCACAAAATCCAGCAGGCACAATGAGAGATTGCTTCAGGCTAGAGACAGTGTTCCACCAGACAAAAGACAGAGCTGCAGGCTAGCCATGGAGGATTTGTTAATGTTATAAATCGACCCATGTAGTGAAAATTAATTGCCAGTTATAATCTATTACTACATCACCAGCTAGTTTCCCTTTCTATCTTGGATGAAAAAAAAAGAACCCAAGTAAAATCACAAAGTATCTAGGATGACCATTTCTACAAACAGAAACAAAATGGAAACTGCCAAAACAAACAAACAAACAAAACAGAGATAAGATCATATCCTATATTATCTGGTAAATTATACATGCTCACTGGCAGAGCAGGCACAGGAAAAAAAAAAGGAAAAAAGAGAAAAAAAGATGATGCTATTGATACTTGCATGGAAAATGAGCCATCAATCTAACTTTTTGGAGCAGTAACATCAAATTCTATTTATAAGTAGTTTTGAAATTACAGAAAAGCACCATAGTAGTATTTGTGGTGACTTTCTAAAATACAGTAAAATACTGTGAGAATTTTGCTATAAGAGCTGGCCAGTACACAGAAGCTTGGTTTGGGTAACTGTTCTTTGATGAAATATTAACCCAACCAATGTATTTTGAAAGATGGCAGTCTTTGATCACTCCTTAACTTTAATGAGCAGATTTTGGTTCCAATGGGAGCATCATCTTTTGGAAACCAGTAAACACAGCACCAGTCAGTAATGCCTGCCATGACTTCTCACAGAGAAGAGTAACTTTTTTTTTTTTTTTAATAAATAGATTCTATGAGTATACAATGAGAATACCTGTATTCTCATTGTAATCTAGAAATAAGGTATTTTTCCTTCCCTTTGTAATCATTAGGCAATAATATTTCAGTGAGGACTGGATTACAGCCTATCAGTACACAGTAGGCTTTCATTTAACTTCAGCACAGGTAGGATTAGTTTCTCAGCACCAGCCATATTTGCATTCAAAGATGCCCCTGCTCCCTTTCAGTAACATATGGATTACTTCTGCACATATCTGGTAGAACATTTTGGGCCTTTTCCAATAAAAGGTGATCTATAAACGTTATGAGAATAAACGAGTTGATTCTGGGTAACTTCTTCCCATTAACTCACTCCCTTTGCCTCTCCTCACACTGACAGGTGGGTTGTAGGCATGAATCACATTTCATACTCTTCATATGGATATAGACATCCTGTCCTGATTATTACTCGGCACTGCTTTAATACATGATTCTGAACACAGGGAAATCTCTCTCACAGCCTCATTGTATTAAAATGATCAATCACTTGTTTTGTGTCTTACTTTCATAGCATTCTTCTTACACGTGGTATGGCAAAAATCTACCACAAAAAGCCCACATTCAAAGGGTTCTCTGGAAATAAAGGCAAACTTTAGAGGAATTTGGACACAACAGACCCACTCTAAAGCTGAAAATCCATAACAGGTCGAAGCTGCTTATAACTTTGATCCTGTAACACAAACAGGCATAACAAAACTAATACAGAAAAAGAAATATACAAGAATGACAAATACCGTTGCATACACAATGTGTTAGTTTGTCTTTAATTTTTCCCCTAGTATCAAAACCAAAGCACTATTCAAGAGAACAGATGAGGTTAAAGCCTAATAAAAAAAGGTAATGTTTAAGTATCTGGCAAACAGAGGACACGTGTAAGGTACACAGTTAAGGACGATTAAGATTTATCTTTCAAGATTTATGCTATTCTTGCAGCTTGGCAACTACAATTAGTTTTGCTTTCCAGCTCCTAGACAATATTAACAAAACAGGAAGAATTTATTTTTGCAAATAAACTGCTTCCACTAGAATTCTGTTCTGTATGCTCCCATGCACTATACTATCAGCTCTGATGCCCCCTTCTTCCACATTAACTAGTTATTCTCTGCCTCTTTCAAATAGCTGCCTGCATGAAATTTTTCAACATTCACACATGGATTTTTGTCTTCACAACATACATTGCTTATGGCTTGGTCAGAAGTACATTGCAAGCTCTCCAAAATAAAGACCCTATCTAATTGTTTTGTAAAGCTACACTTTCATGACTTGAATTTTCTACCCATCTTCTTTTAACTTTTTCAAACATATACTTAATAACGAGGAATTAAAACAAAACAAGACCAAACCAAAAAACAACAACAACAACAACAAAAAAACCACCATAAAAGAACCCCAAAACACAAAAACACACATTCAGGATAAACTCTTACCTTCCAGGAAAGCCATAAAGGTTTACAATAAGGTTGATTTGCCAAAGTGCTTGGAAAGCAGTCAGTCAGAATAGTGACAGGAGTCTTGAAAAGCTAGAAACTATAACAGAGGCTGCAAAATAAAATTTGTAGC
This sequence comes from Indicator indicator, assembly GCF_027791375.1. Taxonomy (NCBI): domain Eukaryota; kingdom Metazoa; phylum Chordata; class Aves; order Piciformes; family Indicatoridae; genus Indicator; species Indicator indicator. The sequence continues at coordinate 6,254,169 of NC_072012.1, read as the reverse complement.
GTTTCCTCTTTCAGCAATGCAATCCAGAGTAATTTTTTTTCTGATGGACAAGGAACCCAAAAATACAGAAAGCTGCATTAACTCTGCAGTTCCCTGGACACCCAGCCTCATATACTAGAAGTCATGGACGGAAATCAGAATGAGGTCATCACAATAAACGAGGAAGTGGTCAGTGAGCTGCTATGCCGCTTAGACGCACAGAAGTCTATGCGGCCGGATGGGCTACACCCAAGGGTGCTGAAGGAGTTGGCAGATGTGCTCGCCATGCCATTTTCCATTATTCACCTGAAGTCCTGGCTAACTGGGGAGGTCCCAGTGGAGTGGAGGGTAGCAAATATAACACCTATCTGCAAGAAAGGAAGAAAGGAAGATCCAGGATAGACCTGTCAGTTTGACGTCAGTACCAGGGAAGGTCATGGAGCAGGTGATCTCAAGTGCCATTAAATGACATATAGAGGACAACCAGGGGATCAGGCCCAGTCAGCATGGATTTATGAAGGGCAGGTCCTGCCTGACCAACCTGATCTACTTCTATGACAAGATGACTGACTATTGGATGACAGAAAGGCTGTGGATATTGTCTACCTAGATTTTGGAAAATACTTTAACACCATTTCCCACAGAATTCTCACAGACAAACTGGCTGCTCAAGGCTTGGATGAACACAAGATCTGCTGGATAAAACACTGGCTGGGTGAACAGGCCCAAAGAGTGGTAGTCAATGGAGTTAAAACCAGCTGGTGGCTGGTCAGAAGTGGTGTTCCTCAGGGCTCAGTGTTGGGACCACTTCTGTTTAACGTCTTTATTGATGATCTTAATGAAGACCTAGAGTGTGTCATCAGTAAGTTGGCAGATAGCACCAAGTTAGGTGGGAGCGTTGATCTGCATGAGGGTAGGGAGGCTCTACAGAGGGACTTGGATAGATTGGATCAATGGGCCAGCGTTAATGGGATGAGCTTCAACAAGGCCAAGTGCCAGGTCCTGCACTTGGGTCACAACAACCCCAAGCAATGCTACAGGCTTGGGGAAGTGTGGCTGGAAAGCTGTTTGGCAGAAAGGGACCTGGGGGTTCTACTCAACAAGCAACTGAATATGAGCAAGCAGTGTGCCCAGGTGGCCAAGAAAGCCAATGGCATCCTGGCTTGGATTAGAAATGCTGTGTCCAGCAGGAGCAGGGAGGTGATTGTCCCCTTGTACTCAAGTCTGGTGAGGTCACACCTTGAGTATTGTGTCCAGTTCTGGGCACCTCAGTACAAGAGAGATGTGGAGGTGCTGGAACGAGTGCAGAGGAGGGCAAGGAAACTGGGGAAGGATCTGGAGAATAAATCTTAAGAAGAGCGAATGAAGGAGCTGGGGCTGGTTAGTTCAAAAAAGAGGAGGCTGAGGGGAGACCTAATGGCTCTCTACAACTACCTGAAAGGACATTGCAGAGAGGCTGGTGCTGGTCTCTTCTCACAAGTAATTAGTGATAGAACAAGAGGGAATGGCCTCAAGATGTGACTGGGTAGGTTTAGACTGGACATTACGAAAAATTATTTCACAGCAAGAGTGGTCAGGCATTGGAATGTGCTTCCCAGGGAGGTGGTTGAGTCACCAACTCTGGATGTGTTTGTTCAAAGGTCGTTCAGATGTGGTGCTTGGAGTTTAGGAGTGAACCTTGTAGAGTAGGGTTATCGACTGGACTTGGTGATCCTGAGGGTCTTTTCCAACCTGAATGTTTCTGTGATTCTCTTTCACAAACTAAATACCTGCAAGGCTTCGCATCATTCACACCCACTGTGTTGTGAGCTATGACAGCAGCTGAAGAAAACTTATACCAAGCAATGAATGTACGAAGACTCTATTAAAAGCACTACGCACACAGGTCACCATAATTTCAAGAGCTGAAACTTTTTTTGTTCCCATTTCTGCTTTTATTTCTCCATTGCCATGTATTCAGTTCTCCAAGCATACTAAAAAGTCAAAAATAAAAGCATGAATACAAATTAGAACCACAAAATTTTATGATAGTGCAAAACCCAACCAAACAAACAAAACCCTGAGAGACCCTGAAGAGAAAATCTGAGGACTTTTTTTTTCTGTCTTTTAGTCAGCAACTTTGCAAGACAATGTGTGTGATTTTCGGGGATGACTAACATGGATAATATACAGGGACAGGCAGAGAGTTGCTTAGGAAAGTCAGGCAAGGTAAGGGATAAAACCTTTCAAGTCAAAGGATCAGCTCAATCCTCCTTGTTTGAGCAAACAACTCTTCCCTGCAGCATTCTCCTCTTCCTGTCTCCTGACTTACACAGATGTTTAGATCTACTTACAGGGATGCGAAAACTTGAGATTAACTTCTTAACTACTGAGTCTGCATCATGAATGGCAGCCACTCCACGTAACACCTCAAAAATCATTCAATCCTGCTTTCTTAGGAAAGTGCTGTATCATAAAGCATGCCTTCCTGTACTATGGAGACATCAACAAGCTTGCTTTGCCTTGCAAGACAAGCAGAAGCCACACAACCATGCTTACTGCAGCACTGAGCCCAAGCTCTGAGCATACATTCCCCTGTGCAGCACAACATCAGCCAGGGCCCAGTCCATGATAACTTAATCCTACGGCCTTGGCTCTGGAATCAGGAAACAGAGGTCAGCATCAGTGTGTGATAGATATCACAGGCATAACATCTGCTTATGATACACTGCAAAGGACAGAACTACTGAGCTAGAAACCAACAAGCAAACTACTTTCATATCCATCCTGCGATGTGATAGATATGGTCAATCATCAAGGCACAAAAGCATCCTGCTGCTATAGCCACTCTTCTCTTTCCCTGGAGAAAAGGCAATATTCTCTGTATTTCTCAAAAATACTGCTCTTCTTCAAGGCTTTGAACTTTCTCAAAGGTGCATTATGGATTCAAGATCAGGGCTGTCAGAGAGCTGCCAGCAGTCGTCTCTCCAGTCATCTCCAAAAGAATCTTTCATTCGAGAACCTGGCTCAGACGCTGACCTGGCAGATGCTGAATGGCATCAATTTACTCTCTCAGTACTGCTCATTATTCCCATCCCGTTATTTCTGATACCCAGGACTCCACCCTCTCACACGCTGACACAGTATTTTTTGCCCTTTTTGCTTCTACCCTTGATGGGTTTTGCTTCGATTTCCCCACAACTAGGTCCAACTTCACCAGTCCTGAACCCATACTTATCTAAAATATCCATTTCCTTCGCCTTATTCTTGTCTGTCCTAGAATTTGCAAGAAAAGGAAAGCAGCCTGGAAATGAGGTTACTGCACATTTTGTCTTTCTCCTGCTGCTGACTAAGCTGTGCCATTCCTCCAGTTGAGCTGAACCCACACCTGCAATTTCAGCTTTTTTCCTCCTACTTTTGTCTCACTCCTCAAACCTTTTTCTCTTGTACCCATTTCTTTCTCCACAATAGAATGCAAATATTTATTCCAAAAGAAATTCAGAAAACATAATAATCATTTCAAGTTCTCTCTTCCCACTCTTTCTCTTCCTCACAGCTCTCCTTTCTTCTTCATACCATACCTATGGAACATCTGTCCTACTCTCCACTTGTCTTGCTCACATCACCCCAGAGCTCAAATCTCCTTTCTCCTTTTGCTCTGATGGAACAGCAGGATAGCTAATCACTCTTTCTTATGTCTGTAAGTCTACTTCCAACCCCTTGCTTCTCTAGCTACACTACTTTTCTTTCTAAGCTCATTATGAACTGTTTGATAACAAATTACACTTCGAATTTGCCTCTAACTTCAGCCTGAATTTCCTTTGCTGTCGCTTGCACTACACTGAAACCATTTTCATTAAAATGTCTAAAAACCTCTTCCCATTGCAACATAAAAATAAGTTAGTAATTTCCATCATCCATAACCCTTATGTGTTCTTCATTAAAAAATTAAATGCATTTTTCTCCTTTTGAAGCATTCATTCTTCTTTTCTGACCTCCATGACTCTACTCTGTCCGGCTTCACAGGATGCTCTGATGTTCCTTATTCCTCCTTTGTCTTCTGGTATGGCTCCACTGAGCTACACATTTTGTCCCTTCTGTGTGAGAAGTTCATCCACAAACTCAGCTCCCAAGGAGACAGGTCTCAGAGCAGATTTATGGCTGAGCAAAAAATCTTAGTCTATCTTTCTGATACCATTCGTCACTTAGTAGCTGTCAGCTTCAGCTAAATACAGGTAGAACAGGACTTACATCTCACCTCTCCCACCCTCTTTTCTCCACCTCCTTTCTTGATCACTGTGGATGGACAGCATTGTCATCTTGCCCATCATTCAGATATGAAATACCATGTTATCCTTGACTATGACTTCTCTCTTGATCTGACCGTTTAGGCTACATCAATATTTCCTGTCTTGTATCTTTAGGATAAAGTCTTCTATAAATATTTTAAGAGCTAAAGGTTTGTCCTGGTCTTCACCTCTAATTTGTTACTAAAATTTTCTATTTCATCTTGACAAACATTATCCTGCTTGTTCACATTGTTCCAAAAGTTGTTTTTTCTATACTGTCATACGGATCTACCAATATTCTCTCTGCATCCTACTATGTGCAGTCCTCCACTCTAACTTTTAAACACTGGGAACAATTCATCTTTGCTTTCCAGCCTCCTTTGTCATACCTACACTATATGGTCTACAACCTACTTGCTATCACACCATTTGCTCCCATTTCTAATTGGTTCTTGATGTCAATATTCATTTACAAAAGTTTTAACAACTAGTATGTGTTTTCATTCAGGCCATTCTCCACTCTTCAGTAGGAATACCTTCCAAGCTCTTACGAAACTCCTCACTGCCCTCTGAACATCACCTTGAAGCTTTCCTCACCACAGTTCTAAGAAAGCCACTTTAGTTTAGGCTAAAGTCTACCACCTATCATTTGGAGCAATTAAGTACTTTTGTCAATATTAAAATTCCTGCTTTGCCACATATAAAAAAAATAGTTCTCTGCAGCAAAACAATTTCACAACATACACGCACACACCCTTCCTCCCTGTGTTCATACCCTGCACACTGACAACTAGCTTCTGACGGAGCTGCCAGGCATTAGGATCATGCCAATAAAAATATGCCTCCCTAATCATGGCAGTAACAGATTAATTACTTGTAGTCATCCAGATCAGTACTCTGACTGTCTCCATTATCAGCCTCAAACAAACAAGGTTTTGGCCCTGTCAGTGGTTGTTGTAATGGTGTGGGTCCAACAAACTTTTCAGATTTGCATCATCAGCCGTATCCTGTCTCATAAATAAGAGCATCTTTAAACATAACTGGATATGTTAACTACCACCTGATAATCCATCTAATCTGGACAACCACAAGTGGCTGGGCTAAAGGCCACCTGAGAACAGAATATCTATCAGAGATTCCAAGAGGAACACCCTTGATTATTCACACTTCGGTAGATCTCTGCTTCCATTCTAACCATTTCAGCTCAGAGTAACGACAAGCTGAGGTCACTTTATTCTGACACTGAGGACAGGTCCAGCACTATCCTGTTTTGTCTTGCCAGAGACGACACTTTCAATCCAACAAAGTTGTCAAAAACTATTATATGACATTAGCAGTGTTCAATCCAAACCTCACTTTAAATTCTCAGTCTCTGCTTGACCCCTACATCTCACCCCCAGCAGCAAGAAGAGAAAGAATGATTGGAGAGAAAACATCAAACATTGTCTATTAGACAAAAATATAAACCAAAGAGAAGAGCACAGCAAAAGATCACCACATAGAATCAAACCCTATGAACTCTTGCCCTTTGCCAGTCATTCTTAGGTCTTGATGTTACTTCATCAGTCACCCTTCTGTATCTTCTGTTGAACACCTGCTCCAAGTGAATGGAAAAGGAAGCAAGCCTAAACCCCTTGTGTACTGTGTGCAGCTCTGTCACAACACAACTGCTTCCGTTTTACAGATGATTCAGGAGGGGCCTGGGGACTAAGTGAAACTGCACTGCATGTACATTAGTACCAACAGTTGTTCAGAACTTTTGTCTTCAAGTTCTTGGCTACTTCGGACTGATGCTCCTATTCATCTCAGAAAACTACACTTCTTTTTCGCCAAACACTACGCATTTTATAAATGCATGCACACAGAAACCAAAAAGCAGGAAGAGCAAATACATCTATATACTAACTGTTGTCAAGAATACAGATAAAGAGGAAGATGTGTTGGGCTTATGGACTGCATTATTAATGTAACTTAGTAAAATATGAAAATAAATTGCTGAATAATAGGACATTTCAGAAATATGGAAGAAGTTACTATTTCTGTTGAATAGCAGATGAAGAGCAATTGGAAAGCCCACTTCTTCAGCAGCATCAGTTGCTTTCAAGAATAACTTAATAAGCCATACAAGGAAAGTTTTGACAAAACCAATCTCTTGACCTCAACAACATTCAACCATAGAAGGGGACACAAAAGCAGAAAAAGAGAGAAATGATGCATGCTTTTCTTCTGCTCCACACTGGTCTCAAGGAACCATGCAGGATTTCATTTCCAGTTTAAGTCAGCTTAGACAGCTGCAAAGCACTACAGTAAAAACCTTTACCCAAATAATGTCTTTCTCACCCAGTAAGAAAACCGTCAAAGACTTCTTGCTACAGAGTTGCTGAGAGATCTCTGTCAAATGCCCCTACTGCATCACAACAGCATTCACCAGAGGTTTTTCGGCATGTAAATTACCTAAAGACATCAGCTTCCCCTGACAGCCTGCACCATTAACTCCTCAGTCAACTTTTTTGAGGACAAAGTGAGGCATTTCTGCACCAAGTTGAACTTGGAAGACAGAAAGACCCACTAACCTAATCCATATTCATATGAACTAAAAATCTTTCTTGCTTGTTATTCCAAAATTATTCTTAATAACAAGTTGTCATAGAATTTATACAATTTTATGGTGGAGTTAACTCTTTAAGAAATACTCCTAAAGATATACTGTTTTTACTCAAAGTGATCTTTCTTAATAATGTATGTAGCATTATAAATATAAACTTTCACTGGGACTACCAGAAACTTAGAATTTCTGCCTACAGGACTTCTGTGATCCACAACTTGAACAAAATGTTACTTGAAACATGTTTTCCACAGGATTTTCCACCTCAGACTTGGTTAAATGGCCAGCATTTATTGCCTCAAATGTAAAACAGAACCTGGTAATGTCCTAATTTTTAATTAACTAGAACAAAAGGCCCATTTCGAGGAAATCACTCAATTTCACAATTCTTGTGTAGACTTTCTTTATACATGGAAACCTATATTTCATTTATGAAATTAAATGTACAGAGGCAGATCAACAAGAAAACTCACATGTTTTCGTATCTCAATCAGAATTAGATACAATTATTCATTTCACTTTCTCTGGTGACCACAAGGCTTGGGGTGCACTCTGCTAAACGTATTATTTCCCTCTTTCTCAAGTCCAATTATAAATTACAAATAGAAGGAATGTCAGAGACAGATTTGTTAGTGACAGTGGTGTCTGATGATAGAAAAATCACACATGGTTTCCCCCACTAGCCACCAAAAGAGCTGCTTTAAACTACAGGACATGTAACATTTTCAGAATAGCTGTTGCACAAATACTGGGAGAAATACCACTTGAACTCCATCAAGACTTGTGCCATTAGAATTTTTAAATTAGCAATTTATAGAACAACAGTTTTAGATACATATTCAAAAACATCAAAATCCGGATTCAAAATGAAATATCTGACTGGGCAGCCCTATCATTACTCCACTCTTTTTATCAAGTGTGTGGGTTGATGAACTAAAGGACAGATTTCAGAAACTACGTAACTGTAAGGACAAACTACAACTCTGACTAAATTTCTGGACACTATCATACATAATGTTTCATTCCTCCATTAGATGAGGTGATAGCCATAACTAGGAGCTACACCAACCCCCTGTAGAAGCTATCCACAGGAAAAAAAAATGTTGTAGTCAGATATCATATATTGAACTGATCAGGCATTTAAACAGCAGAATGCACACCAGTATTCAATCCCACTGTCACTTCTCATGCTAAATAAAACCCCAATGAGGACCTTTGCTTACTATATTCCCAGCAAAAAGATAAAAATGGTAAGAAAAAGTTTTTCTTTATAACAGCCACAGTTTTGTACCCTGCCAACTCTTAAGTTCTTTCACTTGACAAGTTTCGGTTGTGTACTACACCTGTTTAAGAACAATTATCTCTGAAGATCTTATTAGCTTCCAGGAAAGAGGAAGAAAATTATACAATATTCACTCCTCTCTTTTGCCCACTACAAAATCAAAACCAAAACAAACCCCAAAATACCAGCTAAGGTGGTCCAAGTTTAATAACCTCATCTCTTTCTTTTATGGTATGAGTTTAAAATTTTGCTATAATCTTCTCTCCCTCACACCCTTTCCAACATTCCCTACCATCACAAAAAGGTAAAAGATGAAGGTGGCTAAGAAAACCAAGAATATTTCACAGAATCACAATGTTAGGGGCTGGAAGGGGCCTCGAAAGATCATCTAGTCCAACTCACCTGCCAGAGCAGGATCACCTAGAGCAGATCACACAGGAACGTATCCAGGCAGGTTTTGACTATCTCCAGAGAAGGAGACTCCACAACCCCCCTGGGCAGCCTGTTCCACTGTTCTGTCACCCTCACAGTCAAAAAATTTTTCATGTTTCCACAGAACTTCCCATGCCTCAACTTCCACCCATTGCCCCTTGTTCTGTCATTGGGCATCACCGAGTTTTTGTTTGATATGTATCTACAGGAGACAAACAGCACCATCAGCAAGCCACTAATAAAGAAAACAAACAATTTAAAAAAAAATTCAACTCCAATCCCTATGCTTACATTAAGCAGCTGGTTTTGTCTTCTTTCACAATCTCCTCATAAATAATTTCATGAAAAGCAAGAGAAAGAGAACTAAACTAAAATGTTGTATGCTACATCGCTTCGGTTTTTTTCTTATAGAAGCGTGCCCTACCATCACCCAATCTTCATTTTCCATGAACAATGGCAAAATCATCAAGAAATTTTTCTGAGGAATAGAAGAAATGCTGAAAGTGAAACTAGTAGGTATCTCTTTAATTTTGTTCTGATGTTGTCAAAGGTTTTACCAAAAAAAATGTTCCATCAGATTATTTATGTGGGAAGTCAAAACAGGAAAAATACATCGTAAACAGCCATCCCATAGGTTTAAAACTCCAGCCTGCATGTGTAGTTGTGATGTAAAATTGTCAAGTTTGAGGCTTCGTAAAAATGACAGAGAGTCTCTAATTTTAATATAACAGTACAATTTTTTATGAAGATCCTTAACACTGAACAACAACTCAGTATGGTTAGTGACAAGGTTATCCAAGACAAAACACACACTTCATCAGATTGAAACCTCAATAACACAAACCCACTGAACTGAGCAACTGAAGCTGACTAAAACACCAAGTACCCAGATACAGATCTAAACCCCACAGGTCATATTAACCCTGTTGTAGTACATGAAGACATGCAGGACATCTTTTCCTCCTTTACAGCCTACACCTACCTAGAAATACTCACACACTTAATGCTTACATGTTTACTAAACTGATTATTCAGTATGTATGCATGTATGTAAAACCAAAGCACTCACATTCTTCTATTATGTTCTTAAATATTGTATAAAGGAAAATGTATGCCTCAAAACTAATCTAAAATCAGTCTCAGGCTATGAGTGAAAATAAGATTACTGTATCTCTCTCAGGCATACAGTAACTGTGACTTTTTACAGGACACAAACTGTCAAATAAATATAGACTCCTGTTACTATGCATGTTCAAGAAAAATCTCCAATTCTTCAAATACACCATTCAATGTTTTAAAATTCAATATAAATTCTAAACATTGCTCCAATTCTGATAACCTCTCTTTTAGCTAAGCCAGTTGGTTGGTAGTGATTTGTCAGATAAGTTACACAATATTATTTCTGTTTCCTGATTAGATAAGCAGATGAGTTTTGGGGTTTCTTTCCTCGCACAAACATTTATGCAAAATTTTTTCCTTTTCTGTGAACACTTGCAACTTGGTAATCCCTTCTCCACAAATCTACATGCCCATAAAAGTCAACCATGGACATACTGCATTTGCTAAAGGACCACATAAAGTAAGCACTAGCATCCAAAAAGCAATTCTGTTGACCAAACTGAACAAATGTTCAGGAAGTTTCTCTCCCTCTATGCTGCCTACATATACACTATACAGTAAGGGAAAGCAGTCAGCAGTCTTTACTTCTCCCCTAAAGATGGGGCACAGGGAGCACCTGGCCTCAGTGCATCTCTTGCATTACAGAAATGACCAGCATAGCCAGACTGTGACCCCTCTGCTGAGGTATGTGCTAATAAATATCAACAATTTCAGCAGGCAGATATTTGGCAGTTTCTCCCCACTACCACCTGGGAATGCTGTCTCCCAGGTCCTCACGTGGGTCAACAGGAAGGAAGAGCAGCCCGTTAGTCTAAACACATATAGAACACAACCAAAAGGAAGCAGCAGTGAGGGATGAAGTGAGCTGTAAGCACTTTTTGACATAATTTTTTTCTACAAACCAAACACTTTGTGGTCTGGAGACCACCATCTTCCCACCCCTTCCCCCCACCATGTTCTCCACACACAGTTTCAGTAATCTAAAAAGGCTCCTTGTTTAACTGTTTAAAAGGGAACAGCCACGTAAAGCTGGTCATATCAACTATCAATTGACAAAATGCAGACAAATATCACAGGAAGTAAAGTGAGATCAAATTTTATACTATCAAACAGGACAGCAACTTTTGGTACTGTCCATCCATCTGTCATTCCCTAGTTACCTAGGTCTGATTTTAATAAGACCCTGCTTATAATCTCCTGGCACTACAAATAACACGCGAAGCCCTACTCAAACAGATGAGATTGCAAAGAAAAATAGGTTGGTTGTGGTGTTAAGACCTACCTCAACCACAAGCCTTGTTTATGAACAAAGCAGGCAAAAAAAAGTCAACATGCCACATGACAGCTGTGTGCAAGATCAGAATTAGCACACAAGAATCCCTGCAAGTACATGAGCAACATTTTCTGCAGACCAGTGTAACCCTTGAAATTTTTCCCTACCTTTCTTAGTAAGGATAGTGAGGCTCAAGGAAGATTTACAGTGAGTGCTCAAACACACAGATGGGTGTGGTGAAAACACCTGTATTAACACACTGTTTAAGTGAATACAGTAGAAATATTTCAACACATACTAATTTATTCAAACTTTGTGCAAGTTCTTTCTAAGTGATCTAAAGCAAGCTACCACTTGGAAGCAATAAAATTCCCCAACGTTTTCCTTTCCTCAATGTAACAGTCAGGTTTGGCTTTTTAAACTGTATTACAGTGTAAGTACTATAAAAGCTAGTAAGTGCTTCACGCTTGTCACCATCATCATGTCCACAAAGAAATTACACTTTGTTTGAAAATACTTTTTCTGGACAAGGAGTTTAAATAGAGCTCCTTTGATGGAGTCTCTAACCTCCCCCAAAACAAACAATGAAAATAGAGTTTATAATCTAAACAGAATTGTTCTAAGATACAATTTGCATATTATGCATGACTAAGAAATAGGGACATGCTTCCATCTTTATGTCTCAAGTGAGCTTACAAGAATTTGTGTTCAAGGACTTCTAGGCACACAAAACAAATTAAGCTGCTTATGAAGGCCAAACTCCAGTAGCAAGATTTTTGTTTGATTGTTTTTGAATCAAAATTACGTTCAACATTAGTGAGAGATACACAAACTGCTTTAAGCCTTGAACCTTTTACCTAGAAACATACTACCTGAAAATCTCAGTTCTGTCTCTAACTTATTTTTGCACTAGCAAAATAGAGAGGTTCGGGCACATAAGTATCAAGACAGGAACACAATCAAGCGTGGCATCTCTATAAAGGTCTTCCAAATGGGACATTTTATGGCAATTTAAGTGATTTTATTTAATGTGTACTTTTTATAGGATTTTTTATAGCTTATCACACAAATCTATGTTACTGATTAATTAATTTTTTCCCAGAGCTTGTTTGGAAAGCAAGCATAACATTCTGTTAAGCTGCCAAGATGTTCTAAGTTAAACTCATGCCTAATGACAACTATAATCTAATGAGAATCTTATCGTTTCAGAACATACATTATGACAGTACAGGTAATAGTGGGATTCCTCTCAGTGTTAGTGAAGTCACACTGAAGTTTCACCATGATGAGATCGTTCATTATGAACTGTCTTTGCAAGAAATATTTCGCATGAAAGAAAGGTTGGGTATGTATATTGCTTTTCTTAAGAGAACAGAAATGAACAGCTACATTAAAGTACAAACCAAACCATTTCACTAGCAGCATTAAGTGTTACCCCAGCATGACGCCAACAATGCATGTCACAGGCTAAATGTGTGAGTTTGACCTGTCAGTGCTCAACACTGAAGTTTCTTGTCTCACAACTGACAGAACTGTGTCAGGTATGGCATATGAGCAAATACCATTAACCTGGAATTCATCTCTTCATACTTATGGTACCAGAAAACCCTATGCCCCGAATGACCTATTATATTTGGTTTGCATAATTTGCATGGCTTAGCCTAACATAATAAAACATCAGATGTTAGCTGCGGAGTTGACTGAAAGTCACACTCAGCAGTGAGAATGAAAGAATATGACTTTAGCCGAAGTGAATGAACTCAAAGATCGTAACTTAGGATTCCTCTGTGAGTGAATGCTCTTCATTACAGATGTTATAGATAATATACAGTTTAAAGTTGATGCATAGGTCTCTGCACTTATCTTCACAAAGAAGCAAGTGAAATGTTGCACCAAGGGACAAGTCCTTGAAAAAAATCCAATATGGCCACTGATGTGTAGCTGTCTTTTGCTTTAAAATCACCTTATCTTTTACCACGTCTGTCAGTTGCACACATACACCTGTTATAATCAGACTTCAAAAGAAGTTGACACAGTGACTGTCATCTATGTGTATCCAACCCTGAAACATTCTTCAAGGCAAAGAGATCCATACGGCATTAGACTACCTTGTCAAGGCCAAACCACAGTCATACACAGCCACCAAGAGACAGACAGGTGGAGAGGTGTGCCAACACTATCCACTTACCTTCTTTATTAAGCCTCATAACCTCCCTGCTTTTTCCACCCTCCTTTCCAGTCTCTTCTAGATCCACACCTGCAGAAGAGAAGCAGAGTCAGGAAGCACCGAGGGCCCAGAGGTGTGCATTTATTGTTCGGCGAGGGGAGGGAGAGAGGTGAGGAGGTGAGCAGTGTTTCTACTTGCAACAGCAGAAGCACAATGGTCAGAGCATCTGCCAGAGAGCGGAACGCCTGGGCCCCCACGGCAGCACCCTCCAGGCCCCCGCGCAGCATTCTCCGGCCCCTTTGCAACGCGCATCCTCCCCCTCGCCCCCTTCCCCCACCGCGGCGCCGGCCCAGCGGCGGAGCCCGCGCTGCGGGGCAGCAGCACGGCGCGGCGTGCGCCAGCGCCTCCCGCACACATGGCACCGGGGGCTCGGCGCGTCAGCTGAGCGCCCGGAGGGGCGGCACCTCCCGCCGAGCGGCGCGACCCCGGGAGGCGCGAGGGGGTGGGGAACCACGGCCCTGCCGGGCCCCCGACCCCTGGCCCCGCCGCCCGTGCGTGCGCTCCGGGGGAGGGGAGCGGCGTGCCGAGCCGCGAGCCGGTCCCTGCCCTTACTGTGCGGGGGGGCGGCGCCGTGCGCGTGCGGGGGGGCGGCCTCCCGCACCCAGGCGGCCCAGGGCTGGCCCAGGAACGCCTCGGGACTGGGCACGGGCCGCTCCAGGGCCGCCATGGCGCCGCGCCTGCTCCTGCCTCCTTGTTGCTTTTCCCGTTTCCTTCGGCGGCGGCGGCGGCGAGCGAGCGAGCGAGACACGGGATTCGAGAACGCCGCACGTCATCCTCGGGACGTTCCGCCGCCCACACGGGGGTAGTGTCAGCCCCTGCTCCCTATCAGATCGGGCTCCCCGCCGCCCAGCGCGCATGCTCGCGCCCCCCGCGCCTGCGCGCTGCGCCCCGCGACGCCGCCAGCAGCCGGGCCTGCCGCCCGTCCCGAGCGGGGCGTCGGATCCGTAGCGGTGGGTCGCTACCCCGCTGCACCCCCATACAATGTCGCCGCTCGGTCCGGCTCGGTATGGCCTGAGCTGGCCCGGCTCGGCTCGACCAGACCCGGCGCAGTGCAGGCGCCACTGCGCGCAGCGGAGCGGAACCGGCGGCCGAAGAGCCTCACCGGGAAAGGCAGCCGCTGGCTTTGTGCGCTCTGGGGTTACGCGCCCCGCGTCTTGCAGCGCCCCGCAGTAAGTCCCAGGGACGCACTTTCGGTAATAGCGGCACGGGCCGCGCGGCCCGGAAAGGGCCCGAGGCTGTGGTGTCGGGGCCCCCCCTCCCCCTGACTGCTTCCAGCTGCGCTCCTGTGGATCACCTATAACCACAGCCATTTTGTTGTTCAAATACTGCCTGATCTGTGTCTGAACACAGGCTTAGTCTGTTTGCAAATTATTCTTTTTTTGTTTTGGTGTTCTAGGCTACGGTTCAACGACTCTGGACTCACAGGAGGTTCTGCTCCTCTCATAATACCAAGGCTTTCGTCTTGCTGTACACAACTTAGGGGATGTAGATGCTTTTCATTTAATTTCAAGACTCTGATTTTTAGTTTATTGTGGTAAAACCAGAAAATAACCCTACAAGGAACATTCGCATACTACCTATTTTGGGTAAGGAGTTACAGCAGAAGCCTATTGCTCCACCTCACACGAATTAAGCCAAACATAAACACCAGTGGTAAAGGACTTGGTTTCATTTAGGCAACCTCACTTGACTCCACATGCAGCATCTTTCATACAGCTAGACAGCCCTAGCAGGAGTACTGACAGTTGAAGTTTATGGTTCAACAGACACTTCTTGGAGTGGTAGTGTGGGCTTTAAATGGTCCCACCCTACCTCTCTTCCCAGTCATCTGTTTAAGGCCCTTTGTCACCATTCAGTTTTTGCTGTTTCAAACTGTGTGGGACATCTCTGAAGCACAGCGTGGAGTTAATCTAGACATTTAAGGCATTTAAGACCTGCTCAAGGGTTGGAGCAGTGGACAGAGGAGCAGGGCAGTAGTTGCTGAAGTCAGCACTGCTGCCTGCAGAAAGGTACATGGTGCTACAGTCTATGGTGGATCTAAGGAAATTGCTTACAAGCTCATTAAGACTTCAGCTTCACAGTGTTAAAATGGATAAAGGTTTGGGGTAAAGGACAAACCCTTTTCACTTACGTACATTGTTAACAGATGCAGTATTAAATAAAGATAATGTTCACACTCCACCTCTTCCAAAAAGCAGCTAGAACATACAATTCTCATCCTAAATACCTGGAGGCAAGTCTGGAAGCTTTCATCCTGAAGGGCTTCTCCAGAGTGCCTCCAGTCGTGTAATATTAGCTACATGGAACTACAGGAACACAAAACAAGCAGAAGGCTCACTAAGGTGTGCTTCAGAAGGCAACCAGTCAGTTGTAGCAGGCTTATTAGCAACCACTGTGAAGTAGCCATAAGATGTGTGGCCTTAGGTACCTTACACACAGGATTTCTAGAAGCAGGAAGGGTAGTCATGGTATAATACAAAGCCCTGGCAAGACCTAGTCTGGAATATTAAGTACAGTTCTAGCTGCCAGTTTAAATTAATACTCCTACAAAATAGTGTGGAAAGAGTTATTAGAATGATCAGAGGAGTTGAGTGTGTTGTATGAGAAAAATTTCAGCTGGGAATTGATGTGACTGATATATTTAATTATAAAAAGACCTAATCATCAATGAGGAAGAAAAAATAAAGAACAGACATAAACTACTTACACTGAGGTTGAAAGCTCTTCTCACCTATACGTAAAACTCTTTGGAATAGCATGACGGAATTCTTCGGGAAAAATTATCAATGGCATAAAATTAATGGTCAACCATGTTTGGCACTTGAGCTCAAATTCACTGCAAGATAGTGAGCAAAAGTCTTGACAGCAGTCATATAGTCTCATAATTAAAGAAGTTACACTGCACAGCTTATACTATAACACTTCTGTAATTACCCAAGATGTATCTGGAGAGAAGATAGAAAAGAAAGGCATGTGAGCACCTAGGGAATCCCCATCAATGAAAATTAATGTAAGATTTCAGGCAATTATATATGGGTGAAAATCTAGCTAGTTATTAATCACCTCCATAGGATATAGAAGCAATAAAGCAATTCCTAACCAAACTGACCAAAAAAAAAAGGGAGGGAAACTTTTATACAAGCTGCACAAAAACAGGAATAAACTTTCCAAATTTAACATGTGGCGGTAATCTGCATGCTGCTTACCATGACACACTGCAGAACTACAGTCTAGGCTCTGACAGAAATAGACTACAGGAAGGAAAACTAGTATGAAATCAAAGACATACCAGTTCCTTCCTAAAAAGAAACAATCCAGTGATTTGCAGTTTGACAGAATGGTTTTCAAAGATTTCCCAAAGGATTTCCTCCTCCCTGCCATATGTATTCAAGAACAACATCATCATTAAACAAATGGTTCCACAATCAACAGAAGAGATACATCTAACTTTCCATTGATCAGCATCTTTTGTTTGGAAAGTTCAAATTCTTCTTTGCTTACATCTGTGCTACCTCTTTGACCTGCACCAGGGAACGAACCCCCTACCCTCAGCAAACTACAGGGCTGTAGCTGTAGGATGCAAGTCCTGAAGCTGTAGAAAAATTAGCCTGTGTTCTGTGCCAGGGCTTCTCCCCAAGAACACTACTATCACTCCAGATGGGAGCCAAATCAGAGTAGCATATGTAGCATGGACAACTCTGCATTATGCTCTAGAACCCTATAGTGAAATAGGAAGAGAGCTCATCCAACGTTGTGGAAGTTCTTCCTATGCTTGGGAATATATGTATTTCTCTATTGTGAATGTAAACTCAGGCTGCAGCTTTACTGGAGCAGGAGCATTCAGATTATTTCTTTACATTTCCTGGCATCTGCTTTCCTCTTTCTTTTTTTTTTTTTTTTTGTATTAATCAATGGATCCAAAAGGGTGGAGAGGAAAAAAAGGAGGGAAAGGCACAAACACGACCACAGATGACTTGTTTCCATAGGAAATGCAAAAAAAAAACCTGTACATGAAAGCACAGATTAAACATCCTCTCTTTCTTTCTCACCTGCTCACCAATACAGAAATTAAATTCTTCTATGACTTGAACAAGTCACTCTGCCATAAAAAAATTTAAGTCAGTCAGGAAAGGTATATCTTTCCCTCCCCAGTCCCTCTGGATCTTGTTTTATGTCAATTGCCAAGTAGAGGTTTCCTTTTACTCTGTGGTTTTTCAGAATTTAATATAATGCAGCCTTGGTTACAGCTACTAATACTACATGGAATTTAAAAAGTAAACTATAAGCAAATTAAGGCCTTTAATTAATAAGTAGCAAGATATGCACAAAACCTTTAATCTTTTTAATCCAGGTCTTTTAATAAGGTGATCTCCAAATGCAAGTTTTTTGCTAAGAAACCAGGAGATATAAATCATATGTTCCTATATCTACTTACTGGAATTATAGTTAAAGACTTGGGCTTTAATTTGACAGGAAAAGTTATGACATGTAAAAGAGATCCAGAACTCTGTATCAATCTTACATGGAAATTAGTCCAGCATTTATATAACTCTCAGGTTCTGATGTTAAGAGACAACAAACTAAACAAGCAGTTCTCAAATATGGCTATAAGGAACATCATCTGTAGTCACCATGTACAAGTAAATAATGACATGATTCCATTTCAACTCCACTGTCAAGACACTGAGAAACTATGAATTTGCTGAAGGTGCATCTGTAGTCACAGCAACAAAAATTTGTTGCAGTGTGCTTTAGATCATATATACCTGGCAATATGTGCACCAGATGGCTTTAAATGGACTACAATGGTATTATCAAAAACCCATCTGTATGAGGCTTCAGTATAATAGCAAGATTATAAACATATGATGTTCTTGTGACAAAATCATTATGATTTAGACAGTTTGGCAAGAGATTCTTTAGTACTTCTCAGGATCCTGTTTTGTAAAGGATTTACTACAATGGTAGTTTATTTTATATAGCAGAAATTATTACATAGCAGTTTTATGATAAGCCAAGGTATCTACTTTAGTGGGAATGGAACAGTAAATGACTGTCTTAAAAGACAATCAGTGATGGAGTTTGCATAAGAAAAGCAGCAACAAGCTATCTGGCTGTCAGTCACAGAAATACAAAAGTTTCAGTCCTCTTCCAGGATTTTGAGAAGTGTAAAACTATTTTGTATGCTCACTTGTGTGCTAATTTTAACCTGTAGGTTATCCTTCTGTAGTCCCTTTTCCCACAGTGGATAAATGAAGCTTCCATTTAATACTACTTCTGCGCCTCAGGGGAAAAGATACTGGACCAGTTCATATTGAGAAGATGCAAAGCCCACCAGATAGATAGTCCTGGCTTTCTCTGGTGAAATTGATTCTGAAAAACTATTTTTAATTTTTTTTTTTAATACAGTGTAGCATCCTAGTCTGATATATGATAGAGTAGCTAAATTCATTAAACATAACAGATACTTTAAAAGTCCTGCATCTGTGCATACAGGGTGGTCATTAAAATAGCTCAGCAGTTAACAAGACAAATATAAAAGCCACTATGAGCCAGTCTCCTTAGAAGCACACTGACCAGAAATTCGGTCCCTGTACTATTTCTTATCTCTTTGTAATTTCAGAAGGTGTCTCAGACAGCATGTCAGTGCCATCGTAAAAGACTTGAGCTAGAAAACTGTGTTAAATAGACACGTATAGCAGAGAAATGTATTTTAATGTACTCTGAAATAACAAGAAAAAAAGTCTAAATTAAGCCTTTGGTTCCATCTTGGCCAAAGAAGCCAGCACTTAAAAAAGAAACAGAAAAATGGAGAACTGCAAAATAAAGTGAGATACTCTTGTATTCTAACAAAAACATATTTCTCAAACAAGTGTTGCAAATTGCTATGCCCAAAACAAAACAATGCTTGAAGAACTACAGTAGCACTAATCAGATGAAGCAGTAAATCTAAAGAGAGGTATACTACACAGATCTATGAAGAGAAAATGCACAGTAAGATAACTTATTACAGTGAAATCTGCAAAGTTTAAAGAAAAAATGCTACCAAAAAACTAGAGGTGGAAAACAACAGGTACTACATATCTCAAACCCAAAAGAATTATGCAAGCACTGTGAAAAAATAAATTACATGTCCTTTGGGTCCTCGTTCAAAACAATTTTGCTCAGGCATCAGTTATAGTCTAAATAAACTGACATTGCACTGTTCTGCAGCTAATAAATCCTACTTTTCAAGAGGATAATTTCTTTTACCTGCTGTATTACCACAGCCAAAGTGTTTCCAATACCAAACTAGTAATAGTAACTATCAGTGTGTGATAGGACTGCTTTGTGTAGCGTAGACACACATCTTCACTGGATGTGGGGACTTCCCAATTGCTTGTAAGTAGCAAAGCACTTTCATTATTTTTTTTCTGCAATAGTTTCATGTTCATCCAGGAGCTGAGAGTGCATATCAGACATAGAACTGTCAAAACATTTCAGAACCTCAAGTAAGGTGTGGTTAGAGCCAGTTTTTGGAAGCAGAGAGGCCAGATTCTTCCTGCTATTGACTGATTTAGGGCCCAAATATAACCTCCAAAGGCACTATAGTTTGTTCCTCACTCAAAACTCTTGTCTGGAGGTCCTCAAATTTTCAGTCAGGCTGAAGTAAAATTGAGTATCTCCCAAACACCGAGGGACAACCCATCGGTCTGAAATATGAAAAAACAATAGAAAAAAAAAAACAGTTACTAAACACAAACTCCTCTTCCTCCTTGTATGGAACTGGAATCTTACTGTGCATATACTAAATCTGAGCGTCTTCTTTTTTACTTGCACTCATATTCATGTTTGCATTGAAGGACTCTATCATAATCTGATAATATGATGCCTGATTTTTCTTTTGTGCTAAGAACTTTATCTCTTGGTATTGCAGCTACTAGTGACTTCAAAATGCTATTAGAGTTGTAGTCTGTGATATAGAAAAGCTACAAAATCAGAATGCTTTAGGTATAGTGGGCTGAAAAAATCTCATGGAAGATTATCTGTTTAAGCATATTTTGCATGTCACTCATCAATGGCAAGAGGTGTCGACTCTTATCTTTACGAGAACAGCAGAGCATTTATTTCTGTGCCCTCACACATAATCATAATTGGTGCAGTCAAATCTATTAATAGTATAAGATATGGCATTTTACTGAACTATGTACTCATGTCACAATAGAGCTGGGCACTATTAAGTATTTCTAAAGTTGTTCTTAACTGATGGAGCAAAACATATGTCATGATGTTATAAACAACTACAAATATGAAGTTAGAAGCCTTATGTAAACAGAGTGAGTTATGGTGGTGAAAAGACTTAACAACAGTCCCTTGATAAACACAGCATTTAATACCAGTACAATATGAATCCCTTGAAATAGGCAGATAAGCCTGCATTGGAATGGTTGTAAATGGACTTGTTTTGAGAACTCATGGGTATGCAGAGTCATGAACATGTGTCTTCTGGACTCAAAAGGCTATCACTAGGTCTTGGAAGTGCTCATATATGGGTGAATACCTCCATTTATTCAGGGTTTAATATTTTTGCCTGTGGAAATTTTTACCTCAGCTGACAAAACCTTCTCTGTCTTTGTCAATCTGAATCTTAATGTAGCCAACTGTTCTGTTCATTATCACAGCACATTTGTGGTATAAGAGTCTAAGAGCATGCTGTATCAGCCATGGGATTATTGGTCCTAGATTTTGCAAAATCTGATCATTGGTCCTAGATTTTGCAAAATTTCCTGCACTCGTATTTAAAACAACTGCAGATAATTTTGAGAGCTGGCAGATACCACAGACATAATTGTCTTCAGCAGTTACAACGGATGTATTTAAAACATTTCCTTATTAAAAGCCTTAGTTACTTCAGGGCTAGTGAAATACTATCCTTCCTATCATCTCCTGCCCTCAGTGTATCCTCTGGGTACAGCAACAAGCAAGATTTCCCTCTTTCTTGCTGCTTCTTGGTCTTCACCTGCCTGTCTCACCTATCTCACTGCTCCAGCTAGTTTGCTGGGCTGCCTCTGTAATGTACTGCCCCTACAGCTATCTAGACTTTGCCAAGGCTTCAAAAGAATCATACAGCAAAAATACCTCTTCCATCAAATTGGAACCATGTCTGGAAAGATGGTTGAACATTAATAAGAAGTTCCATTGGTAAGTCATGTCAATGTTAAGTAATGATGATGTTACTGTCATTTCACTTTCCTTTTCTCCTGTCTTTCTCTCAATCATGACTTGACTTGGGATCAAACAATCAGAAATGTGGCCCTGTAACATGCCTCTTATTCTAAAAGAACACAAATAAGCTGACCTCAGCACACTATAGAAATTATTGGAGTGGCAAAAGGTAAACAATAGTACACATGTGATCTTGAGTGATTAATTTATATCCATCCCTTGCTGTCAGCACAAGTAGCCACACATCAGTGAGATGATAGAAGTTTTCCATCTTTTCTACTCATTTGCTTCCCTCTTCTGTTTACCTACATAGCAGGAGTTAACAGTTGTTAGTGAGATAAGATAGAGAATCTTACACATCTTCGAATTTTGGAATGAATGTCTCAGTCTCTCCAAGATAGCCTGATACCCTGAATGTAAATTTTGAAAGAGGAGTTTCTCCAAATAATTATAGCTAAAATGCTAAATTCCATATATGTGTATTTTCTTTGCTTTTTTTTTTTTTTTGGTGGTGGTGCACATTGCATACATGCTTTAAGAGATTTCTTTTTTGTGGTTGCTATGGTAAAAAGCAGCTCCCAGTCCTTTTACTTAAAACACATGAACTGCAATTAACTGTTTAATGTTGTAACATACAACAGCTCTAGTAGCACCTTAACAGCTTTGAGCATGATACTCCATCATCTCAGCAGATGGTGATTTTTGGCATTCTGTGTTTTCAGTTTATTCTTCTCCTTTATAATTCTTGCCATTATATCTTTTGACAAATGCTCTGGAATAACTTAATGGCAGTTTTATTATGCTGAGCTATCCCTCATATCTTTCTGTATCTTTATTAAAGAAGACCAATACATGAAAAAGATGTTTGTACATATATCCCTGTTAGCAATAACAAAAGCAGTTCTTAAAGTATCTTAAGAATCTGTTTCTTCTTTCTATAACCTTAAAAATAACGGTCTTGAAATTTGCATAGTGTGCTGTAGGAGCTTTACACCTCAGCAGAGAAGGAGATGTAGCTGATTATTCTGTGAAAACAAAAAAGCAGCCCTCAACATTTGTAGTCTGAATCAAGTACCCTTTATCTCTAGCTCTCTCTCTATCATCTCTCTCTCTGTCTCTATATCTCCTCTATCTCTATCTCTATATCTCTATCTCTATCTCTCCTCTCTCTCTATCTCTATCATCTCTATCTCTGTCTCTATCTCTCTATCTCTATATCTCCTCTATCTCTATCTCTATCTCTATCTCTATCTCTCTTTATCTCTATCATCTCTATCCCTGTTTCTCTCTCTCTCTTTTGTATGTATGGCCTTTCTATAGAGCTGGAGACTGAATTTCCCATGAATTTTGCTCATTGTTTTAAAGATTTATGATTTACATAAATCTCTTCAACATGGAGTTTCAATCATATTTAGAAAAACCTTTGCATTGTCCAGACTTTATCAAGAGCAAGATTGCCTGGTGAGATTGTTTCTGAGCTGTTCTCCCTCTTTCTCCCATGTAATACATGTATTTCTCAACACCGCCCCACCCCCACCCCAGTTAGGAATGGGTTCTTTTAATTTAAAATCAGGGCTGTTCTTAATTTTGTTCCTTGAAGGAATTTTACGTGTTAGGCAGGATCCTTCAGATGTGTAATTCTGTAATACAGGACCAAATGAACTTTTATTTTTGTACTTCAGCAGGAGCGTTAGCATGTCTTTTTTTAGGAAAAGAAAACACCGGGGGGAAATGAAACAAACAAACACACCACACACCCCCAAACAACCCAAACCAGTTTTCCCAGAATCATAACAAGATGATTCTGCAGTTTCAAAATATGAATATCTCATTCACAGATATTTCCTGGCTGCCTCCAGGTTTCTGATTAGTATTTATTCACTGCTGATAATGTGCTTGACATTGTGCAAATATACAAAGAGATATTCATGTGGACTATCTGCCAGGATTTCCTAGTTGTTAGTGGCACTGTTTGCCTCCTTAAAGCAAAAGCTTGAGGCTGTCTTTAAAACAGGGATGCTTATCCATCCTGCCAACATGAAGCTTTATACATATGAGTGTAGGAAACACTGCTCAAATGGATCCAGCAATGACTTGGAAAGATGGACCCAGTGGAGTTTCATTTAATTAGGACAGCAGCAGCTTGTGGTAGCTCTAACTGATCAAATCTTTAAGACTGGTCATGATAATTTCAAAAGCTGTATATTTTTATTAGGAAAAGTTAACTGGGAAGAATCAGTCCACCTAAACAACTGGAGAAAGACTGCCTGAATGCTACATGCTTTAAAATCCTGTGACTTCTGCAAAGTCCATAAACTCTTTTTTAACTTATCTGTAGGAATTACTGAAAGTTTGTGTGCTTTATTCACCTGGACAGTGATGTTAATGTCCTTCAAATTGTCACTGCCATTGGCAGACTGACTGTTGCCAGACTGAGATTTGCCACTGGCTTTGTCAGAAACAGTATCTTCCAAATGCTAACAGTGGAAGACTTTTGTCAAGGATTAATTTCTCAGGTTAGTGGCATTTGACAAAAAAAAAAAAAAATCTTAGCCTAAGCAAGAGGACTGTTTGTTTCTGTGTTTAAAAAAAGAGTAACCATCCTTAGATTTCTTCTCCGGTAGAGCCACAGCAAAATTATTCTAACAGATGGGATGTTTAGTGACTGTTTCTTTATACATGTACAAAGTACAAGTGAATTTCATATACTTTACACATTAAAGAGCAGCAGGTTTGCTGTTTCATGGATGAAGAATATTTTCCTCATGATCCCACACATCCAATCCCACAAAAAACCACAACCAACTTGCAGAGAGGGAAGAGGTGGAATGCAAATACTTATCCTGGTTTTCTCCCTGGCTAGGGTGAGCTGTGCATTATCTGGTCCTTTCAGATGCCAGCTGAATGAATGGATAATGATGATAAGCTTATCTCTTTGAGGTGGTGATACCACCATCTAAACTAATACTCAAAGGCCTTCGTTAGAGCAGCACAAGTCATATACAGAAGACAGTATCAAAGAGCCCCATATCCATAAATGAGCACATCTGCCATATATTGTAGAGAAGTAACCAAACAAAAAACATTCATAGAAAAATAAAACTCCAAGGGATTTGAAAGCTGGAGTCAAACGTATTGAGCGCAGCTCAGAAATGTGAAGAAAGTTAAGGGATATATAAAATCTAATGTATAAATTACAATTCCTGTATTAGTCATATTTATTATATCCCAAATTTTGTTTAGAAAAAGAGTGGTCACATTTCCTTGTCTCTCCACCCTCCCTCTGCTTGCAAGCAATTTTTTAAACAGAACAAAATGCCTAGTTTACATTCAGAGGAAAAGTTTAATTAATTATCATTTTACAAATCCTCCACAATATTTATTCAAATGATTGGCAAATTGCAGGAAGTTCAGCCATCCCTGAAGGAGAAGTTTTGTAAACAAATCTGGCAACAAATTTATTTTAACAGCAGAAGCCCTGCTAATATGTCAAGATGTAGTTTGCTTCTGACACTCGATTAAATTCCTTTTGCTTAAGAATGGAAAGTAATTTGCTACAAACAACTCATTTAGTTGGGACACGGTGACTGCCCCTCTGCTACTTCACAGAGCATTTAATTCAGCAGAAAAAGCTAATACGATAATGTTTAGCATATTTGTTATTTTTTTAACAGAAAAAAAAGGCTAGATTTCTGTAATCACAAAACAGCAACAACACTAGAGGTTTAAGTGTTTGTAAAATCCATTTATAGTCTCTTCTGCAACCTGGACCAGCCTTAGTCCACATCCACTGGACACAAAAGAACAGAGTGGCTTAGGCAGCAGTTCCACAGGCACTTGCCCATATCCCTTATTTCCTGGCAGTTTGTTCCTGGCTGCATTATCCAATTGCTCAGTTCCTATCCAGCACCAATATACGGACCAATTCCCTCTGGCAACAACAGCAGGTTTGTGGTCACATTATCCTGGAGTAGCCCAAACTGAGATGAAAAAATTGAATGGACTATGTATCTTAGGCTGGTGGTGTCAAGAAAAATGCTTGGATTCTGAAAAATGGTTTATACAAGAAAACAGTCTCAGAGGTTTGCAAAAGCAAAATGGCTAAAATTCACTGCCTGCCATTGGCATAAATTGAAACAAAATATACACTGGTCCTGTTGTTAGACATGTATGGACATCACCTTTCCTTGCATTAAGACTGGACGTCCAACTGAACTGCAGGGTGTGAGAACATTTTAGGGTGTCCATCTCTGGTATCTGAAAGAGAGGCAAGTCATCTCACTGCTGCCCCTTAGCTTGAGAAAAAAAATTGTAAATTTATGTCTTAGCTTCAAGAAGCTGCACATGTCTTGGGGTGAAGGCTTGGCTGGCACAAGTCTTGGTAGAACTGTGATGGTTTGTACTAGCCAGTAAAGTGTACATCTTTCCTGCCACTTCCCCAGCTCCTTCAAACCTAAAAGGCTGAGCCAGATCCCAGTGAATTCAGTGAGAACTTTTTCCCTGTGCTGGATCCAGCTCTAGGCAAGTATGCAGCTTCTTAAGTATGGCAGTTAAAATACTGAGCTAACCTTAGTAATCTTTTCTTGTCTGCCACTACACCCAACTGTCTGAGCTAGCCTTTGTCTCAGGCCAAGCCTGAGGAAATAGGCTGGACTTATGATGCATCTATCTGAAAGGTGTCCCCATAGAATAAGAGGTATGGAGAAATTCCAGAATTTGCTGCCAGCCTCTTGGTACTTATTTCTGGAAGTTGTTAGCTTAGGGCTTGTTGTTGAGTGAGCTTTATAAAGTCATGTAACTTTATGCACTACTATGTGAGCTATTTTATTACCTAAATAATTCCTCAGTTGGGGAAACTTATTACAAATATTTTGTAGAATATTTGAAATCAGTGTAAAAAAAAAAAAAGGAATAAAAATTCCCCTGTAAGGATTTATCTTTGATGGTGTGAAATAATTGATTTTTATAATATAGGCAAATGAATTTAGCAACTTCTTGCTTAATTTGGATTCATGCTATTTAAAATAAAATGGAAGTGGTGAGTGCCTCAAATATTGTAATCCTTCTCAGATGGAAAATAATATTCTTTCACATTACTGAGTCTGATTCCTTCTGTGATTTAATCCTTTTCTTTACATGGCTAGTGGGTGGAAATAGTGGGAAAGTCACAACCACAAGCAATAACATGGCAATGAACTCAGAGGTACTGGTGGGACATTTAAGTAATTTTAACTCTCTCTCTCTATGTATATATATGTATGTATATATATATATTACATTGCTGGCTTGAAAATCTGGAGTGTGTTTGCAGCTGGAAGATTTGATTTCTTAATTGATTTTGGTTTCAAATTGCTTTTGAAAATTAACCACTGGTTTGAATCTGTTCCACATAGGCAATGCCTGAAAATTGTTGTAAATCTGGCACATATTTGGCAGCATAGATAAAAGTGGGTTGATGGCCTCACTAGAAGTACCTCAAACATATGCCCTAATTAATAGGACCCTCTTATCTCTGGCTCAGCAGAGTCTCGGCTGAGAGGAACCGAACTGCTCAGGCACCCCTAAGGGCTCTTTCTGGCATAACAATAGGAAGTTCAAAATGCTGTTGCATACAGAGGTGAATATAAAAGATGTCCTGGTTCAGCGTGCCTGCCTGACAGTGAAGGCAACATGGTATAGGCCCAGAGCTTGTGCACACTGTGGTCCGTGAGACCTCCTGTGTATGTGTCCCTCCACCTGACTGAGAATCACATGAATGAGATGGTGGGGTTAAGGAGTCTGAAAAGTGATACTTACTTTCTACCAACAGGTCATCAGAATGGTCACCTATCTGATAAGCAAATGTTACAGAGAGACAGGCACTGCGGGTTGCTGCTTTGTTTCAAAAAGAAGCTTGGGTTGACTGTGGAGCATTAACACATACAGGTTAGTTATTTCAAGGTAGGTGAGGTAAATCCCCTTCTCAACAGCATCCATCCTGACTGATACATGGTGAAGGATTGTGAGGACTTTTGCACTTTGTTTTTGCCACCTCTGAGTAACCAAGGACAGGGCCTCTCTTCCAAAGAGTTAATGACTCAGTTCTGAGAACATGCTGTCATTTTTCTAAAGAAGAAAATGTACCATCTTCAATAACAAGCTTAGCAAAGATACTGACCATAATTATGTCTCTGGCACATAATGGCCCTGGTTTTTGGTATGCTTTGTAACCATTGCCTGCATGAATTAAATGGCTCTTTTCTGTTTGGATTGATGGATTTCTGTGTGGCACTAGATGGCAATATTTCCTCAGGTCCAGCAGTGGTCATAAGAGCCCTACAAATCAAAGGGATATATTCTGACCTTGTTTCCCTGTAATCACCCATGTAGATCATACCATGACAGCCAGGTGTTACGTGACTGAGGTCAGTCTGGGCTCCAGAGAGGTTTTTTCTCTCTGTGCATTCACACACCTACCGTTAGAGCTTCACAGTTATTTATCAAAACAATTATTGAGCAGTACGCTTACTGCGTCACTCTTATCTCATTAAGGAAACACTTGTGGTCTCAGGCTGTCCCACAATGCTGACACTCAAATCCACAGACAAGAAGTATTGACATCCAGAGTCTTGTACTGCCTTTCTGCTGCCTTTGACATACGAATGTGGTGACAGATTTAGTCAAATCATGCACAGATATAATGTTGCCTCACGTCACTTGTAAATGGCTCATTTTTTTTCACTCATATTTGCTCTCAGATAAGAATAATCAAAACTCAGCAACTGTAAAAAGGTGATTCTGTGTCAGTATTCAGATGAGTTTCACCCTAACCCTATGTGTTACTTCCAAAGGCTTTTTCTGGTCACAGAGCTTTGTAACAGGTTAATGCACTGTAATAGGTTAAATTGCCTACACATAAAAAAACCCTCTGGGTTGAGATAAAGAGTCGAGAAAAGAAGTTTAATATAAAGGAGATAACATAATGCACAATTACCTTAGCTAATAATGCAATGCACAATTACCTTAGCTTAGCCTATGTGCAGAAAAAGCACAGTGAAATGCAGGGAAAAACCAAAACAAACAGCATAAAGCAGAAAAACAGCAGCTACCCAACCCCACCTGTCTTCGTCCCTCCAGAAAGAGCCAATACCCAAAATCTGGAACCCAAGAGCAGCAACTGGAACAGGAAGCCTCCCATGTTACAATCTGAACTTCAAGCCCCATAACACTTTGCTCCTACCAGCACTTTCATTTTGAAGCTGGCA
This sequence comes from Indicator indicator, assembly GCF_027791375.1. Classification (NCBI taxonomy): domain Eukaryota; kingdom Metazoa; phylum Chordata; class Aves; order Piciformes; family Indicatoridae; genus Indicator; species Indicator indicator. The sequence goes on along the minus strand of NC_072012.1, from coordinate 6,225,535 downwards.
TGACATGAGCAATGGTATGAAGAGCAGCAGATTCAACACAACCCATGACAAGCTTATAGGTGGCAAGGAACAGAGTCGATGACCAATGTTACATCTCTTTCTTTTACATGATTAAAATTTTTGTTTGTCTTTGAACCACTTAATTCAAGATTAGGTCCATTGAAATGACTCCTTTTAAAATCAGGCTTGGCACTGATGTTTGTGCGACCAGGATTATTTTTAATTATTTCCCAGCAGCCTAGATGAAATAGTAGTGCTACCGAAATGTAGAAAGATTACAAGGATGGATTTAAACAATGTATGTCCTATGCAAGATATTGAGCTAGAAAGTTAAGTTACTGTGGAAAAGTTTTTTTCTGGTCCCTTATTGCTATAGGATCACTGAAGCCTGCTCTTCAAGCTGATGCCTCCACTTTCTATTCACCCCAACCCACAACGTTTTCTCCAGTTTGTAAACTTATGTCTGCACTGCTACATCTGTTCTGCCACATTCTTCTTAGAGCAAAGATCTCCAAATCACATGCACTGCCTCCCTCTTATTGCACATCTCCGTGTCATGCCCTGTCTTTTTCTTTCTTCTGCTCCTAAACTTTCCCAGCAGTGATCCAGTCCCCAGCCTTGGCAGCCCAAGCAAAACTGGAGTGCATCCATGGCTACCCATCCTTCTTTCATCACATGCCCCACTGCTGTTCTACTGGAGAGCCCCACTGCTGTTCTACTGGAGAGCTACAGATCCCAGCTGAAGATCTCAAAGATCTTGAAACTGCAAACAAACAACATTTCACACCCTGTACCCAGCCACGGGTTTTTTGTTTTTTGGTTTTTTTTTTTTGGTTTGTTTTTTTTTTTTTTTTGTTTTTTTTTTTTTTTGTTTTTTTTTGCTTGGTTGGTTTTGTTTGATTGTTGGTTTGGGTTTTACCCAAAGCCAATGGAAAAATATTTTGTTTGTGCTAAAATGCAAAGTTGCTTTTGCAAAACATAATTAAATCCCTTTTCCTGATAAAGTATGTAAGATATAGTAGTTATTATAGTTCCGTGGTGGAAAGGTCTGTTTAAGTAACTATTGCTGAGATATTAAAATACTTGACTAAGTGAAGTGCATCACACTGTGTACATAGAAACCTGAGTTTTTGTACCTATATTTTTCCCAGAGCATTCTTTCTTGTTGCATTTGCATCATTTGGTGCTACACATCCTTGTTTACCCATCAGCTCAGGTGGCCAAGCAATTACAATAGCAGACAAATACTGCATCATGAGGTACAAAGTATTGCCACATGGGTTCATATGCTGATTCAACAGAAGATTTAATTGGCCTCAACACATTTGTCACTGAATCTTTACTTGTACTGGAACTTATATTGAAAGATAAATCGCATTATTGAAATTCAAGCAACATATGTGACTGAAATGGACAAGTAACACAATTTGTCACAAGTATTGAATGTTCTACACCACCATACGTTTTTGATCTTGAACCACAAAACACAAAGCAGTTGCTGATACCATCTACTTTTGCTTAAGTGAATGACTACTGAAGCTTGTGTTTCACTGACTTTCATGTTGTGTTCACGCAGAACAAAATGTAGTGCTTTCAAGTAGCACAAGAACTTCCGAAAGAGGAAAAACATTTTGCAATACAGACACAATGAATGTCTTACAGTTTTCATGACTGAGATTTGGCTTTTCTGGACTTTTTGTGTGGCCTTGGAGAAATCACTTGACCTCTTTGTAGGGAGGATTCAAGTATGTTCTTAACTTTCTTAAATTTATGTCCTTGTAATCATCTGTCTGCCTCAGTCCACATTTGACACAATGGAGCAGAGGGAATGGGGAAGGATCAGGACAATCACCCCTATCTTAATGCCTTACGTATGCCCAGTCCTCCTAAAAGAAGTGCTGAAATTCTCTGTAGCAAAGCAGGCTCTCAGGATTCCTTCTTCTCTGGAAAATCCTTTCACTTCTCAGGTGTACAGCTTCTTGAGCAATAGGAGAACTTGATTTCAGCACTGACAAAAAGAATGTTTTCAGGCTCCTGTGTGTACATACCTGGATTTTAGGCTGTTCTTAAATCTGGATCCCCTTAAAAGCTCTTGGAGTGATAGAATCACTTCTTATTAACAGACAATACAGTTTAATTATCAAGGAAGTGACTAGTGGGTTTATGTGTCTACAAGTCAATGCTAGATAATAGAAAGCCAGGATATCTGTCTAGTTTTTGCACATAATTGCATGGGTTACCAACCTTGCTAAACTGTGATCACTTTAGGTGAGATTAAGCTAGTCTCAGTAGTACTCATAACTTGTTAGTCACAAATAGTACATGGGAAGCTTTTAGCTGAGAAATCAAATGAAATAGTGCATAAGTGTTTGGGGGTTTTGTGTGTGTAGGATGCTAAGGTAGTGTTTTAATATTTTAGTAAAAGACACCAAGGCAGTGGATAGAGATGTACTGTGTAAAAAGAGTGGAGATGGAAATTAACTTAACCTTGACAGTCTAGGTTAATTTAATTAATTAAATAAAAATAGTACTCTTGAACTGAGGTTGGATCAGGTGTGTGAAAATTCTCCTTTGGCTGAGCAAAATGTCTCTTTTCCTGTGAGTGGGATGAAAAGAAATAGTCATTAATGGAAAAATTATGTCTTAAAGCTCTGATGCATTTGAAAAGTGAGATTTTTTTTTTCCTATTGACAGACTGGAAGTCAATTTGGAATCATAAAGAAGATTAATGTCCTGAACCTGCACATTTTGTTATGCAAGTAAACTACTTCTGTGACGCTTGCTTCTGTTAAAATCACTCACTTTCCTGGGGACAAGCAATTGCACTTCAAGTTCTGCTTTGTCCTACTGGATATTACTCACTTCCCACACTCTTTCTCTTTGCTGCTCAACCTATGACTACCCAACTTCTATCTGTTAGTCTTTCCCATGGAATCAAGATTTCTTGAAAGATGCAACATTTTCCTCACATTCTCTACTTCACCTGATAATCCTGGAGATATTTTTTTTCCTGAACTGTTCTAAAATGCTCAGATTTCAAATTATCTTGAAAACCAAGGAATAGTTAAACCCGCATTTTGATCTTTGACTTTAATTTGCTCCAATTACTTTTTTCCCCTCTAGTCTGCCTACAAACTTCCTGGTTGTATAATTGCTTGTGCTGCTATGATCTCTTTTGTAACTGTTCTGAATTCCCATGGATCAGAGATACTGATACTATCTTTCCCATGGAATTTCTCCATTGCTTGCCTATTCCTAACCTGTCTTTCAATTCTGGCTGCTTTTTGTGTCTCACAACATGGCAGGATGACACAGAATTCCACTCAGTAGAGGAATATAAGAAAAGAAGGATCTAAAGGAGGTACTGAAAGATACTGGGAGTAACTGAAGGAAGAAGGAGGAGCCAGGACCCCTTCCACTCACACTACACCCCTATGACTTGTCCTGCACACTCTCCTTCACTGTAACCGCTTGGCTCCCTGGCCTCCCTTGGTCTCCCTGGCCATGCCTATGGTCTCTTCTCATGACATGCTTGAACCATAAAGTTTAACAGAGACTACTTGAAAGCCCTGGAGAGATATTTGGAGAGAAAACAGAAATTAACAACTTTGGGGGTATTCACTTAGCAATTACCTATTGCACTTCCAGATGAAGCTGGGGAAATGGTGCAGTTTCAAACACCCCATGCAATCCATGTTTTTCATATCCATCTATCACAAGATGTAAGTCTAATTTAGGAATATGGACACCGAATCCTTCCTGAAATCAGATCTGTGTGGGTTCTCAGATGGAGGAAAGACGAAACAAAGAAGTTGGAAAGTGTACTTATAGGGAAAAGAAAACAACCAAACAAATCCACTGCAAGATCAATTCCCCAAACCCCAGATTAAGAAATAGGAGAAAAGAAAAGACAAAGTTTGTGACTTCTGGAGAAGTCCTGGCTATTCAGAGAATAGGGTTGAACCAGTACTGTCTGCCGGGACCGAAAATTATTATAGATATGGCTCAACATTGTTGGGAGAATCGTTTGAGACACGGGGAGCCTGGCCTTGGCCCCGGGGGTCATTCAAGGGACTTTAGGTCCCTGGAAACTCCCTGTCGATGAGGTCGACCGAGGGACTTTAGGACCCTGGAGACTCCCTGACGACAGGGTCGACGGAGCCTTTAGAACTCTGGAGACGGCACTGGGCATGCGTTCCGCTGCCGAACCGCGGTGGGGCGCTGTAAAAGGTGTCACAGTATGGCGAACTGGGTATGGGCTGCTGGGGAATCGCCTACAAGGGGACTCGGTTACGGGGAGAATCATTTACAGGAGACAGGCTGCCAAGGGTGTCGGCTAGCGGGGGATCAGCTGATAGGGGAATCGACTACTGCTGAGGAAGATCCGTTGAGAAGAGTCTGTCGAGAACTGCTGAGAGAAGCTGCTGGGAGCTGAGCTGCTAGAGCTGCGGAGAACTGCTGCAGCTGGGGCTCTCTGCTAGCTGCCGTCACCACGGAGGACTGCCACCGCGGCTCCGGGGAGCTTCCCCCGCCCCGGGGAGCTGTCTCAGCCACAGGGCGCTGCCGCCGTCCCGGGGGGCTGTCACAGCCACGGAGAGCTGCCGCCGCCCCGGCGAGCTGTCACAGCCACCCGGTAGCTGCCGTCCGGCCTGGCCCCCACTAACGTGATCGTGACGCACGCTTCCTGGCGAGCGGACCCCCGCAGTATTGATACCTATTGCCCGTTCAGTAAAGCGGTTTGGTGCTTGGATCCGTCTAGGTCTTAATTCCCTTCCCGAGAATGTTAAATTAGTCACACTAAAGATCCAATTGGGCATCACTCTGGAGTTAAGCTCAGCCACACTCGGCCCCTCTCGTATCTGAGGACAAGCTGGAAAGCAAGCCGGTTTAACTTCTGCTAAATTATCCACTACTACCTCAGGCAAATTGAAACAGGCAAATTGAAGCCGCTTTAAAACTTAGCCCGTCTGTTTCTATAGTTCTTTCAAAATTAAAAAAAAACAACCAAACAAAAATCCAGCAGTATAATGGGATAGATAATACATTGCAGCTGAAAGGAGAGAATAAAGGTAACAGCAATTTTTAAGTCTTCAGACTTAAGATTACAAGCTTATTGTACAAATCCAGTTCATGCCTCTGCACACAGACCTCATCTTTGTGAGTGTTTCAGTTGCATATGCCTCATGGCCACCCCTAACATGAAGCTAGCCTGTGTTGAGCATTTTCCATTAACATGCTCATACTAAACAAAACACTGGAGCACAGGACAGAGCTTTCTGACTTAGTCATAGTGTCTTGCAGACTCTTCTACATACGCGAGCTTAGCTCGCAAGTCTGTGTGGTTTCTCCAAAGCTGTGTAAGAGGTGAATCTCTAAGTTCTCTGTCTCAGCAAACCTGTTAAGTTTGTGTGGAGGTCTTTGAAAATGACATAGACAAATTGCTGAGCAAATTTATCTTGCTCTGAGCAGAGTGTTTTGACTAGATGACCTCCAAAGGTTCCCTCTAACCTAAATGCCTGATCTAAGGGAGCCAGTGCATTTTGCATAGTTGTCCTTTCTGTTCCTGAAACATACAGCAAAGCTAACTTTGTTGTATAGATCTGCTGCAATCTCACCTCCGTGTATACAGTGTATGTGCTCTAAGTAATTCTCTGCTAGCCAGAGAAATGAAACTTCAGGTTCTGGGTTTAATTTTAAAAAAGCATGAATATTTGATTCTGGTGTGTGAAGAGAGCACATTTGCCAGAGAGATGAAACCAGCATGATATTTCCATATTTAGAACACAGCAGATTCTTTTCATAGATAAGATAATTGCTGTGAAAGAACTATTGATGATTGTTTCCTCAAGTGTTGCCCAGGTCTGTGGATGCAGTGTCAACAAGGAGCTGACAAACTAACAAGCTGACAGTGTTTAGAAACTCCCTTAGAAACTCAGGTTCTTTGTTTTGTTTCTCACTCCACACATAACAAAGAATTTAGGTGGAGCCGATGTAAACTAGGAAAAATATTCCATGATCTTCCTTCAGTTTGCATCCTGGGACCATGAAGGATTGTGTGGTAAAGATGAAGAGCATGGTCCTCCTCACTTTGCTAGGAGTAGTATCTGGTAAGAACATGATTTCATTATACTGCTAACTTTAGAACTCTGTTTGCTGTTGTAATTTCTATTTGGAGCTTCATAATACATATTTAGGGATCAGAGATGGACAGGAAAAAAAATCAAGCAACAATTATTTTCCAACTGAAATAGAAGTCCATGTATCACTGATTGGATGGGATTACTGTGGCATTCATGAAAAAAAAAAGCCTTGCAGATGCACTGCAGGTGGGTGAGGTACAAGCTCTGTGATTACAGCAGTATAATGAGGAGTCTATGACTTCTTGCTAAGACACTTTCCTGGATGAGGCACTTCATGTGCAATAACCACTGCTTGGTGTGACAGTGTTGGGAAAGGAGGTCAGCTCTCCAAGTAGCAATATCTTGTATTAATACACCAGTATTCTCTTTCCCAATATTGACAGCATTTTTCTTTGATGAAGTAAAACAAGAAACCAAACAGGAAAACACTTGTGGAGAATATTAGTAAGGTAACCGTTGCCCAATGTAAAAACATGGGACATTTGACAGTATGGCTATGTATGTTAATAAATTAAAGTGGATCTGCAAACTGCAAACCTCTCTGTCTCTTGAAGCATTTGGTGTTGCTAGATGGTTGGGTATGGTGACTTTGTTCTGAAAGACCTCCCAGCCCTCAGGTACCTTGTAAATGTTTGATTATTTCCCCCGTGTCTCCAAAACTGTCAACACAACACTGCATGTGAATCTTAAGTTTCCTTGAAAAATAGTGTTTTTCTGACCCACATCGATATCGAGAGGGAAAAGTTTGAAGGTGTGATGCAAGTATGTTGTAAAGATTATCAAATCACAGACAAATAAGACTGAAATATGCATGTAGTTCTTAAAGTCAATCTCATGATTGTTTTGTTTTGAACTCAGGATTTGCCAAAGTTTAGAGTCGGTAATTTGGATTCAATAATGCATTAAATTGCTTCAGTCATTCTACGAATTAAGGAGGTAAGCAAGGTCTTGTGAATATGGAAGGAAGGCTTTTGTAAAATCATTTGGAAGAAGATGCAGTACCAAAAATTTCAGTTAAAAATAAAGAGAAAGAGCTTGTTATTTAGAAAGACGAATACTAAATAAACAGACAATGGAATATTTAGAGACAATATAAACCCAGCACTCTTTATGCATGATTTAACTGACTTTAAGAATGGTTTCCACTAATGAACTGTGGCTTGTTAAGGGAACAAGATATATCAGGTACTGTCCAAAGATTATATTAAAAATTCAGTTCCGTTTATCAAAATGTTATCTCCAGAAGACCCTCTTAGAGCAGTTGCTCTGAGTTGTGAGTGATTTTTGTTGATGATATTTTCCAGACAGAAACTACATCACAGCCTGTACCTCAGCCTACCGTGGTGCATCTGCAAGGCTTTTTTTTTCTTTTGTTTTTTTTTTTTTCATGAATACCACAGTAATCCCATCCAACTCAGTGATTCATGGACCAGCTGTATCTGGAGTGCAGGAAGAATAGGACCCTCTGTGAAGCTGTGGAAAAGCTATGGGGCAGTGCTTCATCTCTGCCTACTCTGCTCAGAAATGGTCATCCCAGAAGCAATCTCTCCCACCACATAGTATGGCTTCTTACATGAACAACACCCCCTGTGCTCCTTCCTTCTCCCCAAAATGCAGTGAGTTTTACATACTGTAAAAAGATCTGGAGATGTCTGATGGAGTCATGCTGCTCTAAGAAGTGCTCCAGGAAACTCTGTAAGGAAAATCACCTCCTGGGGTGGGATGCAGGAAGGCAAGAGACCATGGGATTCCATGCTTTGTCTTGTGGATTCATTAGTTTTGCTTCTCATGTAACACTGGGATCATAACTATTCTGTGATCCTGTGGGGAATAATTATTGGAGATGACAATGAAATGCCCAATGTCTATCACACAAAGGCTCTGGAATGGGCTTTAGGCACTGGAATGGACTGCCCAGGGAGGTGGTAGAGTTGCCATCACTGGAGGTCTTTAAGAAAATATTGGATGTGGTACTTGGTGGCATGGTTTAGCTGATGTTGTGGTGTTAGGTCATAGGCTGGACTTGATGATCTCAGAGGTCTTTTCCAGCCTCAATAATTCTGTGATTCTGTGGTATACATCCCTAAAATGCTCCAAAAGTTTTCTAGATGTGAGTAAACAAAATTTTTTTGATAGTGTGGAGAAAAAGTCACTTAAGACTTCTTGGAGCACCTCTGTACTGAGTGATGTGGGCCATCTTTCCCCAGCCACATGAGAAGTGGCAAAGGGATCTCCTACACTGCAGATGTGTTGCAAAGGAGCAGATTTTCCCTTTGCATTAGGTTCCTGAGCATCCAAGTGGAACCATGCCCTAGTACCTTCAGACTAGTTCCTGTAGCAGGTTTTTTTACCTTGTATCCACTCAGCAATAGTTAAGACTTCATGGGACTGCAGTAATTGATAGTTTATGAGCATCCCATCCAGCCTCTTGACAGAGCAGTTTTTGCCCCCCTCTTGATGCACACTGAGCAGGACATTTGTCTGTGCACAGCCAGCTTCCTTGGTAAGCCAGCAAAGACTCCCAAGCAACAGTCAGCTCTGCTACCTATTGAGGTACACTGACAGTTTAGGGATGAGAGATGACTAAAATGTTGTTTCAGGAAATGCCCTAAAAGCCGTCCTGATTTATGTTTCCTAGACACTCTTCATGAGATAAAGTACAATGCAAACCAGAAGCTAAATGACAGAGATTTTAGAAGGGGGAGTCTATTGATATGACTGAGATGGAAGGAGCTCATGCCAAGCTTTTGGATGGCACAGCTGTCTGTGCTGCTTCCAGATGCTTTGTGGGCCTGCCTCTCCTCCAAGGTCTGGAGGTTGCTCTTGCATCTGAAAATAGAGGACACAACCAAAGCTGTTGCCAACTTGCACTACTCAGGAGTGCACATAGCTATCCTAGAAAGAGTAAGACAGAAAGGGTGCTGCAGATGATATAATTTAAAAAATAGCTTATTTAATGTCCAGGTCTGTGTGATTCAAGGTTGTTTGTCTTTTTCTTTATTTCTTTCTTTTTTTTTTTTTTAATGTGATTAGTGCAGAGAGGTAGCAGCACAGGGATGGTGCAATGAAATAATAGAAACATGTTAATTTTCTTTGCTTCTATATAAAGGCATATTTGCAGCAAACAAAAGTAGACATTAGGTGACAACGTCTGTTGTTATGGTTTGTTTTTTTCAACGATCTTTGTGCTGCCTATATTCCTTTCCAGTATCTGACACCCATGCACACCACTCCATCATTAGAACTGCTCAGGCAGCAGCTGCTGCTTCTTGTGGGCTTCTTCCACTGTGCTCTGAAACAGGGTAATAAAACACATCAAACCAGCTTCTGTGAAGATGAGGGATCAAAACAGACTCTCTTTGTGGCACTGCAGTCCCATTTCACCTGTTTCATTAGAGCAAGCAGGATCGCTTCAGAACTGACAGTTCAAGAGGGACAGGGATCTACTTGACAGAATCCAGTGGAGGGCTACGAGGATGATTAAGGGAGAGGCTGAGAGCCCTCGGGCTTTTTAGTCTGGAGAAGTGAAGACTGAGAGGGGATTTAATAAATGTTTATAAATATTTGAGAGCTGGGTGTCAAGAGGGAGGGGACAGGCTCTTCTCAGTTGCACCCTGTGATAGGACAAGGGGCAATGGATAGAAACTGTAGCACAGGAGGTTCCACCTCAACATGAGGAGGAACTTCTTCACTATGAGGGTCACAGTGCACTGGAACAGGCTGCCCAGAAAGGTTGTGGAGTCTCCTGCTCTGGAGGCTTTCAAGACCCATCTGGGTGTGTTCCTGTGCGACCTGCACTAGGTTCTATGGTCCTGCTGTGGCAGATGGGGTGGACTCCATGATCTCTAGAGGTCCCTTCCTACCCCTGACATCCTGTGATCCTGTGTGAAGGCAAGTGACACGGTGAAAATACCAACAGCCACTCTAGATGACATTATAGTACTGAATTACAGAAAAGATTTTTTTTTTTTACCATTAACCCTGGTTTTACTACCATATGATGTCACCATTCATAAGCAAGAAGAGAATCAATCCACTTTGTGCCCATTAATTGTACTCTTGGCACAAGCTATGTGTTGCTGCTAGCTTAAGCTTACCAAAAGTAATTTTATATTTGTTTTCATCTTGCAGGAAGAAGAACTCAGTTGCTTAAGGGCTTACCTGCAAAAAGCACTGTTGAAGAAAATGCAGCAGCTGGTGTTTCTGTTTACACCTTTAATGTAGCTGTTTCTCCATTGTCTTCTGAAAGTGTTGCAGTAATTCCTACCATAGTAAATTCAAATCCACTTACAGAGGCTTTTGATATTAAACCAAATGGGGGTCTGGAATACACGGTGAGTTTTACATTTCACCTGAGCTTCAGTCATGTAAGCTGACAGTGCACAGTATCTTATCTTAAACCAAGAAAAGAGTTGCAAGTACAGACTGAGGTAGTATTTGGACAGTAATAGATAATGACAAATGAATAGCAGTAGTGATTATAAGTTTTAATTGCATCTATGCGAACACCAGCTATCACCATTATTCCATTTACTCTGTAATAGCAAAAGTGTGATTGTTGGAAACCAAGAGGTGAGGAATGACATATAGAAATTTCTTCCTTTTTGAGTTTTTTTCCCCATTGTTTTTCAGCTTAATTTATGTGAAGTCACTGCGAATTTATAGTGCCTTAGTTAACCCACATACAGCTCCTGTTTGGACACTCTCATCTAGAGTTAAAATGATTTCGAGTCACTTCCAAAATAAAGTAAGCTGAGTCTTGTAAAACTCAGCACCTATGTAAATTTTTTTTACTAGTTTGACATTTTCACCAAATAATTCTGGTCCCTTTCTCACATGGTGTGCTCATCCAAGTGCCTTCTTGCTGTGGTTTCCCACAAGACTTCTCTCAGACACAGCTTATATAAGGACAAGGCTGCTACCTTCTCCACTATATGATCTTCTGCCCTCACAATCCAAGTGAAAGGTTGTCCCTCTCCTGCTCCTGACTTGCAGGAATAGTGAAGATGCCCTTCTGTGTTGCAGGGCATTCTGCCAGTTTTCAGTCTTCTCATACCTCAGCAGGTCCTGGAGCTTGGTGTGAAAGGGTGAAAACTTGACACAGACAAGTAGCTGCAAGTTATAGTCCTGACTTTGAAGGCAAAGCATTGCCTGTGAGGCAGGAGAGCTCCTTCCAGGCTTTTGCATTCTCACATTGTCCCTCACACAAGAAGTCCTTGAACTACTCCATGAAGCCACAACATTGTGGTCTTTCTCTTGAATTTTTCCTCACATTTCTGCCAAGAAATACTCCAGCCAGTAGAAGATCACCTAAAATGCTCACTTTACTTATATTCACTCATACAGAATATAATTTATATCTCTTGCTTCATGTGCTAGTAATATAAAAATATATATGTATACGTATTTTCTTTCCAGGTTGTTACAACAGGAAACCCTATCCTAGATTATGAAACTATGCCAAAGACCTTTGATTTACAGATTTTCGTTGAAGATAGAAATGGGACAACTGACCTTAACATACTGACTGTCCAAGTAACAGATAAAAATGAAGACCCTGTGTTTCGAGGAAACATGGCAACTCAAAGTAAGATCATGGTGGAGTGAAAAAAAACCCCAACACTATAACTGCATACAGTGGTAGCAAAATAGCTCTAAGATTTTTCATTATAGAGAACATGGGAGGAGAAAAACACTTTATTTTTCATCAGAGCCTTATTTTACACAAGTATTACACAAGTATTTGGTATGCTTCATCTCTGGAAATGCCCTTCTATTTTTCTTGAGGCTTTGAGCAAAAATGATTTAACCATTCTGAAGTACCTGAAGAATTAAAAGGAAACGATAAAGATATTGCTTTGCCATCTGTGTGTTGCAATTACACATGAGAAATTAGGTGGAATATTAGTAGACAATGAGGAGGATTGAGAGCTGGCTGAATGACAAAAGGCAGGGAGTTGTGCTGAGAAGCACAGGGTCTGGTTGGACTTGTGTGCAGTACAGGGTTGTCTTGGGTTAAGGGAGCAAGACAGGCTCCATAATTCTTCTCAAAAGAATTAAAGAAAAACTCCACACAGGTTTGGCTAGAAATACAGAATATTATTGGAAGTGCTATTCATAAACTACGTGCTCCAGTGCAAAGCATATAAAATACAAAGAAATCCATGGTTCATCTTTATAAAAAAACCCAACTCCTTAGGCCAAAAACTGTACAAATCTCCACCAAAACCTGGCCAACAATCCCAGGCCTGAATGCCCTCTCCATATGCCTCTCTGCACCCCATCTATTACTGAACCTATACGAGGCAGCTAAAATCCAGCTCGTCAGCTGCAGGCCCCTGAGACTGCAAAGATAAGGGAGCAGCATCGGGAAGGAGAGAGGGAGGGAAGAGGGGGAAAGGGCAGAGGCAGCTTGTGCTGCCAGTTTATAGAGGCTAGGTGCAGGTGTTCTGGGAATGAAATAACATAATTGCCCACTGGGCAGGACTCGCTGAATGCTCTGGAGCTCCTGGAGATCTCACCTCTGGGGTTTATTTTTTAAAGACACCCTGTCAAACCATGAGAAGGGTCTACTCTAGTTAAACTGCTCATCAATCACCTGGATGAAGGAATAGAGTGATGGTTGGTTCAAATTACCCCCCAATTAATTTGAGAAAATTACCCACCAAAATAAAATTGCCAGAGTAGCTCAGTGGGATGGAAGCAAATGAAGCTCTATTTACAAGCAAAACTACAATCTAGAAATATGAAATGCAATGAATATGTACAAAATAGACAGTATTTACATGTATTTACAACTTATAAACAACACAAGAACCCCCCTGGACAAAACCAGGGGCTATCTAATGTGCACTTGTGGCCAAGAGGGCCAATGGTATCTTAGGGTGAATTAAGAAGAGTGTGGCCAGCAGGCTGAGGGAGGTTTCTTCCTCTTCTACCCTGCTCTAGTGAGGCTACTGCTGGATTATTGTGTCCAGGTCTCTGGGCTCCCCAGTTCATGAGGGACAGAGGACTACTGGAAAGAGTCCAATGGAGGGCTTTGAAGAAGATTAGGGGACTGCAGCTGGATTAGAAGACAAGCTGAGTGACCTTGGGCTCTTTATTGTGGAAAATAGAAGACTGAGGGGGAATCTTGTAAATGCATATAAATATCTAAAGGGTAGATATCATGAGGATAGGGCTGGACTCTTTTCAGTGGTGGCCAGTGGTGGGATGAGGGGCAATGAATATAAAATAGAACACAAGAGGTTTCTCTTGAACATAAGGAGAAACTTCTTTACTTTGAGGCTGATTGAACATTGGAACAGGGTGCCCAGAGAGCAACCTCTGGAGTCTCCTTCTCTGGAGACTTTTAGAAGCCACTTGGATGCATTCCTGTGCAATTTGATCTAGGTGAACCTGTGTTAGAAGAGAATTGGACTAGATGATCTCCAGAGGTCACTTCCAACCGTTCTGTGATTCTATGATCTCAGAGGATGTAGCGTGTGGTGAGGCAAATGAAAAGATGCAAAGACTTCCCTCTCTCTCTCTCTCCTTCTTGGGGCAGATGGCATTAACCAATTTTACTTTCATATCATAGCCAAAGCTGCAATATGGAGGAGTGCGTGCCTTAGGAAGGAGTCTGGAGGGTCTGCCCTCAGTGCAGGCTATGCAGGCCATGCAGTACATAGTATGAGTGACAGTGTGATAAATAAAAAGGATAGGAAATAATTGTTTTGCTCTCTGATCAAACTTCTCCTGTTCCTTGAGTAACGAGAGCAACATGGAAAAATTGTATCATAATGGGACAGAGCATAGTGATGTATTTTTTATGTCTTCACTCAGAGACAGATCTCTTCAGGTAGTGAGTAAAAAATGTGCACTTATTATTTCATGAGATACTGAGAGTCTGTTTGAAGTCCAGACAGCACTGTATAGAAAAATATTCAGCAATACAATATTCAATTGTTTGGGGTTTTTTGTTTGTTTGTTTTTGTTTTCCTTTTTTTTTTTTTTAATCTGAAAAAGTCAGACTGTGGTCTGTTTATGGTAGGTGTTTGGAGCTGGCTGCTGAAGCCCCTGCACTGCTTTGTGACTTGCAGGCCTTGGGGTGGTCAGCAGCACAGCATGACTGCAGCCTTGACTTCTGGCTGCTGCAGAGGGCAGGGCTTGTCAAATCTGATAGGTTCAGACCAGGCCTACTCAAATTCAGCTGGCTTCACAAATGCCTCTTAAGCACATTGATATTTCTGCTTCCATACAATGATTAGTTTGTAAAGCAAATTATCTTCCTCCAGGGAAGAGACTGTGTCATCTTCTGTGTGTAGCTGCTGTCTTGCATATCATGGGTGCTGCTGGAATCTAATAATAATTAAATGTGACACTTCAGGGGATCAGCAGAGCATGAAACACACTCTATGTGGGAGCTTGTTAGAAACAAGTGCACCAGCTTAACTGTCAGCTAGGGTGAGCACAAATGTCTGATCTGTCTAATCATGTGGCTTTAGTTAACAGTACCAGCTACAATTACACAGTAATTGCACATTAGCCACGTATGAAAATGCATCTCCCTCTCATTAAACTTTATGTTCATGTTCTTGTCCTCTGGGAACAACTCATTACACTACTCTGGGATTCCCACTGCTCTAAAGAGCAGCAGCAGTCAGCAGGGATCACAGTGAAAATTAATGGTCTGGAAACAGCAGGTCCAGCAGATACAAAAGGGCATAAAGCAAATAATGTTGTCTAAATATCTGTTGTTCTGTTAATACCTCTAGCCAAGGAAAGATAAGCCAGTTGAGAGTGGGTCAGTATGGGACAAGCCAGCTGTGAGAATTCCTGGTGTGTAAAGCAGTACAGCTTGCAATTCGGTACAGCCTTAATAAGGCAAACCTTCAACAAGTTGTTTAACTTATACGAAAAACAGAGGCTTTGAGCTCTCCTGGCAGGGGAGAGGGGGGAGTGGTGATGACAACGTAGCACAGAGTTATGTTCACTCCATCTGCATAGTAAAGAAAGACACAGTTGTAGCCCAAGTCATCACTTTACTCCATCCTTTATGAGGAGCTCAGAATAGGCTATATTTAGAAATCATTCTTTCTCCCAAAGGCACAAATTATATGGCTGCTCTCAGTGATGGCTGCCTGGTAGCAACTGGTTCCTTTTTATCTTTTGAATATTTCTGCTCTTTGTGATGGTTTTAGAATTATACCTGTGAAAAGACATTCACAGGCAGTAATATGTGTGGACACCTTCTGTGTATGAGTAAGTTTGACGTCTTCTACCCAGTTAACAAGTACACTTCTATCCATGCAGCTGTCACTATCTATGTCTTGGAACGAACCCCTCCAGGATGCATTTACCAAACTGATGCAGCTGACCCTGAAAATGCTAAACTCAAAGTAAGTTGTATTAAAGAAAAAATATAACAAAAAAACCCCAAACAAATAAACAAAAAAAAACAAAACACACAAGAGAGAGAATATAATCTACTGTATCTGAACTGCTAATTGGCAGCATCTTTCAACACCTACCTTCCTTACAAGGAATACAGGAAAAGTCAGGAAAAAAAGAAGCATTTTCAATAAGAAACTAAGACAACCCAGCCTCAGTGTTTTGGGGCATAAATTGCATTTTGAGATCCCATTCTCCACATCTAACGGGTATTAGTATAGCTGTTAATGTAGTTCAGTATCTGTGACTGCCACTGGCAAGCTAAGTGCATCCAACTAAGTCTGAGCTTATTCAGCTTGGATGATGAGTGCTTGTGCTGGCATCTGTGCGTTTGAGGTAAATACTGTACTATAACTTGGTATGTTCTACAAGGCAAGGAATGAGTGGAGGGATGTTTAAAGCTCCAAAGTCTAATTTCTTGCTCTCTTTGTTTCAGTATTCACTGCTCCCTGCACAAGTGCCGTTCTTGGTCACGGAAAGTGGAGCCATTTTTTCTACAGAAGAATTTGATTATGAGAATGGGTCACATTGGTGAGAATGTATTTTATTATGGTAGGCAGAGAAATGTTTTCCTGCAAGTCACAGAACTGTTCTTATTTTGTTTTCTTATTTGACAGGTACTTTTTAAATATAACGGTAACAGATCCAGGTGGACTCAACTCGACTAAGTCAGTGCAAATAAATATAATTAATGTCAATGACGAAAGACCTTACTTTACCACGTGAGTGAAAAACTTCTGCTGTATTAAAAATGTAGACTTTTCCTCAGATTTACTGCTTTGGCACTGATGCAAGGGCATAATGTAAGGGCAAATAAATATAATAACAAAATACTACTGATTTTTTTTTAAACGATTCCTGTTGCCTTACTTCAAAGCTTTACCCTAATTTCCCTCTGTTCTTTATTTTTATATTCTTAAGAGTTTCAAGTCTCTGCCTTCATCCTGGAGAACAGCCAGGCAAGCTTGTTGTGTTTGTTAGTAGTTAGAGAAGTTAAAGCTGTGCAAAGACCTTTGGATTAGTTCAAACAAGGCAATGAAACTTATGTGAATACAATCATATAGAATGCGTCATGCAGATGTGCATTTCACCATACCGACGCTGAACTGTCTGGACAAGAAAAGGGCTCACTTTGGATCTGTGTTCCCAGACACACTTCTAAACAATCCCCCTGTGATCTTAGAAACATAATCAGGAAATTGTGTCAGACAAGTAAAAAATGGCTTTGAAGCCTAATGGAATCAGGAATATTGCTGAAAATTTGGAGAAATGGGAAAGAATGTGTGTCACCAGGAGGCTCTTTTTGCAGTGGAAGGCAGAATGAATTACTTGCTGAAGCAGAATCTTGACGATTATCACAGTTGTTCTGATTGTGTTGTTGGTTTATGGTTTTGACTTGCATGAGACATTGATTGGATACAAGACACTCTTTACGTCTCCTGATCCTGTGGCATTAGAAGGTCCCTGCTGAGAATGTTTATTATGCTGTCTATGCAAAACAGGATACATGGTAGCACCTGGGACATGCCATGATGCTTCCAGACAATTGTTTGGAGCAATCTTCCACATATTTTGTGGAACCAGAGCTATGCACAGCTCCTGGGCTAAGGCTAAGGATCTTGCTAGGTAAAAGAGTAGATAATCTGAAGAAACAGAAGTATGAAATGTTAGAAACAGACATGGATTTGTTGTTGTTGTTACTTGAACCTCATTTGAAATAGCGATAAAGTTAACAGCTTGCTCCAATAAAGTTAACAGCTTGCTCCACGTTACTGCAGTGGTACATGCAGGATCAGTCTTCCATGTGCCAATGTTTGCACCTTGTGCTCTAGATAATGTCCTCCAAATTATGACATTTCTATTTATTTATCTTTATGTCTGCAATGTTAATAGAACTCTTCTGTTTCTGAGCAACTCTGGGATCAACAGGAGAACAAGGAAGTAAGAGATCCAATGCCAAGAGTGAAGTAGAATAACAAAACACATTCTTCATGCAGCCTTCACAAACTGCTCCTTTACTTCCTTCTGTAAATTAGAGGTTTTTACTCTGAAAACCCTATGCTTGCCTCTTAATGAGCTGGCAAAACATTTTCTTCTTAACCACTTCCAAAATTGCAAGTGGAGATCTTCTGTTTCTGCAATTCTCTGCTGCATGTGTCACTATGTTGGTATTCAGAGAGCAACAAAGGGCTCACGCTTTCCTACACTGGGCATTGCAGATTAGCCAGTTAGCTAAGTGGTGGCATAAGAAGGCCGAAAATAATTCAGCCTTCAAACATGCTTCCTATGCTTTTTTGAACACTTGAGGACCTCCCTCCTCCATGTAGGAATTGTTACGTATGTTACAGTGGTGCAAAGCACTCTTCAGAAATTCCTTGCACAATTTTGACGTGCTTGCCCCTGCCTGCTTTTGCACGCGGTTCAAATGCCGTGATTACATACCTTAATACCCATGTGAGCAGGCAGCTTTTCACATTGACTATAAGGTAATCACGTACAATTGTGTGCCAGACTACATCTGAGCTATAAAACTCTCTTAATTCATGGGAAATTTGTGACTGCTGTGATACCAAACAGCAGCAGTAAAGAATGATTTTCTTTATGTAAAATGAATCAGACAGCCAGAAGTTGTTAGAAAGCTGGAGTATATTCATCTGTTGGATAACCATAAGACTGCTCCTCCTTGCCTCCACTTACTACAGGGGCAACTCAGCTTTTTAATATACTATACAAGCCTCCAGCATTCATTCCAGAATACGGTTAATTACATTATTGCTTCTATTTTGTTTTCCTCTTGGAAAATGAAGAAATTAAGGCAAATAGCTTTATAAGCTGATGGCTCCTTAGGGAGGTGGACTGCATGACTTACCAGCCCCTTCCATCCTCAGTTTCCATGAGTTTGTGAAAGTCAAAATATTTTTTACTGTGAAAAAGTTGTGGGGGAAGGGCAGTCAGGTGTATGGCTATGTCATGCTTTATTACCAAGTCCCAAACTCAGCTGGCAGAGCCAGTGATTGGGGTGTTTGAAATGCATTTGCTATTTCTGAGTTCAGCTTGGACAGGGCTCTCCTGCTACAAGTGGATGCTCAGATAAGTGTGTAAGCAGGTGCCCTTGAAAACACAGATGCTCACTGTGTTGAATTTTGTTTTATTTTGTAGAAAACAAAGAAACTACAGGATTCCAGAGGAGCTAAGCCCAGGCACGATTGTTGCCCATATAACAGCTAAAGATCCTGATGATGAAGAGTCTCCTGGCAGACTTTTCTTCAGCATCCCATATTCTAACAGATATTTCTCCATAAATCCATGTAAGGCAAACATATGTGTGCTTTCTGACACTTAAAAAGAAGTGGCTACTCTGCAGCAAATGTTTTTCCTCGGTTTTAAATTTACTTGCTTAATTCTACAGATACCCCTGGAAATAAGAAATGCTTGGTATGTTATTAGGATCAAACTATGGGGTAACTTGACCAAGATTTTGTAGGATTTCTTGAAGAAGTAGACCAAAGGCAACTTCTTCACCAATACTGAGTTATGGCTGGAGAGTGACGAGCTCTTGGCTGCAGTGATCCTTTTGGAGCTCTTGAAATAGCTGCACATGATTAGACCTTAATGTCCTCCCTCCTGTCTGAAATCCACACAAATACTCAGGCACACAGCAAATCTGCACCTCAGCTTCATTGCTCAGTTCATGGCACTTCTCATGCAAGGCCCTCCAAGAGAGTGCTAGTCTCCTTTTGCTTTCTGAAGTGCATACACCAGTGCCCTGAGATTTTATTCCAGGGCTGGCATTCAAAGACTGCTTTGCTCGATCTGCTATTACTTTAGAACTGCTCATGACAGCTGTCAGAGGTGCCACATAACATAGTGCTGTGGGGGACATGAATTGTATGGATTTTCTATTGGGATATGTACTTCCGCCTTCTACCTCAATTATACTCTGAAAGGCAAAGTGTATATAACCTCCTTTGTACTCTGTATTATACTGTTGTGCTGTTGAAGTGTGAGTAGATTTAGAGGTGCTGAAGGATGCTTGAACAATAATGCTAGAAAGTGAAGGAGCTGAAGAGCTCTACTCTGACTTGCATAAGCTCTTTGAGAGCTGCTTTCCAAGCCATCTGCAGAGTCCTCCTATGGTATATGTTGAGCAATGTTTGTCTAGCATTTAAGTAGAACTTCCAAAACCATTTTTTACAATTTTGAAAAGTAACTAAACCAGCCAGGATTAGCACGTAATAGAAGACTTTATTGTGTTACCTGTTGCTGAGCTTCCCTGTGCTTTTGTGTGCACAGTACAAGCATTTGTTACTCCTCTCTGTGGCAAACATCTAACTTTTGGCTGCATTCTGCCTAGCAACTGGAATGTTGCAGGTGACTGAAAGAATTGACCGAGATGCTGATCAGCTGCGGCTCCATCCTAACATCTCATTAATAATTCGAGTGGAGGACAGTCCCAGCACTGGTCACCACAGTGAAATGGAGATCACAATCATTATCGATGATATCAATGACAACTCACCTAAATGCCATCCTTCTACCTTCAGGTATTGAGGGTCTGAGTAATTTTTTTCACATATTATCTAGTATAAATGTCTTGCATTTAAAGCACACACTTTTACGTACTGGCAGGAAGAGAATCCAATTCTCTGAGCACTGTGTGCTAGGTTAAGCTGTTCTCATGGAAAATGTGTTTGTTTTAAACAGGGAAGAGGCAAATGAAAACACAGTTGCTGGGACATTTCTTTTTCATCTTAGAGATTTCTGTCACGATATTGATGTTGATCCTTCAAACAATCGATTTAATTTCACTGGATTATCTGGTTTTGGAAGCAATAACTTCGCTCTGGAGTCTGCTGTGGCTGGAAGACTTGTGGTCAGTCTTTTGCAGCTTTATGTTAGCTTGTACCATTTCAGAAGTCAGTTTATGAAATAGTGTAAGTACAAGAAACTTCCCCTCCACCCCAAAAATGTAATTTGTGTCACAGTGGTGTGACACGGAGAATTAATCTTTTGATTAGATGTAAACTACATACTACCTAGAACTCTTTCTATGGATTCTACAGAATTTGGTTAATAGAGAACTGTTTTCTCCAGTTTTAATTAAGTGTGGTAGAGAGACTTGATAAAACAAATCTGAGGGGTGGGTGTTAAGTGGAGGGGGCCAGGCTCTTTTCGGTGGTTCACAGTGATAGGACAAGGAACAATGGGTTCAAACTTGAACATAGAAGATTTCACCTCAACATGAGGAGAAACTTCTTTACAGTGAGGGTGACGGAGCACTGGAACAGGCTGCCCAGGGGGGTTGTGGAGTCTCCTCTGGAGACTTTCAAAACCCATCTGGATGCATTCCTGTGCAGACTACCCTAACTGATCCTGCTCTGGTAGGGGGGTTGGACCCAATGATCTCTTGAGGTCCCTTCCAACCTCTGATATACTGTGATACTGTGATCTATGATGTAACAGGCTATATGAAGTGTCCTATCCTCCTGTTCATCCTGTAGGTGATTAACAGCAAATGCCTTTGCTTTAGTCCTGCTGCCTCCTTCCTGAAGAAGGTATTCAAGAGATTAGAATTTAAATCTGCAGGAACCACCATTTAATAACAACATGATTGCTAATACTTCTAATACTTCTGCAAGCAGGAGCTCAGCTGTTACTATTTAGCAATAGCAGGTTCTTGTCTAGCCAACAAGGGGCAGAGGTCTAGCATGAGCACTTCCTGCACAAAAGGGCAAGAAATTTTGTTGGCAGAAGGAAAGTCTTGACTCGTCAAGCGACATCAGACAGTACATGTGTATTAATCCTACAGAGCAATTCTATAAATCCAATGGGGAGACCAGGCTGTCATGTATGTTATTGCTTTATGTAACAGGGTTTAAATATAGTTGCTTTTCTTTTTGATTTAGATGACTGGAAGTATTGATTTGGAAAACCCAGTCAATCTAGGACTTGAAGTTTATTCTCTGACTGTCAGGGTGCAAGATATTGCCCGTCCTGACTATTCAAGCAAGTATCCCTTTTGCAGTTCTTTCATGTTTACAGGTGTGCTAACAACACGGAGAGAGGAATGTGTTTTGAATATATGCATGAGAAAAATTCACAGACACGCTTAACTATGATTTAACCTTCTATTTCCAGATACCATCTACATTTACATCAGGATAAAACCAGTGAATGAATTTCTTCCAGTCTTCAGTAACTTATCTTATGAATTTAATGTTCCAGAAATTACTAAAGGTACTGTAAGCACCTGCATGCTAGAAATAACCTTGGTAAGTAACTCTGCATTCTAAATGGATTTGCATGTAGTTCAATGAGGACAATGTCTCAAATTTTATACTCAGTTAGGGTCTCACCTTCCAACCACCTACTACCCTTAAATACACAAAGCTAGCACCAACCCCAGTTGTACTATAGAAGAGCTGTTCAAGAGCTATAGAAAATTATTCTAGGCACAGCCCCAAACTACCACAATTGATACCAGGCAAGCCCATTACACAGCATGGTGTATGTTTCTCACACCATTTCTTTACATTTTGGGGGTGACAAACACTAAACCAAATGTGCAGTTCAATCAATTTTTAGTTGGAGTAACTACTCTGTACCTCCTTTTTCCTAAAATATTAATGAAATACACATTTTATGTCTCCCAGTTGGATCCAGCATTGGAAGAGTGAATGCCATAGATAAGGACTGGCCACCCAGTGTCATCACTTATTCCATTGTATCTGGAGGTGATACCACGGATTATACAAATATTTTCTGGATCAGCCCAACCAAAGGAGACTTGAAAATTTTAGGTCAATTAGACTATGAAACAGCAAAGAAACACATTCTCACAGTACAGGCTTCAGACCAAGAGAAGACTGCAACAGCCTCTGTGAGTAAATCCACCCTACTTCTTCCCATTATCTCTGTTGTCTTCCTGGCAAGAACAACAAGGCATTTTGCCTGAAAATAGACAACTCCACCCCCGCACAGACTAGTATATTAGTTGAATGAGGTGATAATTCATTCAGTATTTATTTCTTACAGAAAGGATTAAAGTAATATCTTAGTATTTTTAACTCTGTGGGTTTTGTACCTCAGTTTTTTTCTGATTTTACCTGGGCAGCACAATTGTTTTCTGTGCCCTAGGCCATAAAAGATATTATTTATGGCTACAAATGTACAATAAAATAGAGAAAGGACAAAGTTTTGAGGTGAGGTAGTAAACCTAATTTTAGCCATGTGGCTAAGTCCTTTTTGCATCCTTGGTAGTGCTCCTTGGGTTTCAAACTTACATTTGATTTTATATGTGATTTTTTTTTCACTGCAGAGTGCTCAAAATAACATGAGAATTGAGGGGACATACTGAATACTTTGGGGATGGGATGAAGGCTTCCCAAACCTGTCAGACTCTAGCCCAATGCAGCTGTGTCCATATGGACACAGCTAGTTGAGATGAAGCCTTGCTACCTGGCAGGAGCCAAGAGCATGCTAAGGACCATGATAACATTAAACAGTATGGGTGTGGTTGTTTGCTACCCACACCTACTTTATTCAGAAGAAAACAAATACAGACTGTGTATTCACAAAGGTGTTTTATAGACACTTCTTTCACAGAAGCCTGCTAGGCTTCACATACTCCACATCTCCTCTCTCGTGACAGCCTTACATTTGACTTTTGCACATCTGCTGAAAATACAGGCCTCCTCTCTAGTCCAGCTAAGAACCAGACAGAACAACTATCAAGGTGATGACTAAAGAAAATTCAGCACCAAGACCTTTTAACAATGAGAAGTTCATCTGTTGCTTATTAAAGTCCAACAGACATTAGGGAAAAGAGCTTTGAGGAGCATAATCGTTTCCTCTCAGCTAGCTAATCCCAGATGACATTAAGCACATTTGGTGCTACCTGTGGTGCTCCTAGCCACACAGAAAACCATTATCAGCATTTCTTTGTCCCAGGCAACAGACTATAAAGTCTTTCTTCCTTCCTTCCACTGTTGGTGATCTGAATTATTAAATGTGCCAAGATCCCTAATTCATGACTGTGGAGCAATTTGAGAGGTTTGAAAGAAAGTTTAATGTTACTACTATTTTTTACTATACTATTATTTATTTACTATTTATTATTTACTATACTATTAGTTCTTATTCTGCCTATGACATAAATCAAGTGAACAGACAGCTACATCAGCTCGAAGCCCCTGGAGTTTGAGAATATTGTTCAGGGTAAGGAGCCTGTTACCAAAAGAATGCTGATTACAAGACCTGAAGGTCAAATTATCAGAGATGTTTTCTAGTAGAAACTAAAATAGATGGAAGATTCTTTTATTTTCAACTGCTGTTGATCAAAAGACCAACTGGGCAAAGCCAACCAGTTTCTGGCTCAGCACAGCAGAGGAGATTCAGCTTGCTGTTGCTCTATTCTTTCAGGTAACTGTCAATGTTTTGGAAGTAAATGATGAAGAACCAGTTTGTTTGCCAAATTTCTACTCATTTCAAGTCCCAGTCACTTTAGCTGTTGGGACCAATATTAATGGCTTCAAGATTGAATGTCAAGATCGCGACTCCGATCCTAGGTCTTTCCGTTACTTCATTAACGAAGGTACTGAGCAGTCCAAGAAACTAGTGAATGCTGATGGTTTGCTTTGATTTGTAAATAAACATCTAGCAATTTACATGCTGCTCCTCATGGTGAGACAGATTTGATCCATAAGTTCTGCACATCATTACTTTGCTGCTTATGAAAAGAGATGTCTCTCCACAAGTTGGCTACTGCTGCCACCACCTAGAACCATTCCATTGCAAGACTGGATTGCCTACAGTATTAATTAATTGACAATTGATTACACAGTTGACAAAGACTTCAGAAGGATGAGCTAGAATGCTATGCAAGGTCAAGTTTACCTTCCAATTACAGCTGAAATCTTGAGAAGCTATACTGTGTTCTGTTACTGTGCATACCTCACTTTTAAACCCATGTTTTCTAGATCCATGCTATATGCATTAAGCCTCCATTTTAAGAATAGGTGTTTGAACCTAGTAATACTCTTCATTCTCTTGAAGAAGAGCAATAGTTTGGGATAACTTTGGCTTCACAAAAAAGGGAACTCATTCTCCTAGGACAATTCCTTTTATTGCTGCTGAAGTGACTGCTGAGATGGAAGGAGCAGATTGTCCAGGTGTCAGCTGTGAGCATATAAAAAGAGAATTTCTGTCCTATTGCAGCCCCTTAGTGCTGCAGATGAGCTCTGTAGCAGCAGTATTTACATACAAAGCCATACAAAGTCATGTTTATATTAATAGATCAAGATGTGACCACAGGCCCAGTTTAGGATGTACACATGTGAAATGTGCCATGTAACTGGTCTCTGAGCCACAAAGCAGCCCATTTTGTATTGTACAATAGACAATGTTGTTTCTCTGCAGGTCTATGGGGCAACAAGAGTAAAACCAAAGAACACATGGTGCCTTTTGATGCCTCTGATCCATGCAGTCTGTTTGGAGACTAATAGATGGTGCTGGCTTACCCACAGCCCAAGCCAATAGCTGATCTCCAGCTAAATGGAAAGAACATGATGACTGGGGAGTTTTGGAGATAATTAACATTCTCATGTCATTAAGTCTCTTGTGAGGGACCTGTTTAAAAGCAGCAGGAGAAGCCATGGTTAGAGGCTGAAGTTGCCTCTGGAGATACCACTAGTGTCCACGTGTCCTAGGCTACACTCCTGTAGTGCAACAGCATAAGGTCTTCACCCCAGCTATGTGCTGCTCCTTCTGGGTGCTCTCCAGGCCATTGAGGTGACCTCTTGTCTGCCCTATGATGATGAAGTGTTTTCACATTCCTTTCTCAGCTGTGTCCCCATATGGGTCTTATTCTATATGATAATGCTTTTATGATTGTTTTGTTTTAAATTATTTTATGTGGCAACAGTAAAACCGAGCAGCCATTCCTTTTCATGATACTTCACTGCATAGATGTATAGTGACCCATAATGAGTTTGCAGCATCTTTAATATAGGATTAAAATAAACTCTTTTGAGTTTTGATGTCATTATTTTGCAGGCAATGTGAACAATCATTTCACCTTTTCACCAAGTGCTGGCTCCAACATATCTTGGCTGATTCTTGCTTCGAGGTTTGACTATGAGAGTGGACTTGACACAAAATGGATCTACAGGCTACGTGTCTATATAACAGATGACAATTTGCTCTCTGCCAGGGACAAAACTACACACCTCATTAAAACTGGAATGGTGACTTTAAGCATCAGAGTTATCCCAAACCCAACTACTGTCACTACCACAACAGTAAGTTCAATGAAATTTATGTATAGTTCCACATTTCTTTTACAGGCTGATCTCGAGTCTTTACTTGAAGGAAAGAGGGTAGGTGTATGCAAAACAAAAAGAACCTACAGGGTGTCCAGTCCTGGGAGCTGCTGAACCCTGTGCTGTTTTTTTACATTGAAGCCAGAGGTGGCTGATGTGCTTTGCACCATAAAGCATTGGTCCCAGGTACAGAGTTCATAATATGTTAGATACTTCAGGTTCTAAACCAAAAAAGGAAAGTAGCTGGGCATGCTGCCATTGCCATGCAACTGTAAAGTTAAAGATTTTGGCAGCCTTATTTATAAGGAAAGGGAAGTGGTTAAGGTTCGCCTGGAACCATAAAATTACCTCATGCATTTGTCATGCATTTGTAGCTATTATCTCCCTTAGCTGCTCTGTACATCTGTGCACTTCTTTAGCACTGAGGATCATTAATCTGTGGATAGAGAAGTTGGAACAGGCAATGACAAGAAATCCTCACCACTGGAAAGGGACTTTTTTTTTCTTTCCCCATCCTGTCATGTAAAACGTCAAGCTGCCAGTCGGGAACTGAAGGGGTTGCATACAAGCTTAGCATGTAACTGAGGTTTCAGACAGCAAATACCTGGACGTGGTCTTTCCTCAGCCCTCTGCCCACATAGCAGCCCACAGCTGAGCAGTGGAAGCCTGCACAGCGTTTGGCATTCTCCGAATAGTCTCCCAGGCAATCTTTGGCTCACCAGTCTGATTTTGGAGCTGATTGTATCAGTCTGCTGCAGAAACTGAACAGAGTTTCCTTCATTCTCCTTGCAGAAGTGGCATAGCCTGGGGGTACAGACCACACTTGTGCCAGTCCCTGCTATACTACCTCTTCCTCAAGCAGAGTCAATACATTTTCTTCCTCCTTGCAGCTCATAGAATGGTTTGGGTTGGAAGGGACCTTGAAACCCATCTAGTTCCAACCCCCCACCATGGGCAGGGACACCTTCCACCAGAAAAGATTGCCCTAACATGTCCTTGAGTACCTCCAGGGAGAGGCATCCAAAACCTCCCTGGGCAGCCGGTTCAGTGTCTCAGCACCCTCACTGTAAAGAATTGGCCTTTTTTGGCATCACTTCTTTTATTCTCTTGCATGCAGGAATGAAAATATGAATATGTTGATGAAGGAGTAAAAGAGCTAGTAACTGTAAAATGGTCTGGATCTGGTAGAGCCTACTGAACCAAAACCAGATGATCATTCAAAGAGCACAAGCAAGTCTGGATAATTTTGCTCTGAAAATCTTTAAAGCCAAACTTGCAGACAGATTTACATTCCTGTCATTATCTAATGCTTTTCCTCCCACTACCTGATTTGGAAATGAAAAGTTAAGCTAAATAACAAAACTTATCCTGCATTTCTTTCCTGTGCTTTACCCCAAATACAAATGGTCTAGACCATATCCCACAGCATTAATCTTCATCCCCAGAGATATCAGCCTTCCACTTTCAGTCTGTTTCCCGGAAGAACACTTTCATTACAGCAGTTTCTCTCACCACTACCCTTTACATGTATTCAGTGCAGCAGCTTGATGCATCCGATACTGGAAAGCTGGTAGTGTAGAGAAAAAGCCTCCTTGGAAAAACTCACTTGTAATGACTCACAGTCAGGAGAGAGTTGTGATGCTGATCTTGAAAGTATCTGAGATCTTACCTAATGATTGGATGTACAAGGCTATTTAGGCTATTTCAAAGTACCATTACACAGGAAAGAAATAGATACCCTACTAATTTTCATATGCAATGTGATTAGAAGTCTCCTACACAAAAAAAAAAAAAAGAAAAAAATTAAATGAAGAGTTTATTAGATTATTAACACCAATAGTACCACAACAGCTAATAACCCATGCAGAACAAATGAGTAGTTTCTGATCTGTTTGAGGACATTTTCATGATGGGACATTAATAAATTAGTTGCTAGTTTCAAGTGGCTTACCAGCTCAGAAATGTCCCCTCTGGCACTTGGAAAGATGTGAGAGATTCCAGCTACTGAAGAAATGTGTTGTTTTCCCTTCTGGAACGAGTCACAGACAGAAAAAAAAAAAAAGATTAATTATTTTTAATACAATAATCCAGTTCCTCTGTGGGGTCAATGTCTCTCACAAAGAGAGCCAAACCGTTTACTGTAGTGAAGATGACCTACTTCCAGTTTTGCCTTCAAATAACAAAAAAAGAAATCATTCTCTTAGCAATGGCAGTATTTTCTGAACTAAAATAACATGCACTCATCTTCTAAGGCCATCAGAGGCTTTTTATCACCCCACCAAGGCATACTTGTTTTAATGTAAGACATTGAATTTACTTTCTGAAAAATGTGGAACCTCCTCTTTGTATTGCAGTTGGGCTCCACTTGACCAGCTGTTATGATTATGAAATAATTAATATGGAAAATATGATATTAACAAAAATATTAATAATTATTTATTAATATGGAAAATTGTGGAGAATCATGGCCAGTGCACATGCTCTTTTACCATAAAGGGAGAACACGTCCCTTTGTTTACAAAGACTTTCTGGTGCCTGGTTCTTTTGTCCTTTTCCCATGTTTCCCTGGACTCCTGCAGGAGGGAGTGGGAGAGAGGGATCATGTCTGGACATCCCAGGAATTGTTCTGGGTTTGTTTTGGGCCCGTTTGGCCCTGCCACCACACCAGCTTTTTGGTTGGCCTGTAACTTGATAGTCCATCTAAGTCATTTGAACTGCGTTGGCAGTCAGCAGGCAGTATGAGGGCATCAAAGCTGGTGAAGGGTCTGGAGCATATGTTCCTATGAGGAGCAGCTGAGGGAGCTGGGGTTGTTCAGCCTGGAGAGGAGGAGGCTCAGGGGAGACCTTATTGCCATCTACAACTACCTGAAGTGTGGTTGTAGCCAGGTGGGGGTTGGTCTCTTCTCCCAGGCAACCAGCAACAGAACAAGAGGACACAGTCTCAAGCTGTGCAAGGGGAAGTTTAGGCTTGGTCTTAGAAAGAAGTTCTTCACGAAAAGAGAGGTTGCACATTGGAATGGGCTGCCCAGGGAGGTGGTGGAATTGACGACCCTGGAGATGTTTAAGAAAAGCCTGGGTGAGGCACTTAGTGCCATGGTCTAGTTGCTTAGTTAGGGTTAGGTGATCGGTTGGACTTGATGGTCTTGGAGGTCTCTTCCAACCTGGCTGATTCTGTGAATCAGAGCAGATGCCATCTCCCTCTGCGTAGACTTGAGGTGATCTCAGGCCAGGTCTTTCACTGCAGAAATTCACCCAGAAAGAAGGTGCTGCTGGAGTCAGTGTTCAAGAGCTTTTCCTATTTTGTTTTAAAAGCCTGCCTTCACCATTGTGACAAAAAGAGAAAACGTCTACTCTGAGTCGGCGTGGTACGTGCCGTTCGTCGTCAGCCTTGGCAGCTTGCTGCTCCTCAGCCTGCTGGGATACCTGGGGGTCTTGCTCTCGACGTGGGCCCGCACTCGCTGCCCTCTGGCAGGAAAAATAGACAACGTGCCTCTGTGAGTCCTCCCAAGTGCCGTGCTAGAGAAACGCCTGACAGTCACAGGGTAACTTCAGTCCGTAACGAAATCTCTGCTTTGATGGTTTTATGGCGGTACAGTAAATGCTGTTATCAGCTACGCTGTGATGCGGTGTTATCCGTACAGTCATAGAACTCTTTCAATTGGAAGCAACCTCTAAGATCAGTGAATCCTTTGCCGTTACACCACCATGCCCGTTAAACCATGTCGCATACTGACATGTCTACACAATTTTTTTAATGCATTGTGGCCGTTTAGGCTAGGTACCTCCAAAAAAGAAGCCACAGAGTTGAGACCTCCAGTGTCTAGAGTTTCCAGCCCAGTGGGTGGACACAGGCAATAGTGTATTGCTACCCATAAATCCTGCACCCTTATCAATCTGCCTGCAAAGTTCCTGTCTTTCTCTTTCTTCCCTCTCTGATCCCGTGGGAGAGAGATGCTCTCTTATCTGGTAACAATGGGGGAGTATTAGAGGCCTCTTTGGCCTGAGTAACTTTTTTTTTCCCTGTGTAGTCTTGATCTGCTTAGGCCTAATGCCAGGGTAAAAAGCAGGGGGACAGTTCAGGCTTGGCCAGCCTGAAACCAGTTTAGCAACAGTGGGGTGGAAGATATATCCCTGGGGTTTTTGGTGAACCCCAGGTTGGGAGAGGGGAAGTGTTGGTCTCTTTTTTTTTCTTTTGGTCTGGTGTAAAGGAACTTTGCTATGCTTTTCTATGCTCACCACTATGCTTTGCAGTTTTTGTAGTATATGAATTGCTTTTCCATTTAATCTTTCCATTACTATCCAATCCATTTTTTAGAGCGTTATTCTTTTGCCCCTTTTGGAGCAATAGAGCTCTAAACTAGACACTCATCCAGGGACAGTGTCTCTACAACCTCCCTGAGTGTCTTCTAATGCCCAACCACTTTTTCAGTAAAGAATTTTTTTCCTCATCTCCAGTTTATACCTCCTGTGGTGCAACATGTGGCCATTTCCTCTCATTCTATCACTTGATACTAGGGAGAAGGGACCAACACCCACCTCATTACAATCTCCTTTCAGCTGGTTTCAAAGAGCAATGAGATCTCCCCTCAGCCTCTTTTTCAGACTAAAAAATCCCACTTCCCTCAGCTGCTCCTCCTAAGACTTGTTCTCCAGACTGTCCACCAGCTTCGTTGCCCTTCTCTGGACACACGCTCCAGTACCTCAATTATATGAAATGAGACAAAATGTGCATGGATTTATTATCATTAGCATCTGCTGAAGGTAAAAGTAGCACTTACATCTTCTAAAGGTACCTGTGCTTGTAAGAAGCACCCAGCATCCAAGCATAACTGTGCTGAACAAAAATAAAATGGTTTGTATTTGGCTCCCAGTCCGGAGGAGCTCCCATCTAGGTAGTTGCAGGATGCATTTTGCCCTGTCTTAGCAACAAATCCCAGAGTGGTTTCCAAACTTTGGTGCTCCTGCCAAATTCTTTCCTCTGGCAAAACAGCTGCAGATTTCCTGGATTTTGCCCAGCTTGTGCTTGGCAAAATGCATGGAAATACCTAGAAGTGGCATTGGTTCATTGTGGGAAGCAGCTGAGGTCCAGTGGTCTGGAGCATCTGGCATTCTCAAAATGAAGATAAGGATTTCTATTGATATTCTGGGGATTTGGACTTACATTTGGAAATTATAGTAAATGTAAAGAGGTGTAACTGTGATGATAAACAAATGGTGTGTGCAAGAAATTTAGGAACTGGTGATAAGAATCCCAGCTGAATCTCACAGGATGTAGCTTGTCTGTTTTTATGGAGGTGAAACTATGATGGTTGTTAACTGCATGCTGATTTTATTTATTTATTTATTTTAATCACAGGATAAATGTGTCAGGTATGTACTTCTTTTCTAAAGTCTAATACTTCACAACAAGACCTTGTTTAGGATTTGCTGTAAAATTTGTATATTCATTTCTAGACAGATAAATTTGACCTGCTATGAACGTACTGAGACTAAGTAACACTGATGAGAGGACTGGCTAAGTGATTTCATGGTCCTTTCAGTCTTAAAAATCTATTAATCTACTAAATTACTTGTGTGAACATATTAACTTAGGTAAAAACCATTCTCAAGGAATGTGACTTTTCAAGGCTAAACTTTTGATTAAGTCATTGGTAACTCTGTATTCTTACTCCAAAATACTCTGAAAAAATTTGCTTTTGAAACAGTATGAGAGATCAGCATTTGAAAAGAGAGAACTCTGAGCTGGATCAGCATTTGAAAAGAGAAATCTGAGCTATCTCAGAATTTGAGTGACAAGACTATCTGTATGTTTGAGGAAATGTTGGCAGAAGAATCTGTTTTTTTCATAATGTGTATTTTTCTTTCTGTAGGAAAGAAGAAACCTAAGAAAGAAGTGTTTGTGGTAAGTACCACTAGCCTATGGTGGTGGGTTGAAACTATCCCCCAACCAATTTGGAGAAAATTACCCCCAAAATAAATTGCCAGACCAGGTCAGTTTGGAATGAAAGCAAATGTAGCTATATTCACAAGCAAACTACAATCCAGACATATGAAATGCAATGAATATGCACAAAATATACAACATATGTACGATATTATATATATATGAGTTATAAACAACACAGAAACTCTTCAGAACCCCCTGGATGGATCTGTTCACCTCCTCCCCCACTCCCTTCCTCCTTCCTGTTCCCTCACACAGTAGTCAAAACAGATACCCCTGGCAAGGCCATGAGAAGAGAGAGAGAGTTGCAAGCAGGAGCACCAGGAGAAAAAACAAAAGAGCTGTTTATGCCTCTTCTCTATATCCCCATTAGCAATCCAAAGAATTATATATAGCCCTTATTATTATTTTTCTTTTACATCCAGTGGTAATTTATTTTACTTTCAGTCTTTGCTGTCAGGATCTAGGCTAAAGTTCCCCCTTCAAACTGTAACACCTACAAACAAAACCCAGTTTTGCCCATCCCCACTGTGTAATTTGACTGCAAGATCCTTTCTGTGAAAATCTAGTGGCAACACCCTACACCACAAACGGCTTTCGCTGGCAGTTTGGATTAAACCCAGGTTATAGAAATGTAATATGCAGGTCATACAAATTCACCTCCATCCATGTAGGTCACCATTTCCAAGTGACTGCTCCTCCTAAACTAATTCACAGAGTTAATTTCATACTTTGTCTCTTTTCATAGACGATGACAAAGCTAAACACTGTCTTTGATGGAGAAGCGAGAGACCCAGGTAACAAAAAGTAATTACCAGTGGATGTGAATGTTTGGCTGAAAACAAGCTGGATTACTTCATTTAAATATGGTTCAACATTTACTTTTCATATTTCAAGTTTGCTGTTCCCAAGGAGAGCAGCTGGGAGCTATGTTTCACAGATAGTGACAAGGGGATTGAGTGTAACCTCAGTAAGTTTGCACATCAGGGGTGTCCCTCTGCTGGAGGTCAGGAAGGCTCTGCAGAGGGATCTGGACAGGCAGGATCAATGAATTGAGGGGAAAAGTATAGTGTTCAACAAGGCCAAGAGCCAGGGCCTGTGTTTGGGTCACAACAATCCCATGCATTGCTATAGGCTCGGGGCAGGGTGGCTGGAAAGTTGCTTGGCAGGGAGAGATCTTGGGGTAGCAGCTGACAGCTGGCTGAACATGAGCAAGCAGTGTGCTCAGGTGGCCAAGAAGGCCAACAGCATCCTGGACTGTATCTGGAGCAGTGTGGCCATCAGGCATAGGGAAGTGATTGTGCCCCTGTGCTGGGCACTGGTGACGAAGCATCTCAAATACTGTGTTCAGTTTTGGGCTTCTCTCTGCAAGAAAGACATTTTGCTGATGAATCCTTTCCAGAAAATGCCAACAAAGCTGGTGATGGGATCCTGTGAGAAGTGGCCTAGGGTGAAGAGGAGGCTCCTGGAGGCTCCTGCCTGAGCCCCGCACAGTAATGCCCTGCCTGGCATTACCATGGCAAACTCTGTGTCTTATGGCTGAGGGCCTCAGCATGCACAGGGAGGAAGTGGTAAAATGTACCAGTCAGTCAAAATAGTTTTTAGCTAATAGGTCCCAATTAATAGGTTTAAAAACAGTCCAGAAGGAGGCAGGCTTGACTGAATGCTCTGATTCATCTGGCCAGACTTCCACCCCTGTGGAAGTCAAATTACAGGACCTGACATGGTCTGCAAGATTTATGTAACATTTTGTGCTCCTAACAGGTTTGCTACCTCAGGCAGAAAACTCTACTTGTTAAAATAACAACATACAAATGCAAAGGCCTTGGCCAGCATAGTCCAAGGCAAAAGGTTTGGGAGAATTATTCCTAAAGACTAGGAGTTATGGATGCGCTTATTACAGTGTCCATGGATAGAGGTATAGGATGATAAGAAGGTCCCTGTTTTGGAATAGGGATGTTTTCAATAGTCATATTCCACCAACTGCAGAGCCAGTTTTTATATTGATTAAATAGTATCTTCCCTGAGTGGCCACCATGATGCCCAGTTCCCCACTCAAGCAAGAGGCTTTCCCTCTTGAGCTACATCCCAAACAGCTGTTTTTCTAGGTGCCTCCTGTTTCACATTTCAACTCAATCCTGAGGAAATCTGTCAAGTCTTAATCTACTAAGGCAGGAGTGATTTTAATCGCTTCTCTTTTCTCCCTTGCAAGTTACTGGCAAAATGTATGAATTTAATACACGGTCGGGTGCCCGGAGGTGGAAGAAAAGCAACG
This sequence comes from Indicator indicator, assembly GCF_027791375.1. Classification (NCBI taxonomy): domain Eukaryota; kingdom Metazoa; phylum Chordata; class Aves; order Piciformes; family Indicatoridae; genus Indicator; species Indicator indicator. The sequence continues at coordinate 6,191,425 of NC_072012.1, read as the reverse complement.
AATCCCTTCAGCCAGCACTGGTCAGGCAGCTAACAGCCAGTGCCATGGACAACAGTGGCCAAGGGAGAGACAGAGCAGAGGCACCAGGCGTAAAGGAGCCTTCAGAGAAGAAGAAAGAGCTGACCGCAGAAAAAAAATTCACTGCGAAGCCCTTGGCAGGGCAAGCTGAAACATCAGGCCAGGATGGAATGAGATTACAAAAGCAGGGGTGGGGAGATGGGTCAGGACAGGAGGGTCATCACCCTCACCAGCTCCCCTAGGTAGATACTGACGTCCTCTTTGTTGCCCTTAAGGCAGCCTGAGACTCCAAGGCATCTCCCAAATAATGCCTGCTCTGAAGAGCAAGTTAGATATGCTTTTTCTCTTTGTAGCTCATCTGTAAAACATAAGGTGCCATTTAATTGCACAGTCAGAAATCCAGCAAGCCATGAACACCACAGTGACAGATACAGGAAAGAATAATTTCATACTCTGTGCATGCTGTCAGTTCACTGTGTCTGTGGTGGTTGTTATAGTGTTGCTTGACTCTTTGCACAAATGAGCTCCAGCTCATTACTGCTTGCATTCATTTGCTGTGAATACAATATATTCCTCCATAGAAAGCAGGTAGTTTTCCAGTGACACAGAGAAATTCTGTGGGAGCTGGTAGTACTGCAATAACTGATCTTTGTATCGCTTTGACAGCAAGCTACCCACGGGGATGTTAAATCTGTGTTACCTGAAGAGAGAATGATTAAGTCAGGGAAGTGATTAAGGCAGAGGAAACACCATTGCATGGGACCACAATGTCCACTCATCAGCTTTGCTGTAATGTTGGAAACTCTAGGTGGGGGACTGGTTCTCAGCCTCCCTTATTAAATAAATGTCACCTGCCAAAGAGATGTCTACAGGTAGTTTGTGACATAAGAGGCTGCATTTTTCTGACCATATTATTAGCTGTTTGTCTGGTCTCTACTATCTTTGCATTGTTTTGTTCACTTGTGCATTCTGATGTTTTAAATCTTTCCTCTTTAGACAGATTAGTATCTTTATTATTCCATTTCATTATTCCATTTATTTCTCTTTTGCCTCTCTGATAATGGCACTGTTACATTGCTTCTGTCCTCTGGTTTCTGTGGCATCCCTTTGCCTCATCAGCAAGACTTCATGTTACCCGCTTCTAAAAGGTCTTGAGACATTAATTCACTGCATGTATCTACTCCAAGCAAGTTTTATGTTCTGTTGTTAAAACAAGTTAGATTTTTCTGAGATACTCTATGAAAAATTTGAAAATAAATTCTAAGCACTTTACAATGTCTTTATTTCATGTACTCAAAGCAGATTAGTTACTTCTGAACTATTACAGAATCACAGAATCACCCAGGTTGGAAAAGACCTTCAAGATCATCAAGCTCAACCTATCACACAACGCCATCTAATCAATTAGACCATGGCACTAAGTGCTTCATCCAGTCTTTTTAAAAACACTTCCAGAGATGGGGACTCCACCACCTCCCTGGGCAGCCCATTCCAATGGCCAGTCTCTCTTTCTATGAAAAATTTCTTCCTAACATCCAGCTTAAACTTCCCCTGGTGCAGCTTGAGACTGTGTCCTCTTGTTCTGTCACTGGTTGCCTGGGAGAAGAGACCAACCCCCACCTGGCTACAACCTCCCTTCAGGTAGTTGTAGAGAGCAATGAGGTCTCCCCTGAGCCTCCTCTTCTCAAGGCTAAACACCCCCAGCTCTCTCAGCCTCTCCTCACAGGATTGTGATCCAGCCCCCTCCCCAGCCTTGTTGCCCTTGATTAATACCCTTACTCTCTTTAGTTTTAATTTTCTGTTGCTGCAGAAAATTAGACAACTCCAAATCCCCTTTAGAGGACCTTCAGACCCTTAGCAGTATGTGGCAGCAAGCAGTACCTCACCATATCCACAAGGCGGCAGCAGTGAGCGGCCGTCGCACTTCATTGCGAATCCCTAGAAACGCCATAGAGCCTAGACACTGTGGGGACCTGAGCGAGCCATGAAAACCACACTGAGATTGCTCCCCTCCCCCCAGCTCATTCAGGACCCTCCAGAGACCCCCCAGCAGCTCCCAAGGGAGCCTCCAGAAGCCCCAGGACCCACTTTAGATGCCTCCAAACATCTTTAAATGCCTCCAAACCCTCAGACCCCTTAGCACTATGTGGCAGCGAGCAGTACCTCACCATACCCACAAGGCGGCAGCAGTGAGAGCCCATGGCACTTTGGTACTGAATCTCTAGCAACACCGTAGAAGAACCTAGACACTGTCCTTTTGCTGGCAGCTGCCTATAGGTGGGGCTGCCACTCCACGCGTGCTTGCGCTCCAGATCCCTCCCCAGCCTTGTTGCCCTTGATTAATACCCTCACTCTCTTTAGTTTTAATTTTCTGCTGCTGCATGTCTAAAAAATTTGCTATTCTCCTTGATCCCTGTGGAAGTGACTGAAGGCCAGGCAGTCATTTCCCCTACCCCTGCCTTTATACATTTCTGAAAGGCAAGAGGGAAAGTAGTGCTTCCCAGAGAGGCTGTAGCTCCCCTGGAGGATGCTTCAGGGCAGAAGATCCTTGTAGCTGCTCTTGCCTCCCAGGCAGTGTGATTTCCACAGGGTATTACAATCTACAAATGAACCCTTTGGCTTAATTTTCATAGCTCATCACATTAGAGGTGTTAACTAATATCTCTGAGACTTATCCTTTACAGTGTGTTGATGATGTACCTTGTTCTGTAACCGCACCTTGAAAGCCATTGCTGAAGATCCAGAGTTCTGGAACACGACAATTAACAGTTAATGACAGAGAATATGATGTATGCACTTGGAATTAAAATCCCAAGTAAACTTATGAATCTTTAGCCAGAATTAGTCAGGTACTGGAAGGGTTTTAACATGAATACTAAGAGGCTGCAGAATTGTGCAGACAGAGTCTTGCTGTACCATCTAGTGGCATATTGTGATAGTGCCCATTGTGGAAAGTGCCTGTCCTGCTGTTATTAATCTAATTAATTAAATTAAATTTAGTTATTAGTTTATTTTAATAATATATTAATCTATACATTATTATTATGTTTGTAATCTGTGAGGCCAAACAGAAGTTCTTGGGTGAAAGGAACAAATAAAGAATGCCATAAATGCTGACTGAAAGTGGAAACCCTGAAGAAAATGTGCAAGAACATATTTTCTGACAGATCACTTATGCTTGGTGTGCCTCCCTAAAGATACATTCATCTCATTAAAGCCTAGCATTTACTGCTATGTGTGATCTACAAAGCAGTTCTTCCCCATGAGGGTGGTGAGACACTGGAACAGGTTGCACATCTCTGGAGGTTTTTAAGGCCAGGCTGGATGTGGCTCTGAGCAACCTGATGTAGTGTGAGGTGTCCCTGCCCATGGCAGGAACTAGATGATCCTTGAGGTCCCTTTCAACCCTAGCAATTCTATGAGTCTATGGTCTGTACCACATGGCACAGCACACCTCTGTAGTATTATTAATTAATTATTTTGCTTTTTGATGAATCTAGACATCAGAAAAATTTTCCCCTTTATTTTCTGATACCAATCTTTGAGAACTAACCTAACCAGTTCAGTTTTTACTGTATGTGCTGGGTTTGGCTGGAATAAAGTCAGTTTCTTCACAGCAGTTGGTATAGTGCTGTGGTTTGGATTTACTATGAGAATGATGTTGATAACACACTGATGTTTTCAGTTGTTGCCAGCTGTTGGGGGGGTGGGAGGACACGGGATCTGGCTGGTGAAAACCAGAGTTATACCTCCTCAAATCCTGCAGGACCCCAATACCTGAAACCCCACAGGGACCCCTAAACCTCACTGACACCCCCCTCCTTCGAGGATCTCCAGAGTTCCCCCAGCAGCTCCCAAGGGAGCCTCCAGAGGCCCCAGAACGCACTTTAGACAACTCCAAACCACCTTTAGAGGACCCTCGGACTCCTTAGCAGTTTGTGGCAGCAAGCAGTACCTCACCATATCCACAAGGCGGCAGCAGTGAGCGTCTGTGGAACTTCATTGCGAATCCCTAGAAATGCCATAGAACCGAGGCACTGTGGGGACCTGACAGAGCCACGAAAACCACAGAGACTGCTCCCCTCCCCCCAGCTCATTCAGGACCGTCCAGGGCTCCCCCCAGCAGCTCCCAAGGGAGCCTCCAGAGGCCCCAGGACCGACTTTAGATGCCCCCAAACATCTTTAAATGCCTCCAAACCCTCAGACCACTTAGCACTATGTGGCAGCGAGCAGTACCTCACCATATCCACAAGGCGGCAGCAGTGAGCATCCGCGGCGCTTTGGTGCAGAATCCCTAGAAATGCCTTAGAACCTAGACACTGTGGGGAGCTGGCAAAGCCACAAAAACCACACTGAGACTGCTCCCCTCCCCCCAGCTCATTCAGGACCCTCCAGAGCCCCCCCCAGCAGCTCCCAAAGGAGCCTCCAGAGGCCCCAGAACGCACTTTAGACACCTCCAAACCACCTTTAGAGGATCCTCGGACTCCTTAGCAGTTTGTGGCAGCAAGCAGTACCTCACCATATCCACAAGGCGGCAGCAGTGAGCGTCTGTGGCACTTCATTGTGAATCCCTAGAAACGCCATAGAACCGAGGCACTGTGGGGACCTGACAGAGCCACGAAAACAACTCTGAGACTGCTCCACTCCCCTCCCCCCCCCAGCTCCTTTGGAACCCTGCAGAGATGCCCTGAGAGCTGCCAAGGAATCCTCCAGAGGCCCCCAGACACCTATATATACCCTTAGACCACTTTAGATGCCCCCCCAAAACGTTTTGATGTCCCCGGACCCATTTTAGATGCCCCCAGTCCTTTGTCACTCTCAAAACACCTTTAGATCCTGGGGGAGACATGGCTGGGGGTTCTGGGCCTGCAAGATGCTTTCCCCCCTGCAAAGATGGCAGCTAACTAGCATCAGGGGCTGCTCAGAAGCCTGTCAGATGCTGAATCTCGGGCTCTCTGTGACCCCTCTGCTCCCAAGCAGACCCATCACACAGGCCACTGCACTGGAGGGACATGGAAGTGTGACTTGGATTGCTCCGACTCCATCCAGCTTGGCCCTATCAGCCTCAGCTACTTGTGGCTCAGCTTGGCTCCAATGCTGCTGCAGCATGGGTTTTGATCTTTTTAAATCCTTTTTATAGTATAGTAGATACTGGCCTATTATTTTTAAATCCTTTCTTAACTGTAAATGAATACAATATTTTAATATCTATATAAAAATAAGTGATTTCTTTCTCTTTAACTCCTCACACTAATACCTACACGTTTAAATAATTTTTAAACTCTCTCAATCTTCCCCTCTCTTGCCTAAGAATGTTCAGGCACTTCAAGCATTCAGGGCTTTTAGAAGAGAGGCAGCAGCACCGAGGACCGACCGGGAGGCGCACGATGTTGCACAGCTGCAATACCAACAATAAACCACAAGGCGGCAGCACTGAGCACTAACGGTGCGGCACACGCCTCTACAAAACTGCAGTACCAACAATAAAACACACGGTGGCAGCACTGAGCACGGACCGTGCGGCACACGCTGCTGCAGAACTGCAGTGCCGCCAATTAAACACAAGGCGGCAGCACTGAGAATTCAGTGCGTGGTCAGCAGCTCAGCTTGGCTCCTTTTTTTTTTTTTTTTCTATTTAAATTGAAGCAACGCACACAAAGGAAAATCCACTATTTTTAATTTATATATGCACAATTGATATTTATATTTCAAAACCCTATGTGGAGTTTTTTAGTATTCTGAAAGCCTTTATAGAGAAGATACAGGGGGAGCTTTTTTATCTATTGGAGCACCTCGAACTAATGCTTATAGTTTAAAATAGTTTTCAATCCCCTCCAAGTATTTTCAGCATTCAGGGCTGCAAGCACCCTTTTGCAAGAGGCTGCCCCCATCCCTCATTCACCTGCTCCTTTGCTGCACCAACACCCTCCCCATGTGACATCATTACTCCACCCAGAAACGCCCACTCCTTTTTATTCACCCCAAACAAGGCATTTGGTTACCACCAGCCCACAGCTCTCACACTGATTATTTCCAGTATAAAATAAGTGTTTGCACTGAATTTTCCACAAAGTTTCTCCAGAGGTGTTAAGTGGTAGGTAGGTGACTGTCGTTTTTCTCCTTTTCCCAGACGAATTTGCACACCAGTCTCTGCTGGGAAGAGAGCAACAGAATCTGCTAAAATGATCAATAATCATGGATTGTAAAGACAGGACTAGCTCAAGGGAACATTCCTGCTTAAACTAAATGTTGCATAAACACAGTCATTGTTGAATAACTTACTGCCACACTTCCAAGTAGCCAAACTTTTATTCACTACTCTACAATGATCAACTCTAGTTTTTCCTACCTCTGCTTGTAAAATTTTCTTTAGTTGCTCAGGTTCCAAAATGTGTTCACTCTTGAAGGCCTGAGGCTATGAGAAAGAACAAGATAGACATTCAAATGCACCTTCCTTTCTCTGCAAGATTGTGCCACACTATGAGCTTTCTATTTCTTCTCAAGATGTGACTTACTGAATGTCTGGGGTGTTTGCTCATTCTTTTGTGGACTTTTCAGTGTCTTGTACAGCAAATACTGACAGAAACAATGACAACTGACAATGGCAAAGGACCAGCATTATAACTAGCAAAATATTTGCCTCCCATGCCTCAAATCTTGCATGTTCTCTGATTACATTTACACATCTAAATACAAGCACAATGTCTTCCTACGCACCTTTTTGCTATTTTTGATGGCATTTTCACCAGCCCTGATTTCTCCAACTAGTTTATACACATTGACTCTGACTAATTATGTTGCACTTTGGCAGTAACTTTCCCCAAGTGCCTTCCTAAACTTTTTTTTTTTTTTTTTTTTTGAGGAGCTTGCAGTGAGAAGTGAATCAGAAATACAGAATTTGGGTCACCAGCTGAGGTGAGAATTTCTGTTGAACACCCTCTGCAAGTCTCTGCATACCCTGCTCAGGGAAAACTGAGGAAGGGTGGATTTTGCTGAGTGGTGGATTTGAATGCTATTTCTTTTTCCCTGAAGGTTTGATAGAAGAGACCACTGAAAAATGTGACATTCTCTTTGTCTGCAGACACTCTGATAGAATACCTGATCCCAGACCTTGAGACAGTGCCTTTGCTTTAGGCAGCTGAAGATTTGTTAACTATTGAAGTTCCCAGCTGTGAAGATTTTATTTCAACAAGAAAGGTGTTGGTTTTGTTTGGTTTTTAATTTAATTGTTTCCCCTGCCCCCGAACTGGGAAAAGATAAGAACTGCCCTACTTATAAACCAGAGAACTTTCTAGTTAGTTCTGGTATTTTTGAAAGTAATTTCATTATCTTACTGTGCCACTGTTTCCAAATGGCCTTGGAGACATCAAGTACAGTGAAGAATTTGTCATAGAGTCAGAAAGTGCTTGGCAATCCTGAGAACTGCTAGATTAAGACCTTAGCCAACAGCCTGAAGCAGTATTGTGCACAGGCCTTGGAAACACATTTACACCATGATTACTTCCCACCCACACGTGTCTATGCAATAACATCCTTGAACTGGCCTTGCTGTAAGGCAGGGTCTTGAAATATGAGTATGCCTTATTTCCCTGGACTTTTAAAGCTCTTTACTTCAGAAAAGCATTATGGTGTTAACACCAAGTGTAAATTAAAGTCTTTACCTTGCAAAACTACGAATTGAGGGCAATATTCTCAGGTGCAAATGGTATGTTGTTCAGGAAGTTGATTGGGTTATTACCAATTTGTTCTTGATGAAGAACCATCCCCATCACTTTCTGGAGGATGCTTATCAGAGATGGACCTTTCCAGGTCGTAGGTACCTGGCTTGTGAATTCCCCCTCCTTGCCTGTTCGAAAGGTCCTTGTGCTGGCAGCTGCCTATAGGTGGGGCTGACACTCCACACGTGCTGGCAGCTGAGGTGCAGAGGCAGCAACTTAAGCGATGCAAAGTGATCATAGTTTTAAAATATTTTGTTTTATTAAATGTTTAAAATAACATAAACATCATATTAACAATCTTATGGCTGAGGTTCTCATAATTTGTGACTTCACCGTTTCATCTGATTTGAGAGCTCAAAAGGTTACACTTTTTAACATTAGAAATTTTGCAATTAAGATTTGTAACAGTAAGGTGTCTCAGAGCTAACAAGAGAATAGAAATAGCAGACAGAACTGTATAAACTTTGGACAGTGGGAGAGTACCTACTTTGCTATAAACGGGGCTTCCAGGATTAGGTAAGGACAAGAAACCTTTTACAAGCTTTTCCAGGTTAATCAGAACAAACCAACTCATTTCATAGCTGACTTGTAAGCAATAAAGTGGGGTAAGTACATCTTTATTTATTCCCCAAATACATAATGTGTGTGTATATATATATATATGTGTGTGTGTGTGTGTGTATATATATATGTGTGTATATATATATATGTATGTATGTAAATTCTCTTCATCAAGTCTGTACCACCTTCACACCGACATTTAGCACCATGTAATGGGATATTCACCATTTAGCTTCTGGGGAGCGTGCAGCGTGTTATCTACTCTGCACTAGAATAAAGGGTCCAATTGTAATTAAAAAGTTTATCCTTGCTTTCTGCAGTAGAAGGCCAGTGCTGGAAAAGCAACAGCATGCTTTCGACCATGAAGCTGTAGCTTATTTACAAACAAAAGAATGCCCCCCTCTCTCTTTTCCCAGTTGCTTATTCGTGATGATGATTTGGTTACTATCACTACAGGTTAGGTTTCTTTTACACTGGAAAGGTAAGCGTTACAGGGATAGGTTTTAATCACTTCATCTGAGACTGGATTGGAACAGTGCATACCACACAAGCAAAGCCTGGCCTCTCAAGAGGAGCTCCACCACCTTGCACCATCTCTGTATGTCGTATGACAGGCTCGGTGCTGAAAGATGTCACTATGTACACAGGCATATATCATCATGCTTTAAATGTAAAACAACAAACTTCTTGAAGAGGTGGCAACAGGCAAACAATCTGTAATATACCAATGTGTCTATCATCCCCCATCTCTGCCAAGAAGAACTCTCTTGATCAAAGTTATTGGAACAGAAGGTGGAGGGGTGAGAAATTTTACTGTGTTGGTAAGACATGCTGGGGATCAACATCTTCAGCTGTCAGGCAACAGGATGTTTAAATTTGGATTAATTTCAGGGATGTGGGTTTGTTATTGCAATTTAATTTTAATAAAAGATACTTCTTAATTGCAAGCTTGTGCCCACTGCCCTTTGACAGCTCACAGCAGTTCACAGCTACAGCCCACAGCCAGGTGTGCATGGAGAGCATTAACACCACCACCACAGTGCATGGGGTTCAGCAGTGCTACATGCTACTTCTGTAGGAGGACTCCAGGCTTCTGACATTGTGAGGGGGTACATATGCTGCAAGTTCACAGGATACAAACAAATAACCCCCTTAGACTGTCTTGTTGCAGGTATTTTCTGTTGTGTCTGTACGGAATGACTGCAAGTGCTGTCCTCCATGCTGCCTAGTGGTAGCTGGAGGAAGGACAGAGGAGTGTTTAGTTCAAACATTTGATTACAAGAACCCAAGCTGATAACAAAATGCTGATTGAGCTCTTGCCCCTCTCCTTGGGAAGCAGAGTCCTCTGAGTTTGGCAGCTCATACTTCTCAGTTCCCTTGAGCTTCCCTTTGCTGGTTGAGCTGGATGCTCTGTGCCTAGCAATGCTTCTGCTGCTTATCAGCAAAAGCTGCAGAAAGGCTCCTGTTCTTCTTCCCATAGCACTGACCATGCTACCTTCATAGGATAAAAATTTGAGTCTTGCTTCAGTCTTACAGGTAGTAAAAGCTCTTAGCCATCAGCCATGAGCAATATCCAAATATCCACTCCTGAGCTGTTTGTGTTAAGTGGTACATGGTCACAACAGGACCTTTGATTTAACAACTGCTGAGTGTACAGGAAAGAGCAAGAGAGAGAACAGGGAAGAAAAGGAGTGGCTGTCACATTGTTTTCAGATACTTTCCTCAAGGCTTGTGCTTCTTCAGAGCACATACAAATACACTCAGGAGCACAGACTAAAACATCAAAGGTAAGTCAATACTTGAGGTGAGAACAAGTTCCCATGCCAAGTCCAGCTCTCCATGATGATGCCAGTCATGACTGCCACCCAAAGGCCATTACCAGGCACCAATCTCTGCACTGAGGTTTTTCTGAAGTATTGCTGTGGTTGAGCCAACCACCTGAAAACACCTCAAGCCACAAAAAAATGGATTAAAGATTTAAGCTTCACTGCATGTTATGTCTGTGTTAAGAAAAGCGAACAGCTTGATTTCCCCTCAGGCAAGGCCAGACCTCTGGAGCCAGCTGCTCTCAGTGCTGTGTGGGCTATGAAAGGTCTGCAGAAGAGCACACAGCATCTGCAATGTTTCTGCAACATCCCAAGCAGTTCCTGCCAGTTTTTTTTTGAGGGCTGAGCTTTGCTGTGGCTGTTATCTTCAGCAAAATGGTGAAGAGCTTCAAACCATAATACCACCACTGTTCTAAAGGAAACCTGAAGCATCTTTCTGTATGTGCAGGAAACAAGTCTAGATATGCTCAGGTGAGAAAAGACACCTCTCCTACTTGCTGGGACAGTGCAGCCTGTCAAAGAACTGTGAATGCCTCCAGGGATATGTGAGGAATGCATGGCATGACTAGCACTGGGGAAGGGAAGACAGGACACTTTTCTCATCATAGAGCTGAATGACGTAGACCAGATGTGGTAGGTCTGCAGTATTTGACTTTTCTGTGAGACTCAATTTTTTCCCCTGTCATGTTGTGGCAGTTTTAGGCTGATGCCTAGGAAAATTTTCCACAGATCTTGTGTAGAAAGTGATAGAATGTAAATAAATTACCACTGGATGTAAAAGGGAAATAATGGTAAGGTCTAAATAATCCCATTGGGCTGATAACTCACATAAAGTTAGTTGTATAAACTAACTCCTCCTCTTTTTGGCTTCTTGGCTCTAGCAGGTACTAACTATTGGCTTTTGCTTGGCTGTTGCTGACCTTGGCTGCGTTCTTCTTGTGGCTAAGTACTGACAGGCTATGCTTTGCTCTTCCCTCTCTCTGTTTTACCTTATATAGTTTGGGGGAAGGAAGCAGGGAGTGGGATGCTATTAGTAGCCCCCCGGTTTTGTCCAGGGGGGTTCTTGTGTTGTTTATAAATTGCAAATATATGTAAATATTGTATATTTTGTACATTTTCATTGCATTCCATATTTCTAGATTTTAGTGTGCTTGTGAATATAGCTTCATTTGCTTTCCAACTGAGCTAGTCTGGCAATTTTATTTTGGGGGGTAATCCAAACTCACCACACATGTGCACAGCATAAGACTTAAGAGCCCTTTAGCTGTTGCTTCTCTTTGTATGTAAGGCAGGCACTTAAAAAGACTTTTAGGATATGAGTTGAAAATTATTTACTAATTTATTTTTGTTTTAATAGACATCTGTTTCAAAATAATCTGTTTCCTTTTTTTTTTCACCTTTCAGAGGAGAAAACTAGAAACTGGCTGATGACCTGACCATGTGCTTGAGAGAATGCAGTCCTTCTAGAGGAACCCCTTCAGCAACCTGCCTCACCCTGCCGAGTTAGCCAAGTATAATGCAGCTAGCTTTCACCATATACACTGCTACAGAAACACTGTACATGAAATTCCTGGTCCCTGGCACCTGAACCCACAGCTCCTATTTTCCCAGGCAGTGATAATTTGCTAATGTTCAATGCAAAGCATGCACTGCCAGCTCCCTGAAGTTGGAAGCCAGCTAATCCAATGACCAGCATGGCTTCATTTTGGAAGTATGCTTTCAAGGCAAGAGCTTAAACAAATCTGCATCTTTATAAACTGGGTGCCTGAGACCTAATTAAGCACAGATCAGAAGGAATACATAACAAACACTGGGGCCTCTGTTAGGGAATGCCAGGGTGATGCCATTCTGGACACCATGTTTCTGATCAGGTTCTGCTGCAGGCATCCTGGGGCTGTTTAGTCTGGAGAAGAGACAACTGAGAGCAGATTTAATAAATGTTTCTAAATAACTGAGGGCTGGGTGTCAAGAGAGAGGGGACAGGCTCTGCTCACTTGCACCCTGGGATAGGACAAGGGGCAATGGATAGAAACTCCAGCACAGGAGGTTCCACCTCAACATGAGGAGGAACTTCTTCACTGGAAGGGTCACAGAGAACTGGAACAGGCTGCTGAGAGAGGTTGTGGAGTCTCCTGCTCTGGAGACTTTCAAGCCCCATCTGGATGCATTCCTGTGTGACCTGTGCTATATTCTATGGTTTTTCTCTGGCAGGGGGGTTGGACTTGATGATCTTCAGAGGTCCCTTCCAACCCCTAACATCCTGTGAGCCTTTGTTAAGTGCTTGAAAATAGTTTTCTGGAGCATATGGAGGAAGATTAATTCCTTGCACCTTTAGAAAGACTTCTGTACTGGCCTGGAGGCCTAGGATAGAAATACACTGTCACATAACTTGCTCTCCACTGCCAAAAAGCAAACACCATTTTATTGAGGAATGCCAGCTTTGTACACTCTGCTATTCTTGGCTCCCAAAAGAGCAACTGTCATTTGTTGGTAACATTACTTTTTCAGACAGCTAGTATGACAAAAGACTAGAGAAATTGGATACTGCATTATTTCAAAAACTAGCTGCTTTAAAGTCTGGTAATCTTAAAGTACTTATTCGGTGCTATCTGAATAAAGAATATTCCAGTATTAGATTTGCCTTTGAAAATCTGATACCATGATATGTTTGTTGCTGTTGCACTAAGGCCCTTGCTGCACCAGCTTCTTTGCAGAAGGCTCTCTCTCTTTCTCTCTCCTCCTGCAGGAATTCATACTTTGGTGGAACAAGTCTCTCAAATATCTACGAACATCAGGAAGATCCTTGGGTTCCTTTCTAAACTGCATCGTAGGACAAAATGCATTGCATGATGGTTTTAACACAGAAGTCAATGAAACCTTTTCTGTTCTCAACAAAAAAACAAGTTTCTGACTTTTAAATTCCTGCTGACTGGAGTGCCAGCAGAATTGGCCTGATGGGATTTCCTCCTACATGTCTACACTTTCTTTGCCCATGGAAGTGACCTACTGCAAAGTGATTTAGCTGTAATGAAAGCGTGAAGGACAGTATCAGGTTGGTTTTGTTCTACAGGGAGAAAAGTTTTCTGTAGACAAATTGAAGGGGGGGGGAAAGACCCATTCCTCAAAAATAATAGAGTTTCTGTATTATTTTTCAATCTTTTTAGAAGTTTTCTCTTAATTCTCAGAATAAATACAGCATTTTTCAAGCAAAAAAAAATATTCCAGGCAAAAGTGACAAATACAAGAACTGGGTGGGGTTTAACAGACTGCAACCTTAACCAGAGAGGAAAGACACATCTCCATGAGAAAGCAGCCTGTGAGTGAGTAGAGTTAACACAGATACATGAATTCTATGTGTGTCTTCAGTTATGGCTTGAAAGCAGCAGTCCTCAGTAGCAGTATGAGACAAGATCTGAAAACTGTTCAGAGTGTTCACTGGCCTAGTGTAACTGCCTTTTCCCCCCTCCTCTTCTGAAAAACCGAAACTGTGAAACTATGCTTTTCAGTAATGTACCATTTCGTTGCATGAGAACGAAGGAATAGCCTCTTAGGAAGACCTCTTGCAGGTTAATTTCCTCGGATAGGTCTTCTCTGATGGCATTCTTTTCTCCCAAGGCTTTAAATTTTCCTCTTTTGAGGAAGAAGATGGGATTAAGATAGCCTAGGTCGTACATGGGAAGACAATGACTTTGGTTAATCCTTACTCTTGCACACCAGACTCTAGATGAACGGTTCCAGCTTGACTTGTTCCTAAAGCTTCAGTTATGGCTTTAAAAATTGGCATCGTCCTATGGAAGAAAGACCACCATGTATTAAAGCATTAGTTAAAGGTGAACATATAACAGTGCATGATAAATGCAGGCTGCTGTTGGAGGGAGTGGATTTTTCTGCTACTTTCAGGCCCCGATGCCCATAGTTGCTGATTAGTGGAGATGGAGGTCCTTCTGGAAGAGGCTGGTTGCTGATGGACGGCTTCAGTGCCTGAGGGTGCTGGATGCCCTGAAGTAGGAAAGGAACTTGTAGCAGAGGCTCACCACAAAGTACCAGATGTTTCGAGCCATCTGTGACCTTGCAATGAAAATGCGCCAGATGAGCACAAGAAGGGTGGTGTTGAATGCGTATCGGATGTTCCTCAGCCTGAGGAAGAGAAAGAGGCATCTTACAGGGGAGGAAACCAACAACAAAAGCTTGCTTCAACTGCTACACTTGTAATCTTGTACAAAATCCTGCTTACAAGTGGCCCTTGGGCATTTTGCTGTTCCTGTTGGAGTGAAGACACTGTGCCTCAGGTGTCCCTACTGTCAACACTGACTGTGTTGAAGCTAGAGTTCAGTGAAGAGTTATGGGAGTAGGTGGAATACCTGCCCTGCAAGTCTCTCATATTCTGTGTACACTCATTCCAAACTAGAACAGAAGTCATACTGAGAGGTTTCTCTTTTTTTTATGATAGTCTAGGCCCAATACTTTCTTGCTTTGATTTGGTATATTTGCTATTTTTACTTAGCAGGATTGGTGCCAGGCTAAAGGACCTTTGCAGGAGAACTTTATTTTGGTAAAACTTTACCCCTGCACTATACTGCACTGCCAGTTTGGGCTATGAGGGAGTTACTGGCTTGTTACAGAGGTTCTTGTGAATCCTTTAAAAGTGACTATACTACACTGCCAGTTTGGGCTATGAGGGAGTTACTGGCTTGTTAGAGAGACTCTTGTGAATCTTTTGAAAGTGACTATACTACACTGCCAGTTTGGGTTACAAGGGAGTTGCTGGCTTCTTACAGAGGTTCTTGTAAATCCTCTAAAAGTGACCCATGAATGAAACACTTGTTCAGGACTCCTTGCTTTGGCAACAGGCTGATTTATGCTTCTAGCATTTACAGTGCACAAGAATGGTTTTCTTGAAGGAAGCAGCCAGGCTCTTACTCCAAGAGCTCTGCTTCTTCTCATTTTGCCTGCACTTCTCAGTGAAAGGGCTGGAGAAGGCAGGAGGAGCACAGTCTTTAACTGAATAGAAGGACAATCTCGAACTGCTCATGCAGACTCTTAAAGTGTCACCAAAGACTGAATGCATAAGCCCTCTACTGATTTTGGAGAATTTTTACCCCTTCCCCCCCAGGCAATTAGACACTTCAACTTTAAAAGGAAATTTTAAATCATAAAAATGCTTAAGCTTTTTACGCATTGTCTTTGAATTGCTAAAACTTCTAGGAGCTTCACAGAATCTAAATCTGACCCTTGACTATTGCAATTCTGAATGACAAAGATCTTCTGCATTCATTTTTTGCCCCTTATGCACTGCAACTTCATTACTTGGTGATTTGTTGGGAAGGCACAACGTCTACAACTATGCTATGTTTATCTCCATATCATTCACCGACAATCGTTTCAGTGTAGGTAGAATAATTTTCTTCAAAACCCATTCAAGGTAGCCAGGAACTCTTGCCCTTGTCACTGGGGATGACTTACTTTCGTAAGTGCTGCTTTGCTGCTGGGATGCCAGCCATGTCCTCATTCAGCAAGTACTTCTTAGCACCTAGGCAGTAGCTTTCAATGTATTCTGACCAGTGCAGCTGACGAACGTCGAAGTTGTATAACTAAGATTACAAGACAAAACAAAACAAAACACCCCAGAAGTTAAATACCCAAGTTCAAAACAAGTTCACTCTAAGCATAAATGCTTCACTGAGCTCCATTCTTGACAAGGCCCCCCCACCCTCTGAAGTTAAAGCCACCAAGTTTCCAAGAAGACATGGGCACTAACAGAGCTGTCAATTAATATATTACCCAGCTGGGAATTAGGGCAAGACAAGCAGAAATTTATTGCTAGCTGGCATAAAATAAAGGTAAGTTTGTCTTTCAGATGGCAATTTTTTGCATAAATGCATGTATTTATGGACAGAAAAAAATGTGGAAGAAAAATGGCATTCCATCCGGTTAAATGGATTCATATGAAAATCTCCAAGCAGTTTTTAATGTGTCACTAGAATTAAGTGCAAATAAATGAACTGGACATTGAGTCAATGCCTCTGCATCAGTGTTACTCTCTGCTGGGCTGCATTCTCTCTCAGCAGCTAGACTGACAGAAGCCCAAGGAATTGGTTACTCTGGTGTTTAGCATTAGCTCTGCAATGAGATTTTTTTTTAAAAATTACTCCAGTTAAACTCAGGTGTTTGTACTGGAAAAAAAATGTTAGCAAGCTCTCAGGCAGTTGTTCTGTCTATCAGAGCAAAGAAAAGATTTGCAAAGAGGGAGAGTTTCACTGTCAAGAATGAAGTGAATGGCATTTCTTATTTGCAGAGTCTTCAAATGGAAGACACTCAGAACAAGACCCTGCTCTCACCCACAAGCCAATCCAGGCCACTTGCTTTGGTGCAAGAGCTTTGGTATCAGACCAGCAATAACTTAAGCAGAGATGGGTTAGCTACTGTACAGATCCTGATGTGTCAGATTTGTACAGACACCTGTGCTGCCCATAAACTATCAAGCCTGAATACTGCTTACAGTATATATGTATTTCACAAAGTTATCATAAGCAGCCTGGCAAGATGGAAACATTCTCTGAAGTCCTTGATGCTCATTTTTAATTTTAATCTTTCTCATAATTACCACTTAGGTTTCCTTTACATCTGCTGTACTCACATCAGTGCCAGTGCCCTTAGAATTTGCTGCATGTACTTTCACTGCAGATTAGAAAAGGAAACTCTTGATTCTACTCCTAGGAATCTGTGCAGAAATCTCATGAGGTGAGACCAGTTTGATGTGAATGCCTAAGTATCTCTTTGCAAGGAGATACTGACCAAATTTGCATTCAAGCTTATCACTAATCTCCTCTTTGTAATTCCCTTCAATCTTTCAGTTACAGTCCCACTCTTGAGGACTAGTATTTCAAACCTATAAAGATTACAACAGAGCTTGGCATCCTGCAAATTAATTCCTCTTTGGGGTCTTAAATAAAACAGGAACTTTTTCCATATTGTTCAGGGTTAAACTCTATGTGTTAACGCAGTTTCGCCGTGCAGTGCCCATTAAAACCTTTCAAACACTTTCCATCCTAGATCATCCACCACAACTGCCATGTTAACCAGAAAGACTTCAGTGACTGAGCAATCTCAGAAGAACAAGCAATACACCTCAGGAGAAAATATTCTACTGCAATAGACAGAAGACTCCTGATAAGTTATTTAATAAAAAAAAGGAGGAAATAAATTAATTAAAGATTAAAGTCAGTTCCAGTAATCTGAACATCATTCAAAAGCTCATCAATACACCAAAAATAATTGCTGCAGATGAACAGAATTGGAGATTGGCAATCCACATTCAAGACATACTTACCTTTTTGTCCTCTGTGTTAAGGTGACTCATTAACATATTCATATTATCTGAAGACCAGTCCCAAGACTGGGTGGAAAAATACTGCAGGAGCATCATGGACTTGTGCAGTCGATTAATAATCTTCATCATTCTGAAACAGAGGGGAAGGATCAGAGGTGGATAGGCAGTTTGACCTTATGCAAAAGCTGTCAGTTTGCTCTGTATGTGTTTTCACCAACCCAGAAGAACAGAAATTGCAGTTCCTGATGGGCACTGCACTGGTGGTCACCAGGCTGAGAAGTTGCTCAGCAAGCCTAACTGCTCCAGGGAGAATTTCTTCCCAATATCTAATCTAAAGCTACCCTCTTTCAGTTTAAAACCATTAGTGCTCATCCAATCACTATACTCCCTGATAAAAAGTCCTTACCTACCTTTCCTGTAGGTCCACTTTAAGTACTAGAGGGCCACTGTAAGGTCTCCCTGGAGGCTTCCCCAGGATAAACCTCAAGTCTCTCAGCTTGCTCTCATAGGAGGGGTACCACAACCCCTAATTTTCTTTATGGTCTTCCTCTGGACCTGCTTGAGCAGGTCTGTGTCTTTTTCTGGAGTCCCCAGAGTTGGACACAGTTCTCCAGCTGGGGTCTCACAAGAGTAGAGGGACAGAATCACCTCCCTTGACCTGCTCATCACAATTCTTTCGATGCAGCCCAGGATGTGGTTGGCTTTCTGGGCTGAGTGCACATTGCCAGCTCATACTCAGTTTTCTAGCCACTGACACCCCCAAATCTTTCTCTGCAAGTCCGCTCTTAATCCGCTCATCATCCGGTCTGTAACCACGCTTGGGATTGCCCTGACCCAGGTGCAGCACCTTACAGTTTGCCTTGTTGAACCTGCTGAGGCTCACACGGGCCCAGCTCTCTAGCCTGCCAAGGTCTCTGCCTTTGGACTGCACCCCTTCCCTGCAGAGCATCACCCACACCACTCAGCTTTGTGGCATGGTTTTCATGCCTTTGGGTTTCTTTGATCCCTCACAAAGAAAACATCATATTTCCCAGAGGCTGTTCCTCTCCCTGTGTCAGATAGTGGCAGTCTGGAGTGCTTTTTGTGTCCTTCGTTATACATGAAGGGGCTGATAGTATGTGCTCCCTGAAAATCAGCCAAGTCCATAGGCTTTTATTTTGGGAGGCAGGAGGAGGGGGAGCTCTTTGAATTTCTTCTGGAGCATGAGTGTCCTGGTAAAGATGAAAGCTGCTTCAGGGGTATGTCTGCTTAACAGGGACTTTGGAAATTAAGTTCAGATCTCTCACATGTCTTGGGCCTTTTTTATCATTCATTTTTTGTATGAAAGGGGCTGACAGTAATGCCGTCCTGCCTTGCAGCATTGTTTTCCAGTTCTCCCAATGGTCAGAGTACAAAAGGCCTCTGGGAGGCAGCTGTTTTAAAGCGTGACGTACAGCACTTGGTCAGTTCTGAGAGAACACCATGTTCTCTCAGACTGGATAAGGGCAAGAGAGAGCATCAAAAGGCTGATTTCTTTAGAAAAACAGAGCTGTTTTGATGAGAAATGTTGAGCTGCCCAGAGGGTTGCACAGTTGCTGTGACAAATAAAAGGCGGCAGTCTGGGGAAGAATGGTGCCAGGCTGGCCTCTCCGTGTGCAGATGTGACTGCCACGACAATAAGCACCAAGCACAGCAGAAAAGACACAATGAGTACTTCAGAAGAGAGCTGCACAGCTACCCAAAGCGAACTCTGAGAGCACCAAAACCTTACACAGGCACTGCCACACTGCATTAAAGTGGCTTTCATTTTAGAAGCAAAGCATACACCATCAGATTAAGGGAACCCTCACTCTGAATGATTATGTGCGCACCGATTGAATGTATTTAACCCAAACTGCTTTAAAATTACTCCATATTAATGTCCCCAGTCGTGCCTGTGTAGGCAAATAGGATGGGGCAATGCTTTGAGAATGTTGCAGTATCTATTAGGAACTTGGAAAACACAGCATATGGCTAGTTTGCAAAGACCTGTTCAACTTCTTCATCGGTGACATCGATGAGGGGACAGAGAGTCTGCTCAGCAAGTTTGCTGATGGTACCAAGCTGGGAGGTTTGGCTGAGACACCTGATGGCTGTGAGGCCATTCAGTAAGATGTGGACAGACTGAGAACTGGGCAGAGAGGAACCTAATGAGGTTCAACAAGGATAAGTGCTGAGTCCTGCATCTGGGAAGGAAGAATAAACTGCACCAGTGCAGGTTAGGAGATGATCTGCGAGAAAGCAGCCCTGTGGAGAAGGACCTGGGAGTCCTGGTGGATAACAAATTATCCATGGGTCAGCAATGTGCCCTTGTGGCCAAGAGGGCCAATGGGATCCTGGGGCGCACTAAGAGGAGTGAGTCCAGCAGATTGCGGGAGGTTCTCCTCCCCCTCTACTCTGCTCTGGTGATACCTCACCTGGAATATTGCATCCAGTTCTGGGCTTCCCAGTTCAAGAGGGACAGGGATCTGCTTGAGGGACTCCAACAGAGAGCTACCAGGATGATTAAAGGACTGGAGCACTGCCCTATGAGGAGAGGCTGAGAGCCCTGGGGCTTTTTTGTCTGAAGAAGACTGAGAGAGAATTTAATAAATGTTTCTAAATATCTAAGGGCTGGGTGTCAAAAAGGAGGGGACAGGCTCTGCTCAACTGCACCCTGGGATAGGACAAGGGGCAATGGATAGAAACTCCAGCACAGGAGGTTCCACCTCAACATGAGGAGGAACTTCTTCATTCTAAGTTCACAGAGAACTGGAACAGGCTGCTGAGAGAGGTTGTGGAGTCTCCTTCTCTGGAGACTTTCAAGCCCCATCTGGATGCATTCCTGTGTGACCTGTGCTAGATTCTATGGTTTTGCTCTGGCAGGGAGGTTGGACTTGATGATCTTCAGAGGTCCCTTCCAACCCCTAACATCCTGTGATCTGAAGTTGTCCCTCAAACCAGATCCCCAAAAACATCATTTTAGAGTGCTTAGAGATAATCGAATATGTCAGAAAAAAAAAAAATCAAGATTCAACTGTGTGTCTCTACTTATGTTTTTAAAATAGACTATCCATGCAGCCTCCTACCAACGTGGGCAGAATAGCTATGTTTGTAGATCTACTCAAAGCAACATAGCTGAGTAGATAAAAGTAAGAGTTGAAAAGAGAAATAAAGCATCCAAAGAGGTACACATGAAAACTGCTTTTCATGTTATCTGACTGAGCTAAAATGTGACCCCATTCAAAATATTGACTGCTTTGGCTGAAGGAAGGAATGGTCTACTGAAAAATACCAACTGAGTAGAAAGATGTTTTTCTGTAGCCTCTGAGAGGCTATGTCAAAGACTTCTTATAGAAAATCTCACTCCCCAGCAAGTATTAGCTGCAACTGATAGCCTCATGAGTTAGACTTCAGAAATGCATCTTGTCTTCCAGAAAACTGTTTACAGCAATGATTTCTTTATTTGCTCCCATACTGTGCCTTGCACAAGCTGATTCTCAGGTGCACCAGATTGCCCTAGGAGACTACTAACGACATAAACCACATTATTTTCCAAGTCATGGATGGATGTGCAGCAATAACAGTAAGCCATTTAGGGCAGCTTTGCTAGGCAGCTGGCAATTTATGTGAAATGTGCCAACACTTAAAGTAAGCTTCTCAGGAAAGGCAATATATAAAAGTCTGCAACTCAAAGATGAGTCCTGTACCTACCCTTTGGTAGACAGGGTACTGCATGTGATAACTACAGGAAGAACTACAACCCAGGTCCCCCAAACTACTCAGCAATTCAAATTAGTGAAGGTCATAGGCTGGCCTTTAATAAACATTAGAATTGCAAAACCACAGCCAGCTCCCAGATTAAACTTATTCCCCATGATAACCCATCACTTCGTGGTAACTTGAATATGGATCCAGCAGGGAACTGAAGCCTGAGTCTTTCTCCTTTCTGCTTGCAAATCTGACCTAGGGTCATGGAGAGAATTCAAAAAACTGCCTTGAAGGTGGCTTGTACTTCAATAGAAGGGTGTCACAAGAAGGAAGTTAAGCCTAGGTGCTCTGTTTGAAGCAGAGGGATGAAATACAGGGAAATATTAAAGCAGTTTCTGTGACACATTCAGCCTTTTTTTTTTTTAATGTGGTTTACTGCCCTTATACCATAAAGGTCTTATATTTAGCTAGCTGTGGTAAAAAGAAAGAATGAGTTGCTACTATGCTTTCTACCACACTGCAGTCATAGAATCATAGAATGGTCTGGGTTGGAAGGGACCTCCAAAGGTCATCCAGTCCAACCCCTTCTGCAGTCAGCAGGGGCATCCTCAACTAGACCAGGTTGCCCAGAGCCCTGTTGAGCCTCACCTTGAATATCTCCAGGGATGGGGCCCCAACCACCTCCCTGGGCCATCTGTTCCAGTGTTCCACCACCCTCATATCAAACAGCTTGTTCCTAACATCCAATCCAAATCCACTATTTTCTAGTTTGAAGCTGTTGCCCCTCATCCTATCACTACAGGCCATTGTAAACAGTCTCTCTCCATCCTTCTTATAGGCCCCCTTTAGGTACTGGAAGGCCACTATTAGGTCTTCCTGGAGCCTTCTCCAGGCTGAACAATCCCAGCTCCCTCAGCCTGTCATACCTGGATAAGTTTATGTAGTGTGCAAAAAGAAAAGGGGAATTATATTTAGAATAAAAACCAACCAAACCAACCGAAACCCAACCAACCAAAAAACCAACAAAGAAATAAATTAAAAAAAAAAGAAAGAAAAAAACCCCTTGGTTAACTCAGATTCATTGCTGAGCCATGTTTGCTCAAGCTGCAAATCAGAAGAAGAGACCTTTCTCACCATGAGTTTGTGTTGAGCTCTGTTTGAAATTTAAGTACAGTATTGCAGATGATGCCCACTGGCTGCTTATGCCCATCAGCTTTATGAAAAGAAACATCAATAATTGCAATGGTAATGCCAAGATCTTACTGCAGTCTGTTTCAAAAGAGTTGGGAGTTGCCAGACTATTATTGGTCATATCCCAGTTTACCTTTATTTTTGGGGTAATTATTGCCTCCTGGGTAACTGGAAGTCTTTTTATGGACCAATTTCCTTCCACAGGAGAATGCAAGAGAGAAAGCAGAGCAATACATCACCCACAGATTTCCCTGCAGGCAGCTGAAGACAGCTTTCTAAATAGCAGAGGAGCACAGAGCAGCTGACATCAACACAGCCAAACTGTTCTTGTGTTGCACAATAAATTCTCCCCTGTGGCTGCAGGGAGTAAAGGAGGGTGTTGGCTGAGTTATGTTACTTATACCAGGATTTCTTCCACATGGGACATGTGCATGTCCCAGGTTCCTCCTAGCTCAAATAATGGTCATGTAATAGTAAACTGTCCTCATAAACACAACTCAGAATTTATCCACACTCAGAAACAGCTGCTTTCTAGACGTAAAACAGCTGCTTTCTAGATTCCAAAGAACTGCCTTCTAGATTCCAAACACCTGCTTTCCAGAGTTCAACCAACTGCTTTCCACATTCCAGGCTGCTGGGACAGTGCTGGCAATGACTAATTACACATCTGATTTACAGGAAAAGAAACATTAGCTGGAATGTTCTGAATCTTGCCAATCTCAAGTCCTGATGCAGGGAATGTGCAAAGGTGGCAGCCTTGCTATAGAGAAGACAGTATAACTATCAGTCTTCCTTTTCTGTCTTAGAAACCTCTGTGGTGTGTGAAGCTGAGTTTAAAAGATTTGCTGTTCCTCAGGTACTGGAAAGCGGGAATCCTAGACTGCACCTTGCTCAAAAAGAAAAGCAACCATGTAACTATCTCCTCAAGACAGGGAGATGGGAAGAAGACTCCAGGCTGAGGCAACTGGTGCTAAGGACTTGTCAGAGACCTGCTCTGCAGAAGAGCAGCAGGTGTGCAGTAAGCTGCAGATATGTGCCATATCTTCACAGAATCACAGAATCAACCAGGCTGGAAAAGACCTCAGAGATCATCAAGTCCAACCTATTCCCTAATACCTAACACCTCCTGACAACTAAACCATGGCTCCACGTGCCACATCCAAGCTTTTTTTGAACACCTCCAGGGACAGTGCCTCTACCACCTCCCTGGGCAGCCCATTCCAATGGCCAATTACTCTTGCTGTGAAGAACTTTCTCCTCACTTAGAGCCTAAACTTCCCCTGGCACAGCTTGAGACTGTGTCCTCTTGCTCTGCCACTGGGAGAAGAGACCAATCCCCACCTGTCTACAACCTCCTTTTGGTCTCCCCTGAGCCTCCTCTTCTCCAGCTCCTTCAGTCTCTCCTCACAGGGCTGTGCTCCAGACCCCTCCCCAGCTTTGTTGCCCTTCTCTGGACACGTTCCAGCATCTCAACATCTTTCTTAAACGGAGGAGCCCAGAACTGGACACAGTACTCAAGGTGTGGTCTAACCAGTGCTGAGTACAGAGGAATAATGACTTCCCTGCTCCTGCTGACCACACTATTTCTGATACAGGCCAGGATGCCATTTGCCTTCTTGGCCACCTGGGAACACTGCTGGCTCATGTTCAGCTGCTGTCAACCAGTATCCCCAAGTCCATTTCTGTCTGGCTGCTCTCCAGCCACTCTGACCCCAGCCTGTAGCACTGCATGGGGTTGTTGAGGCCAAAGTGCAGAACTCAGCAATTGGACTTGTTGAATGCCATCATGTTGGACTCTGCCCATCTGTCCAGCCTGTCAAGGTCCCTCTGCAGAGCCCTCCTACCCTCCAACAGATTGACACCTGCTCCCAACTTGTTGTCGTCTGCAAACTTACTAATAGTGGACTCTATCTCCTCATCCAGATCATCAATAAAGATATGAAAGAGGATTGGGCCCAACACTGATCCCTGGGGGACAGCACTAGGGACTGCCTTACCTGGGCTTTCTCCCCGTGAGCCTCATGTACAGGTCGTAGAGTATGGCAGGCACCTTGTGGCTGACGGTTACCCAGTACTGGTTTATCAGGTAGTTGGACGTCAGGTGCGTGTTGGGCGTCCGGAAGGCCTGCTCCAGGGGGTTCCTCTTGAACGTGGACATGACGTACCGCTCTGCAAGGGAACAGGCACTCAGCTTCCACTCAGGCACTGCATTCCAGCTGGGTTGGCACAACCGGGCCAACAGGCTGCAGTAAAGCCAGCCCAAGTTACCGTGCTTAACACGCTCAATCTAGAGTGCTGTGACCTATGCAACAGGGCTTGGACAAGATCATCTCATGGTCCCCCTTTTCTGGCTCCATCGGTTGCCTACTTGAAACACAATCTGATTCTAGTGGCAGACAACAACTTTCTTAGGGAAAGCAAGCAGTTGTAGCCTGAAATGTGTCACACAGGAACTGCAGTTCTGCTTTCACCTGCAGTAGATGCAACAGAAACTGCTGTTAACATATGTTCAGATCACTGAAAGCAAAGTTTGATCTGCTAGCATAAAGCAAAAAATGACATTTTAAACTTCTACTCAAATTTTCAAAAGGGCTGATGTCGATACTAGTCTGAGTCAGGGACAAGTTGCTTACACACATAGGGTGCTGCTTCTAGAAAGATTCATTATACCCTTTCAAACTGTATCTGACACAAACCCAAATACCACAGCCTGTGTTCAGATGAGCTCTGGGTGCACTAAAGCAAGAACTTGTCCTGAATTCTTAACTTGAAAACTAATGACAGGATGGTGATCTTTCACTCCCTTTGGATATAAAGGCACAAAATATGCTGGGTCTGATTCTGAGCTCTTGCAGGGGCAGAATGCCACAGAAGTGGCATCTATATGTGCATATCTGGGGCATTTGCATATTGCAGAGGCTTAATAGAACTGTGGTGTAAGACTGACTACACAACTATGACCCTAGGGACTGGTAAACAGATGGTACTCCTATTCCTGAGCACCAGTGAGCTCAACAAAGAATATGAAGGCTTTTTATACTTCTTTAATTTGAGAGTTACGACATCAATCTGTGCTCATATTATAGTTTACTCTCTAAGCTTATGTTACAAACAGAAAATCAGATGGGAATTTGCAAGTCACAAGAAACATCCAGCTCATCCTCAGATAAGCAGATAACCATAATACTCAGACAGGACTCTCATGTATCTGTGGTTGGCTCATTCCTGCACTTCAAGTAGTGACTTTTGCTGTAGTCATTCCAAGTAATAGCAATTAGAGGAGACCTGCTAGCCACTTAGCTGCTAAGTGTAGACAAAGACGTGCAAAGTAATGCAGTTCAGTTTTAGTGCAAGTTCATGGTTAACTTTTGTGTCCCTCGTGCTGTGAGTTGAATGGCTGAAGACCAGTTCTCCTGAAACTCATTTTGCACTGCCTGTCATCCCTTCTCTTTCACAGAGCCACACTGCAATGATGTGGCTATCCTGTGGTCACCTTGTGGGCTGCAATATGGAAACATCACCCTTTGCGGAATCTTCTCTCAAAACAGCATGGATTAGCAAAGTCTCCTTTTTCAACTTTCCCATATAGCTGTGCCTGGCAGGGAGGAATTGCTGGAGTGGTTTTACTGAAGATTTGGGAAGACGTTTGTTTATTCCTGGCAGGGGAGTGGCAATAAGCAGTTTGGAATGGGCTACTGGGAAGGAAGCACCTGTCCTGGCCCATCTCTTGGAATTCTGTGCCCCTGTAAGCAGTGTGTGAGGAGGTTTTTTCCTCCGTGTTAACAGCATGGACATTTAGTACAATTGTACTTTGACAAAATAACAGTTGGCTTAAATGTAAAGAGATCTGCTCCCAGTTTGGAGAGGGCTATACATCTATGCTCATTCATATAGCAACCACTGAACTCAGTAAAGCAACCACTGAACTCTGCTGCTTCTCCCCTTAAGGAGGTTCCTCCAAGAGGTACCTTTAATCCAGTTTACATACAAAGTCTGATCTTCTTATCAATATTTCAGTTAATTTAGTTTCATTTGGTCATTTCATTTCCTAATGGAAACCTATCAGGTTAACTGGGAACCACTGCTGTTTTGGAATTGCGATAGTTTTGCTACTGTGTTGCACCATGTATTCACAGCTCTGTTCAACCAAAGTCTGATGTTAATAGATTACTGATCTGGTTTTCAGCTCCAATTTGGTTGAGAAGGTTTTCCTTTGGAAAAACTTTAAAGACATTACTACCTGTCTTTTCTCTCTCCATTTTTCGCATCTTTGGCCAGTATAGAAGAAAGAACTAATCAGTAAGTGGAAAATGCAGCCCATGTTATTTCAGACCTTTGGCCGTACATCAAATTCACAGCAAACAGCAATGTCCTTATCATGTTGGTTACTTAAGGCTTGGAGCAGAAAATGCAGCTGTAGTAAAGGAGCTACAACATTATGCTGTGATATTACTCAGTGCAAGAAGCAGGTATGTCAAGAAGAGATCAGATATCTGCTGAAAACTCAAGAAAAATTCTGAAAGTTGGGAAGGAAAGTGGCACTGTTCTAAAATGCACATAAGGTGGTAGTGAGACAAGCTTGATACATGTACTGCAAGTGAGTCAGGAAAACACCAGCTGCTTAACTCAGAACAGTTCATGCTCTGGGGGTTTTCTTCACAAGCCTCCCTTACCCTGGCTTGCACTACTTGGCACAATTGTTCTGTCTCCTAATTTATGGAAAATGGTCAGCTTCACCATTGTGCCAAGTCTGGGGTGCATTAAGAGCAGTGTGTCCAGCAGATCGAGGGAGGTTCTCCTCCCCCTCTACTCTGCCCTGGTGAGACCTCACCTGGAATACTGCGTCCAGTTCTGGGCTCCCCACTTCAAATTGGACAGGGGTCTGCTTGAGGGAGTCCAATGGAGAGCTACGAGGATGATTAAAGGGCTGGAACACTGCCCTATGAGGAGAGACTGAGAGACCTCGGGCTTTTTTGTCTGCAGAAGAGAAGACTGAGGGGGGTTTAACAAATGTTTCTAAATATCTGAGGGCTGAGTGTCAAGTGGGAGGGAACAGGCTCTGCTCAATTGCACCCTGGGATAGGACAAAGGACAATGGATATAAACGACAGCACAGGAGGTTCTACCTCAACATGAGGAGGAACTTCTTCACTGGGAGGGTCACAGAGCACTGGAACAGGCTTCCCAGGGAGGTTGTGGAGTCTCCTTCTCTGGAGACTTTCAAGCCCCATCTGGATGCATTCCTGTGTGACCTGTACTAGATTCTATGGTCCTGCTCTGGGAGGGGGGTTGGACTCAATGACCTCTGGAAGTCCCTTCCAAGCCCTAACATCCTGTGATCCCATGAGCCAATGTTACGCTCAAACAGCTGGTTTTGGAGACAGAGACAAAGAATCAGACAGAAGGGGCAGGCAGGCATAAAACCCTGAACCAGAAACGTATCACCTCTAGGAGCTACTGAAATGATGCAGCAGCTGGGTGGGATTTCCCCTCCAACAAAACACAGCAGTAGATTCTACAACTCACGGGCTGATTTAGCAAAGGGAAAGTCAGACACCAATCTCACTTAGGGAGACTGCCAAGCATAAATTGAATCCCATGCTGAATACCATTTTAAAGTCTGCTTCAAGCTTTAGTTTTGAGCATGAAGTGCAGAATGTACTTCACAGCCAGAGAAGCAAGAAGGTATATTGCAGCAAAGCAGAATACACTTCTTCAGATTAATACCCAGTTGTCTGACCAGATTTTTGTAATAGCAGGGAAAATAACAAGGAAGTAATAGAAGATCCCAAGGCACAAGCATTATTTGGAAAAGAAGTAAGTCAGGTAAAGTTTATTTAACAACAAATCTGGAGGTTTATAGAATAAACTGGTTTGCAATGGATGTTGAAATACAATTTCCTAAGCAGATAAATATTAAAAAAAAAAAATCTCTTCTAGATCCCTTTCTCCTGCCTTCCTTCAAGCTCATCATCTTTGTACTCAAAATGTCCCCATCTCAGACACTTCTGTTCCTTACCCAGGACTGAGACACTCCAGTCTCAGTTTCTCTCTTTTCTTTCCTCCTCTTCCACCAAAAAATCTCTATTCTGTTGTGTCCACCTGTCCTACAGCTGGCCCTTGTGGATGTCTCCGTAACCAGGTCCTCCCCTCTGCAAACACCATGTTTGATTTGCACTAAAATTCTCAGTCTCATGCCAGATGACTCCCATTCCCTACCCCTGATTCTCAACAGCTTCCTTCACCTCAATGACCAGTTACAGACCCTATGCCAGTTCAGCCTCCCAAGTCTTCTTGAACAGACTCTCCTTCCATCTGCTGTTCCTATGTCTCCTGTATGTTAGCATCAAACAGCTTCTTTCATGATGAAGAAAAATTCTTCTGAGAAAGCTGAAAAATCACTGGAGGTAGAGGCCTGGACTGAACTATTTCAGCTTGAAAAATTAGGAGAGCTAAACACAGTTGGAAACAAGCTTTTAAAAAGAGAAGGTGACAATTCTAGGAGCAGATGCTGCTCCTTTTTGAAGGAGGGAAATACCAAGTTAGTCATTCTGTGCCGGGGTTGGACCACTCAGTGGTAACTCTTATTTAAGACAGATCATGGCTCTGAAAGGCCATGTGGAAACTCATGCCATGATACTGGCTGCCAAATAATGGGTTAAGAAATTCTATCACAAATATAACGATTTTTGAATTGTATTTACCAAAAAGAAGTTGGTAGGAGACTCAGTTGAAAATTCAGAGTGGGTAGTCACAGTCATTACACCCTAATGCAAGAAATCTTTCCCAAACTCATTTCCTAAACCACGCAACATCTTTAAGGGCAACATTTAGCTTTTCATCCTACTTCCTATTCATGAATTTATACCCATCTGGATGCATTCCTGTGTGACCTGCACTAGACTCCACAGTCCTGCTCTGGCAGGGGGGTTGGACTTGATGATCTCCGGAGGTCCCTTCCAACCCCTAACATCCTGTGATCCTGTCTAATATCCCTCTGCAGCTTGATGATGTCTGGAAAACTGTGGATACAACACGTGGTAGAAAGAGCTCCCAAAGTGTCACCCAGAGAGAAAATTTTGCCTTCAGTTTCATCACACAGCTGAACAGCTTATTTGAGCTTCTTCTGCACTTGGATGACTTCATTAGAAAATCCACCGTTATGAGCATCAGAGTAAGGTCAGTTACAATGCATTAAATACATTACTCCTTCTTCAGTAAAAGTGCACTGAAAATGGATTAAGAAAGGTAAACCACAGGTAGCAGTGCTACAGCCACTGTTGCCTGAAGTAGCAGCCTGTGAAGAGCTTTGCATTTACTCCTGTGAAAAAGCCACGGAAGATCTGACATTTCAAATTCTAAAGGCTGGCTGCATTTTCCTACAATCAGCTGGGAAGCCTCCCCCCTTCCCACGATTGCAGCAAAACAAAATGTGGGCAATGTGCTCTTGAGGCACGCCTGTTTGCCTTCTCAAGTCTACACCAATTGTTTCCCCTCAGAATTTTCTTCAGAGAAAGAAGAAAGGCTACTCCACTTCCTTAGTACATTAGTTTTCAGTCACTATCAAGGCTGCCCAAGGGATTTCAATGCACACACCCCCAGTCCCTTCCAAATTCAGAAAAGGTTCTCAGTCAGATGTTCTGTTACAGCTACACAGAGTATCTTCCCTCAGAATTAAGGGGCTGGTTTTCTATTCCTTTTCCCACCACTTTAACACCTCAATGCAGCAAAGCACACACTTTGCTGGGTCATTATGTGATTACACCCACAATGAAAACTGAATAGATGCCTTCCTGAGCTGAAAGCCCAGCAGCAGGAGCTTTTTCTCACAGGACTCTCACTGACTGCAGTGGAGCCTCCTAGGTACAGTTCTAACAGGAGATGCTAAATGCCACTTAAATATAGGAAATCACTTTTTCAAAGCCTGGCCAATGAATGCTATTGATGTTTGACACCTTTCAGGTTTAAATTAGACCTTACCCATTTCTCCCCAGAAGAAAGGGTTGATTCCACCTGTTGTGCAGTTGAACACTAAAGTGTTTTTTGGTCTGAAAAAGAGAAAGAAGTATTATTTTAAGGTGTGAAGAAAAGTCCCCAGAGCTTTATTAATGGAGCACAAATGCTATCAGCCTGAGAAACTGTAACATCAGCTCATGAAAAAAGGGCATCTTTCATAAATATAAAACCACCAAGTTTTGATAAGGTTCACTCAGACTCTGGAAAGCATATGAAGTTAATAAAGGCAGATGGGGTTTAAGAAAAATCATCCACCTATCACCTTTCAAAAACTGTAAAAGCAGTAAGTAAAGCCTGCATATTGGCAAGCTCCTGTTTTATTCTTTTACAGTTTCTCTTAATACACTGCAAATTATTGGCCCACACCAACCTCAGGGATACACTGTGTTTGACAATCCCTTTGTGCTACTTTTAAATCCCATTTGTGCTACTTTTAAATTCCATTTGTTAGGGTGGTGATTATAAATCAATCTATTTCAACAAAATCCTTACTTTAATACCAAATAAAGTTTGGTGGTTATTTGGGTGTGGAAATAAACACAGATCACAGTGGTTTTATTTCTTCCTGTGCTGTAAGGCAAAAATTACTCAGTCTGCTTTTTTGTTCTAAGCTTGCCTTGCCAAGGGTGCAAGTGATGCCATTAATACAGCATTTTTCTTACTCCAGATTAGCAGCTGGAGCCATCTGCCAAAATGCTAAAAGAAGTAAGATCTGGCCTTGAACAGGGGCTAACAGCTTGGCTCAAGGATACAACACTCTGTTTCTAGGCTGCCTGTGGGGCTCAGAGCCTTTTTGCACTAGAGGAGGCTGCCTGTGAGGAACCTCTCTTCTAAAACTGTGAATGAAGTGATCAGGAGAGAGGACCCTTAAGCCTGAGATACTGGGACAGGAAATGTCTCACAGTACCGTTTGAAAACTGCAGCTGAATAACGCACAGTTTAAATGGTGCTTTTTAGAAAGAATGCTGTGAAACAATGGCATTTGATTGTATATTATAATTATTATTAATCCCCAGCAGACTTCTAGGGATGATTAGGACTAATAGATGTGTCAAGTAATGAATCTGTTCTGTGACTTCAAATCACTGAGTAGAAGTCTGCTAGACTGTTAAACATAAATGTGCACACTAGTGCTTAATGTGAGAAACTCAACATGGCAACTCACTAAGGACTAAACCCATAGTATGTGTCCATGCAGAAAACTCACCTAGTGTAGAGCTTTGTAGAGCTTCCACACTATATAGTGAAGACTGCAATTCTCTGTCAAGTTGTCAATTTCCCTCAGTAATGGCACCTGCCCTGAAGGACACTGACTTTCTAACTAGCTGATTTGAAAAAACAGAACATTAAAGCCACACATGCCATGCCACTTCATGACAGCACCTAAACCTGAAACTCTCTTAGAGAAATTAAATTTACAGAAGGCTCAGTTTCTCATTTTTTTTGTATATGGATTGCTAACCTTGGGGTTGTGCTCAACCAGACAAAGCTTTAAATCAAGTTGTGCAGTTGCTCCTGTAGCTTAATAATTATTACAGGAACTAGATTAAAAGCACGTATCTTCTGCCAATGGTAAGTTAAAAAAATGGCACTTCTACCATGGCCAGAGCCAGGAAGTCTACCTGTGTGCTGACACACTGCTCATCAGCACATGCTCTGCTTTTTCAGCTTTATGGACAGCCCTTTTCTTCTGGGGGCTCTCAGAAGTATGTCTGTGTGTGTGTAAAGGGAAGCTGTATTTATTTTTCCCAGGTCATGTGGTTTGCCTGTTGCTGATGGATAGTGATGAAACTATGAGGAAAATAAATCTGAAAGCTGGTGAGCTGTCTTCTGTGATCCTTTTATGATCTTTATATGCAGGTTACTGTATGCAGCACTTCCTCTACTCAGCTCAGAGGGATTACTCAGCTTACTCTGTCTTTCAAAGTAAAATATTTCTGCTTTTTATTTGCCAGATATTGACTTCTCAGAGATGCATAAACCTCCAGAATAATTCATGTGGCTTACTCTGTAACATTTCCTACTGAATGACTAAAGGTCAGAGTCAGAGGTTCACAGGAAAAGCTCTTAAATCCACAATGTCACTTATGCATACCTTTCTCAGCAACACAAAGAATGTTGTGGGGTTTTTTTTACTCATATCCCCTGTCATATAAGACCATAATAAAATATGCAGTGTTTTCCAAGGAAAACATGCAGAGCATTTTCACTGAGAAAACTCTAGAAGCCACTTCAACAGCGACTTAAGGCAGCTGCCTGAGAAAGGATGCCCTACAACAGCTGCTGTGAAAGCTGCAGTAAAACTCTTGGACTTCAGAAAAGCGACTTCTGAGACAGAGCTGAGCTTACATTGTGCAGGGAAACAGGTCTCATCTGGAGCTTTAGAGGTCTCCTAACTCTAAAACCTGACTTTATTGTTTTCTCTGTACTCCTAAGTCCTTGCCAATCCAGGAAACAAAAAAACCAAACCAAACCGAAAGAACCAGAAAAATAAGCCAACGAGGGCTCTTGCACAGGTTTTCAATTAGCTTCTGATTTCCTTTAAAGTCCCAAATCTGGCAAAAAGGGGAATGCCTTCCCACCTGTGCACAGCGATGTACCACCCAGCCGCAAGGGTGAGGTTGATGGCGACGTCTACTGGAATCATATCTGCCACCGCTTCATTGTTGGCGATCACGGTCCGCAGAATCCCTTTGCCCGCCTGCAGGACAGAGGAAGATGGTCACTGACATAATACCATGGTTAAGATTTCATCAGCTTAGGCTGAGGACAGAGCGTCATGTCAGCAGTTTTCAAGCCTGGCAGCAGCTGCAGAGGATCGTTTGGTTCCTGTGAAAACAAACACGGAACTCATGTGTGCAAAACCAGAGAGAAGGACTGAGTGATGGAGCAAAGGAATATGCTCTCCAGATCCATGAATATTTGAAAGTTATGGCAATGGAAATGTTATAGCTCTTTAAATTATTATTTTCTTCCAGCTGAGACTCACATTTCACAACGAAATAGCTCTCCAGCTGTCAAACTACTACAACAACTAGACAGAACTACAACAACTACACAGAAAGTGC
Organism: Indicator indicator; assembly: GCF_027791375.1. Taxonomy (NCBI): domain Eukaryota; kingdom Metazoa; phylum Chordata; class Aves; order Piciformes; family Indicatoridae; genus Indicator; species Indicator indicator. The sequence continues at coordinate 6,157,989 of NC_072012.1, read as the reverse complement.
CTAGTTGTGCAAAAGCCCTTGCCTGAAGTCTGGGAAGAAGAAAGGTATGATGAAAAAAGCATTTAAGATTTGATACTAAACTTGTAAAGCACAGGCCATTGTCTACTGGTCACTGGTGGATTTTAAGGGACACTGCATTACCTGTCTGGGAGGTGTTTGGGTTTTTTTTTTTTGTTCTGTCTCTCCCCTCCTCCTTTCCCCTTCTATAGTCAGTTTTGTTCCATTTTAGAGCTTGCAAGTAAACCACTTATGACTGGTTTAATTTTCATGAGCTAAGACACATCTCACTCTTGGTGCAGCAGGCAGAAGGATCACAGGCCAACATTCAGACACAGGCAACCATGGAAGCTTCCCCACATGACTTCATCCTCCTCAAACCCATACCATGCAGTTAACTTCTGCTGCCCTAAGCTGAACTGCAGTTATGCTTAGTCATTAAAACCTTTCCTTGCAACACCACTATGATTTTTTTTTTTTGCTCCTACTACTGATTTTTTATGGCTGGGGAGAAAACAATAAAAAGAGGCAAAAAAGAACCAAAGCAGCAAATCAAGCTCAGCTATGAATTTTCCACTGCAGTGAACCCATGCCCACTAGAGACCACTGTGTGATCAGCTATCACATTTTCACAGGTACACCTTTTTGAGGCCTTCAAAACCAGGAAGTTTGATGGATGTGCTGCAAACATGCCTGCATTCAGAGCAGTGTGTGACGGTCATATACATATGGATGACTTCAACATTTAATACTCTGTATTTAGTAAAGATTTCAGGTTTAAGCTTCTAAAAAGTTACATTTTACATTGGAAATTATTTTGTATTTCTTTTTCAGGTATGGATTTATTTCTATTTATAGTTGCTGACTTTTTTCTCTTTAGTGAAATAGAAGCTACTGTAGCTGAAGCCTCCAAAATAATTTCCAGGTCTGAGTCTGATGTTTCTGGACAGCCTCCCAGCTGAAGAGCTTTGGGGCCAGTCACTGTCAAGAACATGAATTAATCCATGTTTCTGCCCTCCAGCTTTACTGCCTTGCAAGGAAAAAGGTCTTTTTACATGTCACACAGAACAGCAAGACAAAATGCCTCAATTACAGGCCAATGGAAACTTAATTAATTTCATTTTGATTTCAATCAACAAAGCTTCTCCTCGCAGCACCTGGAGCAACTGCAGGCAAAAGAAACATAATTGGAATATCAAGAACAACTTCAACTCCCGTATTTCACAAATATTTCAAACAAATCTATCTGTGGAATTAAATTATCAGTCTCAAATACTGTGGCAGTGACTGAGGAATGAAAAAAAAACAAAACTTGGCAAGGTTTGGAGTTTAGATTCTGCCCAGATGGTGCCAAACATATCTGCACCAAACCTGAATCTGGTGGTTGCTCCCCATACAGGATGAGCTCGGGTTAGCAGCGGTAAATTAGTATTTTAGTATGAGAGGGACCTGAACACACAAATACCAAACCACTATCCATTCTTCATTAAGGCTAATAAGCCCTTGACTAATAAATACACGTTGAAATACAGCTGGCTGAGAGACCTGGTTGTAGTCACTCAAACTGCTGTGTGATTTACATGCTTAGGGGTTAATTTTCAAGCTACCAGGCAGGATGTACCAATTCACCATATCCTGGAGTATTAGTCCAAATCATGCATTTATTTGTTTCCCCCTTGGAAGACCAAAGGCCTATTGGCCTCTCTAATAATGAAGACCCTTAATTTCCAGAAAACTAGTACCAGTCCAACTAAGTTCAGTAGCAGTTGGTGATGGTACAAGAAAAATATTGTCCAGCAGCACCAGTTTCTCCACGTCATGGAGTCTCTGCTCCTGACTGATGCTAGCCAAAACCACTGCCTCCCACAGGACAAAAAAACCCATGGAAAACAGCCTTGTCCCTACACCCTGTCCCTATTGTCATTGCTCTTTGTCTTTTTCTTAGCTAAGTCTCAATATAGCTACATATCAAATCATCATATTTCATCACTGAAGAGCTTAGTGCAGACAAAACCTATATGTCTTTATATTTCCTACACTGAAGAACCTCAGAGCTGCAATCCTGAACCAAATATACCATCTCTATTCCATAAGTCTTTCAGTACAAGTCAAAGCTTTTTATACAGAAGGGAAAGGATGTTATTTACTAGAGAGACCCTAGAATTTTAAAACCATTACTTTTCATGGAATTAATCTGGCATCTGCATGTGAAACCTGGCCCCAGTAAAACCTCCATGCTCAAAAGTAATCAGGAAAAATATCATATAATCATAGAATCAACCAAGTTGGAAGAGACCTCCAAGATCATGCAGTCCAACCTATCACCCAGCCCTACCTATCACCCAGCCCTATCCAATCAACTAGACCATGGCACTAAGTGCCTCATCCAGTCTTTTCTTGAACATCTCCAGGGACGGCGACTTCACCACCTCCCTGGGTAGCCCATTCCAATGGCAAATCTCTCTCTGTGAAGAACTTCCTCCTAATATCCAGACTATACCTTCCCTGGCACAACTTGAATAAAAATTCACAGTTATTACAGAACTTAGAATCTGCCAAATGAAAATGTAAGGAGTGGATCTGCAAAATTAAGGAACTGCAACACCATTATTTAGGATGACAAGATGTCATGAAAGAAAACAGCACAAGATGCTGGGAGTAGGGCAGAGAGGCAGTGCAAGCTTTACAGGCAGTCAGCAAGGATTGTAAAAAGCTGAGAGATAATTATTTTAAAGAAACTGACATGAACTGGAGTTAGCAACACTTTGTGAACACAAAGGATGCATTTGGCAGCTTTGGACTGTTTGTGAAACATGTAACTGGGGTTTCACAGATAAAAGCAATAGCTAGGACATACCCACTGATTTCACCCCTCCTGTGGATTTCAGAAGAGCCTGTAACAGTTTGTCTTTATGCTTGTCTTCCAGGTTTAAATGAGCTTTTTTAACGAGATGATATTTGGATTTTATTCTGCTCTCCTATGATTGTACACTACTAATCCTTTTATAGGCAGCATCGGGCTGATTACAATACAGTTTTTCCAAGGTAATCAAGTTGGACAAATCATGCATGAACAAAAATATCTGCTCGTAGCATACAGCATTATGCATTGACAAACAGACCTAAGGCAATCATTTCAGTTCAGGGGGAAAAAAAAGCCAAGACAAAAGGTATGCAATTTTACTGCTGCCCAAGGGAAGTGGTGGAAGGCCCATCCCTGGAGACATTCAGGATCAAACTTGACAGGGCTCTGAGCAACCTGATCTAGTTGGGGATGGCCCCGTTTACTGCAGGGGGATTGGACTAGATGACCTTTAAAGGCTGTTTCCAACTCAATGCATTCTTTGATTCTATGATATGATGAATTGTAATGATTGTTTTTGTATTACAGGGAATATTTTATCATGTTACTCATTATTTATCTCATGGATGTGCTCCTTGCTGTTTCACACACTTGGCATTGACAGCAACGCTAAGCAAGACTGCAGTGAATTCTCCACATTCCTGGCAGAGCCTGCGTTCATAGTGAGGGGCATTATTTCAGTGCCCTCTGCACACGGAGAAATTCTGTATAAAGCAGTGACAAGTGAGACACAGAGTCTTTGTTACTGTGGAGTGGTCACAAACTATAGCAAGCGGGCTTAGCAACAATACATCTGAAGATAAAAGAAAGGAAAACAGTGCTGCCTTGTATCGATGGTATGGTAATCTGGCCTGGAAAATTAACTTCTGTTGTCAGATTCAGGCTTTGACATCTGTGAATTACCCCAGTTTTGAGGATGCATCTTTTGCCCTTTCTTTGAAAATTTGTCCAAAACCGTTTTTTTTTCCCCCCAGAGTTTTTAGAAACTGCAATTCACATTTAGTGAACTAGCAACATGAATGCTCTTTCAATGTCCCTTTTTTGAGCAGAGCATAAATTGTCTTCTGGGTAGTACAGGCATATAGATGTATGGCAAGTGTGTGACATCTTTCTACAAGACTCTGAAAATTGCTGTGATTCTGGTTTCTTCCCCCCCCCCCCCCCCAATTTCTAAGTGGGGCTGCAGAGTAACTTTAGAGTTGCTATTTTAGTTACTCAAACTCCACTTTAAGAGCACCTGAAGTAGTAACTAGACATACCGCAACAAATATTCCACTTGTCCCATTGAAGCTGTCAATCCAACCCTGCAAAAAAACAAGAAGAATGATTACTATTTTTTTTTCAATGACATGTTGCTTACAGCCCTTGAAGTGGTAGAAGGGCTACAATGCTGTGGTGTAGACAAAGAAGCAACAAGACACCAGTTAAGATGGATGCCAGCCTATCTGGGACAGCTGCCAGGGAGATAACCAGTACAAAGTACCCAATAGATTTTCAATAGGGGATGCATTGTATGATAACTCATGCTGTCTGCAATTCACCCATCAACAACAGAATCTGATTTTGCTTACAGAAGCCACTTCTTTCCCATAATAACCTGTCCACAGGAATAAAATCTATCTTTAAACACTACAGTGTCTTGGTGCTGTTACACTTGCCGAAAACATTGTGCACCCTCTGGTATACAACATACAGATGTCACTAAGACTGATTTGATCATTACAGCTAATTTCTAAGGTGAGGAAGAACAAAAATTCCAAACCACTCCACTTTTGTATCCCAATCTACTTTAAGTCAGGGAAACTGCTGCTTGTGGGAGCTGGAGTAAAGAGATGAGCTGTTTGATCTGAAACAGGTTATGACACTGAACAGCTTGCTCTCTCTCTCTCCAGTATGGGGAGCTTGGGCTAGAGCCCTGGCTATATATCTCAGCCACCACTGGCACACTTCAAGTAGCATGAAAGCCAGAGGTGACTTTATGTGGCATTTCCAATCTGGCTGCAGTGTTGGGGTGTATTATTCCCACCAGTATATTTAGCTTAGTGAATTGCTTTGGTCCAGAAGTGCCACTGCATTTAATAACTGTGGTCGACATCTGCATCTGCAACAGGCCCATACAAGATTGAATGCAGCCAATTCAGTGACTACCAACATAATACGGAGATACCTGACATTACCGAGTGCTTGCAAGCACCATGTGAGGTGTAGGGTGCTCACCAGGACTTCAGTAATAGCCTGACTAGTACACAGAAAGCGTTGAACTAGAATGGATCAACGCATGACTGCGACCCTCAGATCTCATGTGTCCCCAGCTAGCACTGAAACTGCTCTGTGTAGAAGACTGACAGTTGGAAGTCCAGCACTTTGCACCATTACCATCCCAGCTCTTGCTATTAGTCCTTAAATGAGTTCTTTTCACCTGGGACATGACTCACTCCTGAGGATGCTGAAGAAGACCAGCAAAGGTTCCCCACCTCTTCCATGTGCTTCCCTATGAACTGCAGTACCTGTTTTTCAAGTGGATAGTGATACAAGTAGGGGCAGGTTCCTGACAGTACTACAGCTCTATCAAAAGGTTCTTGGTAGGGAACTGCTATGTATTCACGCTTACAGGGAAAGGCTCATGCCAGCTAGCTCCCACGATGGATGGCCTGATGATAGCAATGTTCAAATTTCCTCTCTCTTGCTGAATCAGGTATTCTGACAAGGCTTTGGTGTAGGTGTAAGTGTTGGGCCAGGCCCCAAGTAGCTTGGGTGTGATGTCTTGAATGATAGATTCATCCAACCACCTACAGGAAAGAAGGAGAATGTCATTATCTGCTGTGCAGAGAGAAAAAAAAGAGTGACGCAAAGAAGACCACAGAGACAGGAACCCTCATCTGAAACAAAAAGATAAACAAATCAAAGTTGTTCAAGACAAAGCAAGAGGGAACCAGTTTGGATTTAGAACAACTCTATGGGGGAAAGGGTACTTTTTTCTTTCAGATGCAGGATAACCCTGTGATGAGCTTCATGCTATGATGTTCAGCTCCATTTCAGGTATGCATACAACGGCATCTTACAGCAGTCTTGTGTGCTTTATGATTCACTGAAATCTGTAATATAAATATATGCATAGCCTACAGATTGATGGAGCTTTCCAGCCTAGCAGTTTCACCAGGCAGTGTTCATTCTCAGGCAACACAGTCCTTATATACTCCCAGGCATAATTCAGGAGATTCTTGGTAACCTTTAGCTACTCAGTGGAGTAGCATCACAAAGGTCTCGAAAGCTAGAACAACGTACTACGGGGGTACTGTTCCAGTAGGGCTATTAGCAGTGTTAGACATTCCTTCTTGTTTTCCACAGGCTTCTCGGAATCTATCAGTGCTAACTGCTTAAAAAAAAACCAAAACAACAAACTAACTAAAAAACATCCAACAAGTTTGTGGCTTAGTGTTTGTTTTTTGTTTGCTTGGTTTTGTTTTTTGGGTTTTTTTTGAGATATTCAAGTAGCTAATACATCAGAAGTAGGTGTGAGTGTACCTTCAATGAAGTGGCCCTCACTACTGTGGTTTTGCAGCAAAAGATTAAGGTTCAAAAGCTCTTCCTTGGCACTCCATCAAGACTTCACTGGTTCTGCCAGCATTTGGGTCTAGAGGACAGGAACTGGCTGTACTTCCAGAGCCCTTGTACACTGCTGCCAATGCCCAACTGGCTTTCAGCAGTCTGGTGTTACACCATGGAATCGAAGATTAACTCCCATAATCTAATTTGCAATTAAGTCTTCTAGTTCAGACTGAACAGGTGTGCTCTTCCAGGGGCACTGCAAGGATATAGTGTCTTCACCTGTCTTCACCCTTCCTTATCTTGACCAGGTGGAGGTCAAGGGGAGAGGAATAAGGTGAAGACTGTCACACCTGGAAAATTACTTATCATACCAACTTACACATGCAAATGGCTCAGGTGGCACACTGCTTTTCAGACTGCTCTCAGACACAGATGGAAATACGACACAAAATTGTTGCATGAGAAAACACTGATTCAATGAAACTGCCACAGAGTTTGCAGGGGAGGGCTGAATCCAGTGAATCTTTCAGTTTTGGAACACGTTAAAAAGAATTTGACAGTTTTTAAGCAAGGGGTTAATCTGTCTGTTCCCCCCAACACAGAAGTAAGGGAAAAAGCAACATACAAATAAACCTCCAGGTTGAAACAGAGTGAGATAAGAGTTTACTATAAATGAGCTTAGCTTAGCCTACCTGCAGAAAAAATGCAGCAGAATGCAGTAAATAAAATCCAGCATAAAAGAAAACAAGCAGCAACCCCACTCCCACTCATCTTGCCACTATCCTTGCAGAAAAGAACCAGCACCCAAAACCCAGAACCCGAAAGCCACAGCTGGAACAGGAAGCCTCCCATGTTACAAGCCGAACTTCAAGCCCCATAATACTTCACTCCAGCCAGTACTCTCATTTTGAAGCTGGCATGAGGCAGGATGCTTTTGAACAACAGCAGCAAATATTCAACTTAACCCAGGACAAGAATATAGAAATTATTTCTTTTTACACAAAAAAACCCTCTTACAGAGGCACAAATACTTCCTTTTGCAACCCTCCTCCTATGCTTCATAAACAAGGCAGGAAAATGGTTTAAGCATAAGATATGAAGCTGAGCTATGCAGTGGCTGAAGTAGCACACAATGTTGACTTAATTTACAAAGGTTTTTTAGGTAGCCATTTAACTTGGCCTCCTAGGAGCCTCAGCTAAACTGCCACTGTTTGAATCTGTCAAGAATTATCACCAGTCTAGTAAAAGCAGGTGTCTGCTTCTGCAGAGCCTGGAGGCAGACCAGGGTCATTTGGGCACCCAGGTTAAGCTGTATACAAGGCTTTTTTCCCCTTCTCTTTCTCTCTTTCTTTCTTTTCTTCCTTTCTTTCTCTTTCTTTCTTTCTCTCTTTCTCTTTCCTTTCTTCTTTCTTTTTCTTTCTTTTTTCCCTTTTGTTTCCTTTTTTCTTTTCTCTTTTCTTTTCTTTAAATTAGGACTTTACAATTTAGCATTCTCATAAAGCAAAGACAGGTGCAGAAATACAAAGAGAAGAAATTTCCTCTTGTTCCCACCCTTCCAGACAGGCCTCTGCATCACTTTAAGTGGTCATTAAGAGGACTGTGCTCCTGCCTGTCTCTAGGGTACCATCCTACCAGGTGATTTGATCTACCAGCATTACCATCACAGGAGCACTGAGCTGACAGTTCAGTGAGGTGAACTGTTCTTACTCCTCTGTGACCTACTTTGATTTTGAAATGCTAAATCACAATGCTACTGCTTTTGCTCAGCGCTGCAATTGCCTCACATTAAACAATTAGTAACCTCTCATCACACAGGTGCACCAAATTACCCTGCCATAGCAAAAGAGAGCTCTCTGTGTTAAGCACTTTGCAGTAATAAGAAACTCTTTCTTGGAAGTGATGATGGACCTACATTTTCTGCAAGAATGGAAACAGCTCTGCTTCAGCCCATCACCTCACTGTGCACTGTGTTCCTTACCTCAGCATACCCTTCAAAGCTGATTTCCCTCAGCTTCAGATTAAAGCAAACCTTGCCTAATGTGGCAGATTACATGTTTCCTTTATTGGCCTGGCAGCACTTACAAGTGTGACTTTTGGTTGACACAGATTAATCTTAAGGCTTTACTTGCAGGTTAAATATCAAAATACTGGAAAGCAGGGATGTAACAGGAGGTTAAGAACCGAAAAAAAGAAACAGCTGGGAGTCCTAATTGGGATTTCAGCTAAATAAAGAATCATAAGCATGTATCAAGTGTGTGGCCAAGAGCATCATTAAATGGATCTGGTTTTGTGTCCAGTTGTGTGATCATGCCTCTTAATGCACTTGCAGAAAAGCGTTTTAAGATAGTTTGTGAAAGGAAGCTCTCACAGCTGGCTGATGCAAAACATGACCTCTGTTTCTTCCCCCTTTTGAAAGGAGTTTATATCTCCTTGTCTGCTCCCCCCACTACACCTTTTTGAATGCAACATTCTGTACCTGTTAATCTCCTTCCTCCAACACTTTTTGTACCCAGATATCTACATATTATTTCTTTTACTTATGTGATGTATAAGAAAAGGTGGACAGCTCTCATCTTCCATCTTTGCCTTTTCTCTCTTCCTTCAAGTAACCCCCTGTCCTTCACAGCCTCAGAGTTTTCTTTATTCCATTCTGTCACCTCATGCCATCCCAAAGACTTTCCATCCCACTCCTTCATGCACTCTGCAGCCCCACACATCCCTTTCACATAACTACCTTTGATTTGCAGAACCCCTTCCAAACCAATGGCCCTGGAAACTGACTTCCAACAAGACTCACTTGATTTCAGTGCCTTTGAAGGAAACAGCTGTCTTTGCTGCAATTATAGTGCTACCTGCAAACACTGCAAAGAGATAGGTGCCTTCCTGGCTGAGGGTATGCTCTGTTTTCCGTCTCACTAAATGTAGTGAAACATGGTAAGCTTCTGGAGCATGAGAGATAGAAAAAGCAGTAAACCAAAATAGTAAAAAGCAAGAAACTCCATCTTTAATTACATGGTCAATGAGAAACAGAAGACAAAGAAGTCAGTGAAATGTCGGACATCATCAGGTACTGAGAACAAGATCAATGGTGCAATTTTGAAGATATTTTGATAAAATTTTGAGTGACCACATCTTGAGTGCTTTGTGCAGTTCTTCTGTTTGGCCCCTGAACTGCAGGGAGGGAGTGGAGTTTAAAAAGACAGAGAGAAAAGGCAAAGAAATCACCAAGGAGACAGATCAGTTGACATATGAGGAGTAAAAGCACTGGAACTCTCCAGGCTGTGGCCAAGAAGGTCCAGGGTGAACGCAGTACAGATTTACAGAACTGCAGAGGTTGTGAATAGGGTTAAATGCTGCAAGGCAATGATGCAACTATTGGACAGACAACAAACTAGGAGTGTGAACAAAACTATTAGAGTAGCAGAAAATTAAAAAAGAGATTAAACTAATTACTGGATTAAAAAAAGAGTCAAAAATAATAGAATGTAACATCTCTCATACTACAGTTCTGCTTTCTGGAAGGCTACAAGAGGAATGGACTACAAAATTAGCCAGGCTTGTTTAGGTAACCCTCAGCAGCACCTCCCAGTGCCTCTGCTGAGGGTAACTACCGGGTGAGGCAGCCCATTGCTCTAGTGCACAAGGGCGTTTCTCATGTTTTTACAATCCTTCATTTGCTGAATACATCATAGATGATAGGTGACTTCTAACTGGAAGTAAACACATCCAAGAATACGGGCTAAAGGAAAAAATTAAAAAAGAAAACACCAATCTGCCATGAATTTTCTAGAATAGTGCTTAATCAAATTATCAGGGGCTTGCACATAGGTTTTTTTTATGTAAGATCTCAGTGGTTCTCCTGCTGGATGTGAATTCATCTCATTTCCTATTACCCTAAATCAAAGAAAGAAACATTTTATACCAGTTCTTCCAGTTAGTAGTTCACAGGTAACTTACTTGTATTACACAAGTGGAATACAAGAAAATTAGAAAAGAAATGAAAACAAAGTTACAGCTGTGAGAAGATTCTTCTGGAAGGAAGTTGTCATAGAATTGTTTTGGTTGGAAAAAAACTCTAAAATCTGTGAGTCCCACTGTCAACCTAAGACCACCACAGCCATGAAACCAGGTCCCATGTATAGATTACAGGTCTGGTTTTAATAACTTGCATCTAGTACTGCAGCTGAGAAACATCTTCTTCTGCAAGCAAAAGAAATCCTGCATGTTTGTTACATCTTATAAACATCAGCAAATCAAGTTCCCTTAATACAACTGTTAATGCAAGAGCAGCCTTAGCCTTTTATCAGCAGATTTTGTTGTTCTCTCTATCTATTCTTCATTTCAATAAATTTAGTTACGCTTTTTTGGTTTTCTCTCAGAGTCCTGGATTCTCACACTGATGTCTTTCTAAAACAGCTTGGTTTTGACTCACCCCTACCCAATTCCACTTTAATATGACAGGATTGTTGAAATAAGTGGAAGCAATGGTGGGGAGATGAAGAGATAAAGAAATTAATACAAGGTATACGTAAAACTTCAGTTCTTACTAAGGTAGCGACAGATCTGAGTCTTACAGGAATACACATCAGGACTGCCTGTTTTTGACTCACCCCCATCTAATTCCACTTTAATATGACAGGATTGTTGAAATAAGTGGAAACAATGATGGAGAGATGAAGAGATAAAGAAATTAATACCAGGTACGCAAAAAACTTCAGTTCTTACTAAGGTAGCGACAGATCTGAGTCTTACAGGAATATACATCAGGACTGCCTGTTTTTGACTCACCCCCATCTAATTCCACTTTAATATGACAGGATTGTTGAAATAAGTGGAAACAATGATGAGGAGATGAAGAGATAAAGAAATTAATACAAGGTATGCAAAAAATTTCAGTTCTTACTAAGGTAGCAACAGATCTGAGTCTTACAGGAATACACATCAGGACCCCATTCCTGACAGCAAATGCACTTGTGCAGAATTTATTCAGTGCTGGACTCTCAGGAAATCACAGCCTTTTTTAAAGTGATGTGTGGAAAAATACAGAGGTAACTGAAATCACAAGGTTATTAAGTATCACTAAGCTGGCTTGTGTTTGGAAGAGCTCAACCAAATGTTTATAAAGCATGACTTCAGTAGCTCTCCTGATAAAAAGCCTCCAAAAGAGAGTCTCTATTTCTACTGTTTTCAAAAGACCTCAGTAAAGCCAGTTTCAAGACAACACCTGGAGAAGACAGACTTGCTGGGCAGCACTCTGCAGGAAGTGCCCCTCACAAGAACCCAGAAAGCAAGTTCTCTCTTCCCGTGTCTCCCTTTTACTACAGCGAGCACCTCTTGCTGGCATGAGCACACAGACAAGGCCACACAGCAACCAAGGCGACTACGAGCGGAAATCGCACAGGCCAGGCTGCGTGAATGCTCCGAGGTCTTCTGCAGAGTGAAGCCAAACCAGTGTCAGAAGAGGGGATGTGGTTCCTACTCACTCTACTAAATCGAAGAGCTTCTTGGGTTCGGCTGGGGGTGGGTAGATGACCTCATCTATGCACTTCCGGACGCAGTTTGCATAGGCGGTGGAGATGTGGATGAAGGCCTCGAGGTTCTGCATCTGCCGCGCCAGCTCCAGCAGCCGCTGTGTGCCCATGGCGTTCAGCTGCAGGGCGTGTCTGAAGAGGAGGGGAAAAGAAACAAAATGCACGTCAGTGGGAAGAATACATTGGGGCTGAGCGTGATCCAAACCCCACAGAGTGAAATGGCAAGTAAGGGAAGAGGAGAGGGTCACAGCAGAGCAGGGAGCTTCATTGGGATGCTAGGGCTAAACCCAGCTTTCAGAGCAGTTCTGTTGGATTCGTTGTTCTGGCCAAAGAATGTCTCTCAGATATTTTTAATTCGTCCCAAGGATCAGGGGTAACATTGAGCTAACATCTCTACATCTAATGTATTTTACACTTTATCCTGGAACAAACACTTCCAATACACGTGACCACTGAGGCATTGTGGTTCCTACAGTACCCACTCAGCTCTCTCCTGAAGGGACCACTGCTAAACTGGATAAACACACAGTTTCAGTAAACTGCCAAGGGTCCTTGGGCCCAGAAAAACAGACTTATACTGAAAGAAGACACAATTAGGGATAACAGCTTGAATTCCCAAGGAATTGAAAAGAGTCCTGGTTAGCAAGATTGATCTTGAAGCACCTTGCATAGCTAGAAGTTGTCCAAGAGATTATCTACGATGGATCTCAGTGAACAGATGTTCAACTTCATTGCATGCACTGAACTGGAAGAATGACACTTTCCTGCCCACAAAGGAAAAGGCTAAGGAACAGGTAATCTGTTCATCCCAGAAGGAGAAGCTTCAACAACACATACAAGATTAACAATAATGCTACAAAATGTAGTGCACACTAAAGAAATTAATTACACTAACATCTAAGAGAAACTGTAAACAGTCAGATGAATGAAAAAAACAGAAGTTAAGAATGTTTGGATCACAGTGTCTAAAGCCAGAAAGGGTTCTTTTAGCATGATGCTGTTAAAGAATAGCATTTTCTACATATTTCTCTTCCTCCTGCCCTTCTAGCAGGATGGATGATTCTACTTTTGCTACCCTTCACATGAAAGTTACTCTTCTATTTGATTGTAACCCTACAGAGAGGGTATGAACAGAACTGTGCTCAGAATACAGGCCCAGCATGGATTTCTGAGGCATTCAAGAGTTCCTTTAGCTTTCTAGGGGAATATCACCAAAACCTGGTGATTTGTTACTCTGTTTTCTCTGTTTGTACTAAAACTGCATCTACTAATATTTCCGTATAACACAATTTCTCAGATTTCTGCCCTCAAGAGTTCTGTCTGGAGAACTCCCTAAGTGTCCTGCATATTGATGCCAGTCATTCATTTAGTGCCTCTGCTCCTGCTTTACTAGTATCTCAAAAGCTGCATCTCCCTTACCCATCGATTCTACGTATTCTGTTGCACTCTTTGGAATTCTGCTGTATTTTAGTGTTTTTCAAAACACTCTGAAGATCCAGACTATCTGTCTTGGTTTGTTGTTGGTTACAATTTGCATAGAGGCATTTACACATCTCATCTTGGTTTAGTGGCTTATTTCTGCTGCTCTTTCTTAATGGAAAGCCTGCCTGGACAGGCACACCCAAGGGAGCTCCTTGAGAAACTGCACATTTTATTATCAACAGTTAATTACAAGTGGTGGGTATTTTAAAGCTTGTGATAGACTGTTTTCTTAAACAACATCTCATTTCTCTCTGCAATTACTCAGTGACAAAGAAAGGCCATTAACACTAGCTTCAGAGACAGACACAACATGGTTTCACTCCAAGCTGTCTCCAGCTAGTTCTGCCAAAACATGTCCCTCTTGACCCAAACCACATTTTTCCCTTCCCCAATTTTAGGTCACACTTAACAACTATTTGACAACCAAAGCTTGTAGTAGTTCCTTCTGTTCTCCACGGAAATCTGCCAAGATACTTCACTTTTGACGTGCATACACACATGTGACATTTTCAGAGCATTTACACTGCACGTTCAGCACAGAACCACGTGTAGCATGAAAATGTTAAGTGGAGCATTATTACCACAGCCATACAAGAGATGCACTGAATGGTGTGTTATGAGCTGCTGTGCATTCTGAATCATGCTTGGGCACATACAGAAAGCAGAAAGCAGGACATACTTCAGGGGTTCATCAAAGCGAACTGTTGCTGCACAGTGGAAGACAATATTGACCCGGGTCAGAAGCTCCTCCTCATCTTCAGCACTGATGGCTAGCTTGGGCTGAGTGAGTTCAGCATTAATAGGCTTAATCTTCTCATGGAAATTAGGGCAGTCTTCTCGGACCCTGTCAAAGACCTTGAAGCACAAACAGAGAGAGATCAGGTACAGAATTAGGCTACTGAGATCACTTTGAATAGAAGCCAGTCCAACTACGTCAGTTAATGAAAATGGCACAAAAGAGAATGATTGATTCTTCCAGAGAGAGGACACAGGTGAGATGACGAAATAGTTCATTCACTTGTTTTGTCCCATAGGAAAATTTCACAGGAGAAACAGAACAAAAATATAGGAGTTAATGCATTGTCCTGAAGAGATAAATGAATCTTCTGTGCACCTTTATTTCACTGGACAGCCACTGAAATTCCTTTATCGCCATATCTCGTGCAATCACTTGTTATTTCACCTCAAAAGCTGCCTGTAAGGAGCTAAAAAGGAGGAAGGCTAAATATAGAGTGGGAAAACCTGTGAAGCATTAGACTTAGCAATTTTCTTGATGGTTTTACAAAGGACTTGAGAAGAGGAACGGAACTGGACACATTCTGGTTCCTCCTCTTTATTTGCTGCTCCTTGCCTACTGTCACTCTCTGTTCATGCTAGATGAGTCCTGTGGGGACCTGCCTTTGGGGCGGAAAGGTGAGGAATGTCAATAACCCATACTACTTAAGATGTTGACTGCAAACAGCAATTTTGCCTGACAAGTCTATAGCTAGCTGGCCTCTCCAGCTGGCTTCCATCCCCTTCTTTCTATCTCTCAGTATGATCCATAGCTCTTTCCAACACACAGTTTCTGCCCAGCCTTCTGCAGAATGACAAGACTGTGCATCTGTCCTCTAATAAGATACCTACATTTTTATATACTGTTCTCTCTTACAACTTGTCCAAAATCAGCATGTGGTACCCTGCTCTGCCTGCAATTGCAGGTACCCTACACAGCATGACAACTGTGCACAAACATTCTGAAGTGAAAAGGAAATCGATGTTGCCATCACCTGAAAAATGCCTAAGTGAAAACAGCAGGTTGCTCAGTTCCCATTTCTGCACAGTGAGTAGCTCAGAGTCACTGACAACAACATGGCAGGTGTGGGTGCAGTTCTGCTTGTGCCCTGAAAGCAGACAGCTGCTGTGGGTTCTGCCTACAGAACTTTCATTTGGTACATCTCACAGGTAAAGAAGACGAAGCCTGGATTTCAAAACACTATGTGAGTTTGCCAGAGGACTTGAAAACATCATCTTAAGTTTCAGAAGCATCAGTTCTAAGGGCTTTGTATTGCTGGCCAGCACTGTAGTATTTGAGCAACTTCACCCACAATATTAGAAAGAGTTAAGTCCAAAAAGCTCCCCCCTTTTGGGATAGAGAGACCAGAAGAAGGGTAGAAAGTATAAATATAATCTAGAGGCTGTGGGATCTGCGGAGCTATAATCTCAAAGGATAACCACACTTCAAAGGTAACCAGATTACCAACAGGAACAACTAAGGACTGGGAAAGACTGCTGGGGGATGCTGGGGGCCACTGTCTTTCGAAGCATTTAAGAACCGTCTAGATAAGCATTGCCAGGAAAGGTAGGGAGTAGCTGAACTTGCCCTGGAGCTGGAGGATGTGCCAGCTGGTTTCTCAGTAGCAATGTTTTTCTTGGGTGTTCCCTCTACTCTGTAGCTTACTCACTGGCAACAGTGAGTTTTTCAAATCTCTTTACCATCTTGGCCTCTTGTTTTCCTAGAGATTGCTCTTTGATTTGCCCAATGTTGATGCAAGAGTGGAAACCGTGTGACATAAATTAAACACACTAAAAGAAAAGATGTAAAGATTAAATCAATGCTAACAACAATATTCTTGTTCAACATCTTTGTTGGCAAAATGGACAGTGGCATTGAGTGCACCCTCAGCAAGTTTGCTGATGACACCAAGCTGTGTGGTGCATCAGACAATCTGGAGGGAAGGGATGCCATCCAGAGGGACTTTGACAGGCTGGAGAGGTGGGTACATGAGGTTCAACAGGACCAAGTGCAGGGTCCTGCATCTGGATCGAGGCAATCCCAAGCACAAATACAGGCTGGGCAGTGACTGGCTAGAAAGCAGCCCTGAGGAGAGGGACTTGGGGGTGCTGGTGGACAAGAAGCTCAACATGAGCTGTCAATGTGCACCTGCAGCCCAGAAAGCCAACCAGATCCTGGGATGCATCAAGAGAAGTGTGGCCAGTAGGTCAAGGGAGGTGATTCTCCCCCTCTACTCAGCTCTGGTGAGACCCCACCTGGAGTACTGCGTCCAGTTCTGGAGCCCCTATTACAAGGGGGATATGGACATGCTGGAACGTGTCCAGAGAAGGGCCACCAGGATGATGAGAGGGCTGGAGCACCTCTCCTATGAGGACAGACTGAAAGAGTTGGGGCTGTTCAGTCTGGAGAAGAGAAGGCTGCGAGGTGACCTTATTGTGCCCTTTCAGTATCTGAAGGGGGCTACAAGAAAGCTGGGGAGGGACTTTTTAGGATATCAGGTAGTGATAGGACTGGGGGGAATGGAATAAAGCTGGAAGTGGGGAGATTCAGTCTGGATGTGAGGAAGAAGTTCTTCACCATGAGAGTGGTGAGAGCCTGGAATGGGTTGTCCAGGGAGGTGGTTGGGGCCCCATCCCTGGAGGTGTTTAAGGCCAGGCTGGATGAGGCTCTGGCCAGCCTGATCTAGTGTGAGGTGTCCCTGCCCATGGCAGGGGGGTTGGAACTAGATGATCCTTGTGGTCCCTTCCAACCCTGACCGATTCTATGATGATTCTATGACAGAAAGTTATTTTACCCCCCAAAGGAGTAAAATAAAAACTCTTGCACAGAATTGGAAGTCAAATATGATTCACTGCATTTCTCTGAAGGATTGAGGGCAATTTCTAAATGCAAGCTCACAAATCAGCATACTGCTTTGGAAACCTTCTGGATCACAAGAACATTCAGTTCATTGTCACCATGAGATCCGAAAACAGGACCAGCTGCTTAATTGAAGTCTGCTGCCTCTTTTGTGGACTCTGAGATTTCAGACTTGTCAGTGTTTTACAGGAAAGGGGAAGATTTAGACAGAACAGATGCAGCTTATTCTATATGGTCTCCTTATAGTTCTCTCTTTTCTTTTTAGAGGCCATCTGCCAATACAGAATATATCGAATGGATAGAAGTGGGCTGATGTGCTGTGCTGTGTGTGAAAACAATGGCCAAGTCACCAGTACTCCAGAAGTGATATATGAAATTGTCAGAAAATTATAGTGAAGAGAAAGGAAACATGTTTGATTTCAAGCTGGCTAATAGTAAACTGAAGGAAATCAGTAATAACACATCCTGATTTCAGTGTCCTTTTGAGCAATGTATCCCAGGGGCAACACTGTTGCCTTGACTGAAACAAAGGAAATGAACCTAACTGCTGCTGCTCTCATTTTGAACCTCAAACAGGATGCAGTTTCTGTACAGCCTGTGCTGTCCCCCACCAGAAGGGAGAAATTTGCTAAATTTTTCTCATTTTATAGTCAGGCACTTCCCATTTATAGTAATACTACTCTGTTTTCTGTGATTTAAATTTACATTGTCAAGCACTTACTCTGAAATAGAACACCTAGAATTTCTCTCTGCATTATTGTTGAGTGTGTTTGATAGGCATCTCTTTCCCTATTCCTATGCACTTAAGCTTTGACCTCCCATCCCAAAGGACATCTGTAACTCTTTGCGTTCCCTGCTCTTGCCTTAAAGCACATCATAATTCAGAAAGAGTTCTGCCCATCAATCTTTAACTGGAGTTTTTTCCATACCACAAAGACACCAAAACCTCAAAGAAAGGGCAAATTGCACATTTATGGAACAGCACAGCTGAAAAATAAAGATGCCACTGAACAATGTAAAATGTCAAAGGCTTAGCTTCGTCCCCAGGACACATTTTCAGTGAAGCAAATACAAACTACTGAAAAGTAGAGTGCCTAAGCCATGGTCTACACAAGGAGGAGAGAGAAAGCAGGTCTCCTGTTTGCTTGGTGAGTTACCTAACACCGTTTCCTGTGCTCCTCCCTGGTGTGGAGGGGTCATCTTCCAAAGTGCTGAATAAACACATCCCAGCAATGCAAGCTGTGGTGAAGGTGGACTACTGCTCTTTGTCACATTAACAGCAGTCTGTAACTCACTGTAGCTCCTTCAGTGATAGCACTCACAGCTCTCCCTCCACCAGATCAAGGCCAAATGCTTTCTGACTGACCCAGAAAGCATCAAATGTTTAAGGGTGGCCCAGAGAGGTAACCTTTTTTCCTCTTGTGGTACAAAACCAACAATCCATTCAGGCATCCAAGTTACACAATTTTCACCAGATGTTGCCAGCTGTTTGGGTTTTTTGTTTTGGGAACACCAATAAAAAAATTGTCTTCACTGGCGCACAGTGGGGCAAAGTATATTTAATAGGCACTGGGATTTTAGGTTTCTTCTCTAGGAGGATTAACAAAAGATGGTAACTTAGATTACAGCATGCCCATTTCAAGGTACTACTGTATGAGAACATTTAAAATGGAGAAAAATCAGAGAATTACCACAAAATGTAGTTCATGAATGAGGAACTACTGAGAAGATTAAGGCTGAGAGAGTTCAATTAAGAAAAGAAAGAAAGCACTAAAGCAAAAAGCTTCCATGCTTTCAGATAAAGAAATGGAAGGGATTGCTTAGCACAATTTAGGAGAATATAAGCATGAACTGCCTCTGTAAAGGAAACAATTTCTTCTAAGTAAGACATAGGCCAAAAAACACTGGGGTAAAACACTGTGCCAGCAATTTCTTTAAAGAACAAGGTGTTCATTGGGTGCATTGCATAATTTTTAAAACAAGGTGTTTGAAATCCCTCTTTTGGACAGAGCATTTGTGAATAAATGCTAGGGAACAGACCATATCTAGATAAACAACTGAACACCCTGGAGTACAACTCCATCCCTCTGTGATTTCAATGGCAGCATCATAAATGGATGTGAGCGACCACCACAAATTCAAATGACTGAAGGTAACAAAGTGATGAAAGTAGCTCTTTAAAAAGCATCTGATCCCTGCAGTTCTATTCAGAGGAAAGGACTTGCCCTACTTGTGTTCTCCACAACACAGTTTGGAAAGAAGGAAGGAAGGTACAGAGCTACTTTTAGAATTGCCATTGCAGTGAACTGGAGGAGTAACTGGGCAGCTTCTTGAGGTGAAGTATTGAGCCTGCAATGACTGTTGAGCCCAGTGCATTTCCATGCATTGCTCAGCCAAGAAATGCATGAGAATGCAGCTCAGGCAGCACTAATGGGGACAGACCCTTTTCTTTCTTTTGTGCACACTCTGCCTCATTTCCTCCTCAGAAAGTTGCTTTGGAGCATGGCTCTTCTCAAGGCCAATAAAGCATAATTCATCTAACCAGTTAGAAAGCAGGCGGCAGAGTGCTCCCCATTACAGGGAGACAAATGGCTCATGCTTCAACCTAGAGCCATTGCTCTCCCCTGAGTAGAGCTAATGTAGTGGAAATACAGTGCCCATGACCAACGTCTAGCAAACAAAACAGCTGATTATTTAAAGATAGAGACTACAGAAACAAAGAGATGACAGACAGCAAATTTCAATATAGGTCAGCTAAGGCTAATATGTACAACCAGCTGCTTAGGATGTGGTTTTAGGTGGCCAATTTCCTTGAAAACTGGCTGCTGACAAAGCCTGCTGTTTTCTAACTAGAGTACTTGGGTGACATGCAAGTTAATCTGCAGTGGTAAAAGGAGCTACTTCAGAGCCAGGCATTGTAGGCTAGAGCACTAGGGACTTGACAGACATGGAAAAGCTTTCTGTGGTCTCCAGTACCATTCTGTAAGTGGGTGGACAAGCCACAGACAGAATATGGAGCTTTTTTACCTTCACCACAGACGTTTCCTGTGCCCCTCTGTGGTACTCAGATATCACTATCAGCATTTGATGGTATGCTTGACATTTAAAACAGAGGAAGAATTTGAACACGGGGAAAGAGGATGGCAACACTTGGAGCTCATCCAGGCAGGTTTTAAATGACACCAGAGATGGGAGTCTCCACCACCTCTCCAGGCAGCCTGTTCCAGTGCTCTGAAGTAAGGAAGTTCTTCCTCATGTTTAGATGGAACTTCCTGTGTTCAAGTCTGTTCCTATTACCTCTTGTCCTGTCACCAGGCACCACTGAAGACTGGACCCAGCCTTCTGAAACCCACCCTTATTTATAAACATTGATGAAATCCCCCCTCGGTCTTCTCTAGCCTACAAAGCACCAAGTCCCTCAGCATTTCTTCCTAAGAGAGATGTTCTTAGTCTCCTAGTCATCTTTGAAGACCTTTGCTCTATCCTCTCAAGCAGTTCCGTGTCGTTCTTGAACTGGGGAGCCTAACACTGGACACAGATGAGGCTGTGAGAGGGCAGAGCAGAGTGAAGAGAACTTCCCCCTCAACCTGCTTGCCAAACTCTTCTTGATGTCTGGGACTTTCCAAGTGCCTGCTCACAGCATCAGTGGTGACTGTGATGTCACTGCCATCAGGGGGAGAGGGTTTGATACTGGATTTGTATATATTTGTATATGTTTAATTTTATTATTATTTTCATTAAAGCAGTTGTAGTTTTCTTTTCCAGCTCTTACAATCTCTCTCCCATATTCTGTTTTTCACCCCTTTTGGGAAGTATCTGTCCCTCATATAGTGGCTGGCTCACCCCTAACCCTTGACACCATTATAAACTGATTTTCTATAGTGTCACTATTCCAAGCAAGCAAAGAAGTAGAGAGTTACAAGTAATCCTTGATTTCCATCCAAGGAGCTTATGAATTTAAAACTTCTTTAAGAAGATAGAACCATCTGTTCAAACAGTGCCCAGCTACTTACAGTGCAGTGTGGCTCTGCAAGGACTGCTCTTAGCAGAGACCAGCTGTAATTAATATCGGTTTAGCACGGCCAGTTCTCAGAAGAATCCATGGAAACCCTTCAGAAACAGTGGCAGAAATCCATATGCAAACCTGACAGCTGGATTCATCGCTCTGACCTTCTCTCCAAATCCAGCTTCTTTGCATGTTACACAAAACATGAACCTCATCCTGAATTTGAAACTCCTTTTGACAGTGCTTGGATCAATTGGTTCTGCCTATAATAAACATTCTTAAAATTCACTTCTTTCTGGCATGGGTATGAAA
Organism: Indicator indicator; assembly: GCF_027791375.1. Classification (NCBI taxonomy): domain Eukaryota; kingdom Metazoa; phylum Chordata; class Aves; order Piciformes; family Indicatoridae; genus Indicator; species Indicator indicator. The sequence goes on along the minus strand of NC_072012.1, from coordinate 6,136,615 downwards.
AAAATAACAATAAAAAGTAAGAAAGTAAGCAATGCAACCGAACTGCGTCAAATTATCATTATATAAGGAAATTGCAAATTTGGCCCCTGAAGTCCATAGCAGCCTTTGACATGTATACTGCTTTTTCCACTAGCCTGGGTCTCATCAAGAAGGAGGTGTAGTCTTGTTTCAAAATAAAGATACCTGTTGTTTAGAGGGCCACACCACGTCAGATTGTGATAGTAACACTTCTCCCAGGAGCAGATGTTGTTTAGTTCCTGGTGCAAAGATCAGAGTGTTGCTGTAGAAGGCTCAGTTACACCACACCAAAATTTTCTGCCTACCCTTCCATTGCAGTCGTACCTGACCAGAATGCTCTGACATTAGTCAGGGCTGATGGTAAGAGTCAAGCCAGATGATGTTTCATGTATCCTGTAAGATTTTTCCTCTTTAAGGCAGTAAAAGAATGAATTTTGTTTTCAGGCAGATTGGAGTTTTTCTTGCTGCTTCTTTTTTTTCCTTTCTTTTCCTTAGCAGTAGAGAAAAGCAGATATTTTAGTATGGAAGGAAACACACATGCATTTTAAAGAGGACCAGGAAAGCCAGATCAAGTGTCCCTAAGCCAAGCTCAGGTTTTAGCTCACCCTGACATCTGTCAGAGACTGTTGAAGGGAATCAACCATTGCAAGCCCAACTTACCATCTCTGACACTCCTATTAATCATTTCAGCCAAAGACCTATGTTCAAACTTTCTTATCAGAGGATCAGTGACTCCAGGCATCTTTCACACTGACATGCAGTCCTCATGTCACTCACAAAATACCCCAAATACTGTACAACTAGCAACAGAAAAGTCAGATTTCCCTGCAAGTATAGCTCATGCTGCTTCCAATGGAGACCAAACAGGACAATTCATCTAAACTGAAATGCAATTGATGTTTTCTGCATGCTCAGTCCTTGGCTTGTAGATCTAGATTGCACCTATTAATTTTATGCTACCCAGTACACAAAAGGCAGAAAGGTGAGTACTTGGGCTAATTATGCTTGAGCGTAACAAATCTCTTGCCCATGTGCCACCAGAATAAGCAATGTTTCCAACTAGGTTGAACAACAAAAAGTTGTTTGTACACAAAAGTCTTCCCATCTGTCTGAGCAGGGATTACCATTAATGAGCCTGTGTCCTTGGCCCTAGTCCTATGAGGATATAAACCACTTTAATGCTTTAAATCTACTGGTGAAAAACCCTGGCTGAAGGAGTGAAGAAGCAGCAAGCAGAATGTACAACAACCAACTACATGTACTGAAATGCACCTCTCATCCCACACAGTGCTTTCACAAAGAAGAAATACACAATGCTCTGCAAATGCTATTTGCATGAGAAGACACACCCTAACTATATATTTAACTGAGGGAAGTACAACTCACTGCTATATTCAGTTTCCACCTGTTCTGCCATATTGAGTAGAGGTAGCCCATCGATTCTCACATTTGCCTGTATATGGTAAACAGTCTGATTTCAGGATGAACTGGACACAGGGAAAGGAGTTTTGGGGTGCAAAGTTTTCCAAATCACTTGCACCCAGACAACCATGTAAGTAATACCATACAAAGTCAAGATTGCTTATGATTGCACTGAAGAAAACACCAAACTTGGGTATGCATGCAGCAGAAAAGGGACCAACTAGAAAAAATAGTAACTGGGGATAGAGGAGGAGTTTGGATGGAGAAGGAGGTGCAAGAGTGGTGAAAAGACACATCCAGCTGGGAGCTAAAATGTAAAATCTGGTACAGAATAAAGAACAGGATTTTTTTGTCAGTAGGATGTAGACACCTACACATGGTGATGAAGCTGACCTTTGAATTCAAGTCCACAGCGATGCTGGAGGGACTCCTGTTGATAACCTGCTCAAACCTACATCCTTGTCTCTGTCTGAATGAGTTGGAAGTAAGAATGGAAAAAGGAGAGACAGAATTATAGTGGGAAAGGAGGTAGAATTGCAATTTCTTAATAGTTGGGTGTGATTCATAAGAATTAAGAATGATAATTAGTAGCTTTATATTTGTGTGTGTACTTTCAGATTAATTATCATCTAATTGCTTTATTAGTCTTTTAGCACTCTATTGCTTAACTTAAAAACATCAGTGTCTTAATTCAGTTATGCCTCAAGCCTGCAACCTGAAGGGGAGAGTCAGACTCACCAAACAGCACATGAGTATGGCCTTTGGCTCAGTAGCCTGAAAGCCCAGCTCTATCCATTAATCAACAGAGGCAGCACCACCCTACTCAACCAGTCTGTTCTCCGTCTTTCCACCAAATGACACCTGCAATTCACAGGCTCCAAAGTACTTAGAACGAGAAAACATTGATCTTTGTGCTCTCTGACTTTCTGTGCTTAGCTCACAACACTCTTGTTTCTCACACCTGTAGAGGAAAATGGAAAGCTCACTCGTGTATTATCATCTTAAAGAGTTTCTGCAACTGCTTCACAAGGGCATCCCTGTCAACCTGAGGGAACCATGACAGCATAAGCAGATCCTCCCCACTGAACTCATAACTGTGTTGTAGGGACTCTCACACTCTCTTGGTCCCGTTTTCCCTTGTACTTTTTTTTTGCAGTACCTTTTTCTGGTCCTGCAGTATCACATTCCACCTCTGGGATTCCAAGAACCTTGAGCAGCTCTATGGAATGCCTGAGCAGGAAAGTGAAAGTACTGCTGTGGAAGATGGTCTCTGAGGTGGCACATGCCCTTAATGGTGAACTCGTGTCTTTTTTGTCTTGGATTCTCCAGTAGAACGTGGGCTAATGGCTAAGTATGTCATGTATGGATTCATCTAACTTCAGAGGTATGCTGTTTTCAGACCCATTTTTGCAGCAGTAGTGTCTAACTCGCTAGGTTAGTGGGGCTCTAAGGACAGAACAAGGAAAATTCTAGTCTGTGAAAATTTCCTTACATTGGACATTTTATGGCAGTTCATCCCTTTCAAATGAAAAGCAGTTTTGGCATCTTCTCTCCAGGGATAATAGCACAGTTATTATCTCCCCATCTTTCACCCAATTCGTCACTTAGAGCACTGCAATTTTATCTACTTCAGAGAGAGTAAAAATGTACTAAACCAAGAATATCTTCTTCCCTTTTACACTGGGTGAGGTGACTGTTCAAAACACTGTGTTTCCTTCCCTCCCACATGCCTAAAAGCATCTCCTGAAGAGGCTCACATTATATATCTGATCATCACTGTCCCAACCAAGAGAAAAAACAACTAATGCATAATGACACTGACAATGCTGGAGCCATCTATGCCCTATGAGGCATGGAGATCAGCAATGTGCCATTGTAGAAAAAGAAGATCAGAAGGTAATCTCCAAGATTAAAGCCTGCTTCTGAAGGGATGCTAATCAATGTCTGGGGCTGCAGCCATGGAAATGTGCCTTTCTTTGCACGTCGCTCGGAAGATCTCAGCAGTTTAGATATGATTGTACAAGGGTAGATGCCAGTGATGAAACATTACTGCAGGATGTTTTGTGTGGTTAGCCTTTAGCTCTGCAGTTTTACTTACTGGACATTGAGTTTTAAAGTGGACATTTTTACTGTAATGCCAAAGGGGAGTAGAATTATGTTTCAGACTGCTTAGTACTGCTTCTCTTAAACACAAGGCATTGTATTAAACTATGCTTTGTCTGCTTCAGCAGACAGAGTATGCTGGCCACTAATTGTGGCCCACTCCATATTGAAAAGCTCCCTATAGCTATGGACTTTAAAATTACCTCCCCTGAGCTGTGCTGGGTCTGCAGGCCTATAGACCTAACATTCATTTCAGTCAAAATAGTAATCAAGCAAGTCCTGAAAAAGTACTGCCAAGTAAGAAGAGGCTACTTACTGAACCACTTTTGGTTCTTGCACCAGCAAAACTGAGACACTGTTTATCTAGTTCCTAGCTGCTGGGATGCTGAAACATGCTGAAAATGAAACACCAACTTATCAAATGCCTGGCAAGGAGTTCTCTTAAGAGACTGCTCATAACTGAGCATATAGCCCACAGTACTGGGTACATCTTTAGGAGAAAAATCCCTTTCATGGGGAGAGACTTTAATCCACCTACTCAGCAACCTAGGGTCAGAAATTGTTCTGCATTGGTCATGACAGTCATTATCAACACTGATAAGTAAACTGTAAGTATGTCATTATCAAAAACCTGTGGACTGAAATGAGCTTAACTGAAGAATGTCTCCATTTTAACTGTTCATATTGGTGGGTCTAGAGGATGATGTTTTCTGAAATCTTTCTTTATGCAAACTGCCACTTCCTCAGGGAGCTGCAGAGAGAGGCACTCCTAGCCTTGTATCTTTGCAGTTCCCATCACTCTGCAGGAGGATGCATCTGAGACAGACATGCAGCACAGTCTCCTGCTGCTTCAATTCCTCCCATGTTTGAGGATACACCTAACAGGGCAGCTGCCTAGTGAACAGACCTGTGCTGCTGCTTGTGAAAGGAAGCCCAGGCAAGGCAAATGCATCTGAATCTCTGCCAATGGCTCAAAGGTACCTACTGGTGTTCCCAGGTATGGTTTACCACTCTCCTTTTTCTCTGAAGACCTTTGAGATACCATGTATGACAGATACACTTGACCCCTAGCTTCACATTGGTTCAGGCTGACTAAGGAGCAACAGGCCTTATGCCCTGTGGTCAACCTGTAAGCTGCAGAGCTCCTGGCTCACTTAGTAAGGGAGTGAAGGTTCTCATGCCCTGTGGTGAACCTGTGAGCTGAAAAGCTTCTGGCTCACATACAAGGAAGTGAAGGTGCCTTGGAGGAATATTTTAAAGGTGGGTTTGAAGCCCAAAAATGCAAGATAACCAAAGAACAAGATAGTATAGCTAATATGAAGACATCTGTCTTGCCTATTGTACTGACTAGCAGCCAGCTAGTCATTGACATCAAAATGAACCCAATCTGAGCTCTCCCTGAACTGCAGCTGGACTGCATGACAGGTGACACACCCCTTGAGCAGGGACACCTTGCAAGGTTTGAGATTCCTTACCTCACACTAAAGATCCTTCTTTGATCAAAGCAGAGATATCCCTTACTTGCAATGGATCCTCAGTAAGTGACTGATAGCATGCTGAATAAATACTAATGCAACACTGCTAATCCACATACCTACTCAATATTATCATAAACATTGCAGAGAAATTGCCCAAGCCTAAGATTGGACCTAGCTGCACCTAAGCTTTATAAGGAGCTTAGAAAAGGGGGTCCACTCACAGAGCCATAGGACAAGGGGCAATGGTTTTAAACTGGAGCTGGGTGGGTTTAGGTTAGACATACAGAGAAAGTTCTTCACAGTGAGGGTGGTGCAATATTGGAACAGGTTGCCCAGGGATGTGGTGGAGGCCCCATTGCTGGAAACATGCAAGAATAAACTTGATGGGACCCTAAGCAACCTGATCTAGTTAAAGACACCCCTGCTCACTGCAGGGGGTTTGGACAACGTGACCTTTAAGAGACCTTCTGAGTCGATGCATTCTGTTCTCAGTCTGAACCTCATGACTCAATGGGAGCGTCTTCCTCACCTTTTGCAGCTCCAGATTCTGTAGGAATCATTCTAAATTTCTTCTAACTCATTTTTCCTTTGTATCTTTCTTCCATGTAGTAATTAATAAGGTGAATGTTTCCATCAAATTTATTGAACCTTGGTAAGCCACTGCTAAACTTTCTTAAATTCCATCAAAATTCTTAAACTCTGTCCAATTATTATTTTAACTCTATAAAAGACATTGTTGCTCCTCTCTTCTGAGCAAGGTACACTCCAATCATTTGTGACACCATGGGAAAATTAGACTTATGTTCTTTTATCAGAAATCCTCAATGGTTTCCTACATGACCTTCAAGTACATAGATATGAATCTGTAGAGGGAAAATTTCTGCTAGTGCAGAATTCTTCCTTTTCTTTACCAGTTTTAACTGCCTGGTTTTCTGCCCTCTGTGCTCAATGACAAATACATCAGCATTTTAAAAAGAAACAGCTTTCCACAAGGGAGTTACTAGAGTGCTATTTCTTTAACAGGGAGAAATACCACTGTCAATCATACAACAGGCAGCTTTGCTTTGTAGTTCATGTTTGTGTTTATATTATGGTTATCTTTCATATTCCTACTCTTCAGCAAATCAGCTGGTTAGATTCATTCTTTTTTTGAGAGTTGGTCTTAGTCACTAGAGTCTGCTCACCAAGAACCATCTGTTCCCCAAGATTCCCCTCCCACACACCATAGCAGAATTACGCCTACAACAAGTTTCTTCTATCAGGAAAGGAATGGCTATAGGAAGCTAGGTGACATGAGTCCCTAGGGAGACAACACAAGTACTCATGGCTTTGTTCATTATCATGATTAAAGCATTTCTGTGCAATTCCCACTACTCAAAGACTGACTCGGGAGAGTAAGCAAACCTGTCTACCCTCCCAGAGTCAGAATTTAATCCTAAACATGATGCTCTAAGACGTGGTGGTATCATCACAAGCAACAAATGAGAAAATCTGTCCAACTTCTTTTTGTCAGTCATCTGAGAAACAGCAAAGAGAGGAAACACTGTGTTTTGTCCTCCCCTTCAAGCCTAATGGAGGCAGTTTGATCACAGCCTGTGTCAATGTTGGTTCAGTGGTAGTAGCTCCACTGACATCACCTACTTTAGCTAATGACAAAGCTCTTATTTTTCCTATGTGAAAGTTCATCTTGAGGGTTCTCCTGAAGTAACATAGCCACACTTAGGGAGGGCAGCTGGCCGAGACGTTGACCTGAGGCTGTCCTGAGATTTAGATACGGATTTACCAGCTTCAGCTCACTGCTCTCTAGTGATTGCTGATTCCCACTCTCTTGCTGCAGTACCAACAGCACAAGACCTGTGCAAGATGCAGGGATAGGAAGGGAGTGAATGATAATGCATCAGTTCCCTTTCACCTTCCACAGTCTGAGCCCTGATTTCACTGAGTGTGCTTATGCGCAAGCTAGGGGTGATGCTCTTCAAAGTACTTCCTCTGCCTCTGACCTTTTTGTGATCACGTAAGAGTCACCTAATCATTCTGACTCCGACTCATCCCAGCTACCTTACCTAAGTGTTTGCCTGGGAGAGTTTAATCAGATTAAACTGAAAGAGCTAATAGATCCATTATGAAAGTATCATCTTGCATCACATCCATTACATCTGCCAAATAATAACAATGAAGTGTGAGCCTTATCTTGGGGCCTTCGTCCAACGTGCGGGATGCAGATGACAGACAAGAAGATGGGCTGCAGCCTGCAATACGTGTTCATGCTTCACCAAACACTAGGATCAAGTGCACCCTGGGTAGCTGTCACCTTCACTTACATCACTCAAGCAGGAAGGCAAATTGCAGTGGGGAAGTGAGTGAGTAAATACAAGCCATGCCTTCAACAGAAAACTGGGAAGGAGTTTTCAGATCAAAGGGGATACTACTGAAGAAAGAATTTCTCTTGCGCTCTTACACAGTATTTCCACTCAATCCCCAGTATGATCAGCTGATCTAACTCCCTGGAGGCATGCTGCTGGCCTTAGAGAAAAAATTTAACCTCTTTTGACAAAATGTTAAAGCTTTCAGAACGGAAATGGCATTTTGTGGCACTTCCTCTTTCCAGCGTTACACCTCAGGAGTCCAAGCATCTTAGCAGCGCAGGGACCTGCTTTTGGAGTCGAAATCCAGCCAGCCTTGCTGTTGGAATGAAAGTTAATGGGAAGAAGAGACAAGGAGCACTGACTACATTAAATGCAGTGTCTGTCAGAGGACAGGAGCACAAAGTGAGGTGTAGGCAGAGAAATTATCCAGAGGCACAAGAACTACCGTGTGGGAGCAGATCTAAGGTGCATTTGTTCACAGCCCCTGTCTGACACAACTTCAAGGGATGTTTCCATCAAACCCCTAAGCAGCCTCATCAGGCTGCTGGGAATTCGTCCCACTTAGGTCTCATTGTGCTTTATAGGAGGAAGGGATTGATTTAGGTGTTTAAGTTACAACACTGTCTTTATATCTACATATCTTTTACTTACAATACTATTTTTTTCCATCCCAAAAGTTCAGTACTGCCTGAAGCCTCATTTCGTTGCCTCGGCAACAGCACACACAATCATTTTCAAAATCTAGTTACTCTTTAGTAATGTAGTCTTTCCTTCTTTAGCACTGAATGTGTTTTTATTTTCACTGAATGTCTCCTTTTCTGGACACTGTGTTTATCTTATTTTGTTTCATTTATTTTTAGCAGAGATGTCTTTGGCCATGCTGCTTTCGTGTTCTGCTAATTCTCCTGATGCCAGGGGTTTGAACATCTATTAGTACATGAGCGATCCGTAGTCAATCACACAAAGCTGATTGCTTTCCTAGAGAGCATCTGATTCCAAGGAACTCACTGTTTCCATAGGCACACAGCCCACAGAAAACAAATTTAAAGAGGGCAATCTCAAACTTATGTAAGTGGCCAGGGAGTGGCACCAATTAGATGTCCCCGAACCTTCCAGATTAGATTAGAGGCAGGAGGGACAGAAGGATAACTACAGGTCTCCAGACGTATCTTTTGAGTTGCAAATATATTTTTTTTTCGGATAAAAAATTCCATTAATACCTAAGTATTACACAGACTTCTCCTCAGTAAGTTCTTTGTAAAGAAGTACCACATAATTTTTCAGGGGAGGAAACAGACACATAGATGTGAAGTGGCTTAGCCAAGGTCACACAACTAAGCAGTGGCAGAACTGGGAGGAGAACATAGCTATTTTAAAGCCCTGTAACAGGTCATACTCTTTCCTTAACCAAGTGTCTCTTTCCTGAGAGCTGCCACTTGCGTGCCAGATTAACATGAAAATTATGACTCTGACTCATATTTAGGGTTAAAAAAACCCCCACCAAAATCCAGAAAACATTTTAGGATTTGCAATATTCAATCCTTGTAACAGAGGCAGAAGAAATTGTGTTTAATAGAGGCAGGATGCATTGGAGTGAATAGTAATGGACTTGGAAGGCAGGCCTGTGAAAGAATCTCTTTGTAGGTGCCCTGTGCTTTCCTCTGTTCATTGCTTTTCTGTCTGACTGTAGGGAGACCACAGGCCCCTAGGGAGAAGGAGGAAAGCACATGAGTGAGAAAGAGTAATGCCACCCCCAGAGAGTACCAGCCCTTAGGGAAAAGCATAGAGGTGCTGTTAAGTAGAGAATGCCTCTGTGTCCCTCCCGGCAGGCTGGCAAGTACCTTTATAGTACCAAGATTACAAATAAAGAGGGTAGGTAACTGCTTTGCTCTTTGTGCCTTTACACTACCCCCCATAAACTGGTTCTGACACATTCTAATCAGGGCCTAACATTTATCTGGAGGAAAACTTCCTAGGGGTGGCAATTCTAATGTGTCCTACACAGTTAACATAGTCAGGAAATGTGGAAATTGCTACTTGGTGATCCAGAGGTTTCATCTAAATGAAAGGAAAGTGGTGAAAACTAGCCTCAAGGGACACATCTGAGGGTTACTGAGGAGCGACTGCTGTGTGACTGAGGCATATGCTGGCAATTAAAATAAATATATGTGTAGCAACTAAGGTGGAAATGCAAAACAATCTTCTCTGCAATTCACAAATCACCACAGAGGCAGCTGTGTCACTCTCATTTGCTGCAGTACAGATCCTGAATCAGTGCTGATGTAGGGGTGTAGTGGTATGTGAAAAACATTTATAGGAATGATCTCAGATCTCAAGACCACCCTTCAAGAGTTTTTCATATTGCCCATTTTGTGTAAATGGATGGATAACATTCAGCTGGGTTAGGCTCAATGTATGTCACTGCTATAAACAGCAGCAGGGAACCAATGCCTCAGGATTGCAGGAGGTTCATCCTTGCACTTTATTAGAGACCAAAGCCACACCTTTGGGCCTCTGGCACCACAAATGCTTGCTCCCTCTTGCTGCAGTTACTCTGCCCCTCCAACTCTTATGCTAAGTAATGAATCAAGCACATTTGCTAAAATATTCTTTTGGAACCTCCCAAGGAAATTAACCATGTCTTTTATTTTGACAAATAACACACAAATGCATTTTTTTTCTGCAACTGATTCAGTCCAGCACAGAGGGCGATTTAGCAACACATACTTCCATGGAAAAAGTTGTGAATTTTACTTATTTGCTTTCTGCTGTTGTCACTGGGGAAATGGTCAGCTTTGAACCAAAGACAAATTACAACTTCACAGATACCTGGCCCCTACCACAGGTTATTCACCACTATTTGAAATACTAAATGGCACACACACAGAGTTAATATTGTGTACAATTGGCTATTCAGTTGAATTGAAATTTTAGTGGGAGAGAATTGGGTTTTTCAGCCTGGTTTCCAAGGAAACATTTCCAGCTACTATTGGTGGAGGTTATGGGTTGACTGCCAAGCCTACGACTTCCTTCGTTCCTGGTCCATCAGTCTGATTTCTTTTATCATCTGGTCTTTCCTACTGAAACACATCTTAATACAGGGAGAAGGAATTATTAATACATGCAAAATAATCCTTATTTCCCAAACAGCCTCCCCAAAAGAGAGACACTGCATGAGCAGAGATTAAAGAAGAATAAATGGAATAAGTGTATTTGAATAAATATGATATCCAGATTTGTATAAATACAAGCCTAGGCAATGTTGATAAATATCTACTGGGGATAAAAATACAATTTTACTGTTTATCCCTAACAAGCAGATGGGATCCCACATTGCCATTTTCGGAAGTACAAACACATCCTGAAAACAAAAATGAAACAAGAAGGAGTTTAAGAATATGTGTGCAGGTTTTTAACCAAATGTGCCACTAGTAAGGTGAGATTTTATAACCCTGTGGGACCCCTGCATTTTCCACAATTACAGCATTAGCAGATGATGAGGACTGCAGCAAGATCAATCACCAGTGTCACTGCTCTTTGAAGCCAAAGGGCAATACACACAGCCTCCAGCCCCACAGGCAGGCAAAGACCCAGGCTGGAGGCATTGCTACCTTAATCTAGTCCATTCTTGGCTGGTACACAGGAAGAGAGGGCAGGTGGATAGTCACACATGCAGAAATGAAGTGTTAATCATGATGCTTAGTGAAAGATATACTCAAAGATGTATCACTGCTGCTGTTTCTACTTTAGTCTTTACTCGAGTTTCTGCTTTCTCTTTCTTTACGCCTTGGCAATGAATGATATGGGGAATTAGGGCGGTTCTCTTCTTCTTCCCAGGAGGAAGCGGGTTGGACCCCCTCTCTTCTTCCCAGGGCATTCACATGAGCCCAAAGTGCAGTATTTTTGCTGCAAAAGCTCCATAGTGGCAGGAGGTTAGAGTGGCTCTTTTTAAGGACACTACTAATAATATCCTCTGGACACCAGAGAAGATTTCTAGGAGCTAGTGCCTCTCTGCCCAAGTAACACCCAGTCTCCCTCCTGAGACATGTCAGTTATAAAATATGGGTATCCCAGAGAGTGTTCTTGGGGTTTTTTTAAACAGCTATAATTCAACTTTCTCTGGACTGCAATATGTTCTTTCCCAGAAGTGTTTTGCACTGCAATTGCCTCCGCTCATGCTTTCTCTATCCCTCTCCTACTCTTTCCTCCCATCTAAATTGCATACTAGTAAATAGCTTCCCCTGCTTTCTGTAATACAATTCCACCTCCATTTGATTAAAAAGCTCAAAATTTCTCTTCTTGGTCATGCACAATGTCTCAAATGTCCTTCCACTCTATTTTCCAGGACACCTTCAGCTCACAATCATGGCAACCATCAGCAGAGATAAAGGGACGTGCTTTATATTAAAAACCAGGTGATGAACTAGGCCTAATAGCCCCAAAATCAGAGCCAGACACGTTCTGCTTGTGTAAAAGCACAGACACCAAGGCTGCTATGAACTGAACCTGACCTTGTGAAATGGCCACCTTGATTGCTACAGAGCAACACAAACTGTGCATTTTCCCTTTGCTATGAAAGTGTCCCTCAAACTTGTGATCTGATTTTCCATCCCTTCCCTCCTACTATCTATAAATATGCAGACTGAATTCCTTCCTCTGTGGTCTACACGGGAAATTAGGTAATTAATTGATTAGGAAACGAATGGGAGAAAGGGAACTTTTTTTTTTTAAATTTCTGCAAAAGCTCAGGCAGAAGTTTTCCTCTGAAGACATGGTGCTAGACACTGAAGGAAACAGAAATGATGGGTGCTTTCAGGAGGATGGCTGATGAGGAGCACAGGCTGGAGCTGCCAAGCTGGTACCTGATGTCAGCACTTTGTTTCACAGGGCATTGACAGAATTAGCACATCACTGTAATGCAGCAGAGAGCCTGCATCCAGAGGCAGTGCTGAAGAAAAGCTGCTTGCAACCTGGATAGGGACCGTTTCATGGTACCACTGCTCCCACCTTTTTATCCTCCTGACATGCATGGGTCCAGGACACTCGGAGGTGACCTGTCCCACCCCTAGCACTTCCCTAGTGCCATCCAGCGAGGTCCCTGCCCAGCAGCAATTCCTGCAGCACAGTGTACTGAGGCTCCAAGCACCCTGCCCTCTGGGCATTTTATTGCTTTTTTTTGTTGCCACTACAGGGTACTCCTCCCTCACTGCCCTTGTTACGCCTTTGTTTCATGGTAATAAATGTTATTTTATTGCTCATTTCCTTGGTAGCAGGTGTGTGAGGGTGCTGGGAAGGCACAGCAGACACACAAGCAGGAGGGCTGGGCTGCAGCGATCCTGCATGGTTAGATATTGCTCTCAAGGCTTAAAGGCATATGGGCTTAAGGCAGAAAAAGCAAGGGAAAATGTCCTATAGAAAGAAGGCAACTGAGATCTTGCTTAGAAACATTTTCTCTTTTATCTAGTATCCTAACATTATCACTGACAGCTCTTAAAGATTGATTTACCCCTGTTCACACAAGAATTTTTATCTCTGTGGGCTGGCCTATCAAATTCTGACACAAGGTCTTGGCAGAATAATTAAAAATGGAAGTCCTGAGAAATTCTAACATTGCTCTAATTTATTCTAGTGTGAACCCACTTAGATTGCTTGGGATAAAGGTGAAACTTTTCCAGTCATGTCATCCAAACAAGAATGTCAGAACATCGCAAGGGTTGACCTCCCTGTCCTGAACTAAACTAAGTGGAGACATTATAATATCATGGAAAAAATATGGATAGAATAAAAGCAGTATAATCATTTGATACTAACCAACACTGAGACTGCTAGAGAAATGAGAAACTGTCATTTTGCTTCAAGCCTGCAGCAAAATCTGCATTACACAGGTTCTTTTATTTTATGCACTTCAGCTCAGCGTGACATGCTTTCTGCCAGAGATGTGAATTTGCAGTCTACCTCAGGAGATGGGAACAAGTCCATCAACAAATTCTACTTTAGTTTGTTTATGCTTAATATTTTACAGCAAATTAACATTAAATACACTTCTCCTTGGTAAAACAACAATCTGAGGGCAACACCTTCTCTTTCAAGGCTCCAAGTAAAATGATAACCTTTGAAACAAGTAAGCTTCCTGATGCAAAAACTGAGAACTGTCTCCATCAGGCAGTTTAACAACTGATCTATATCTTTATGACTACATTTTATTATAGAGATATATATACTGCCTAAAACACTCCCAGAAAGACAGAAGCAAAAGTGAGAAAGTTCTTCTAGGTCCCAAGGTGGGATTAGCTCAGAATATCAAGATACTGATGTAGTTCTGTGTTTAAGGACAAAAGCTGAAACATATAGCCTTACTCCAGTTAGTATCCATGGGGTGAATGGTTACTACACCTGCAGTGCACTTCAGATACGTATTTGACTTGGTGTTTCGTTGCTTTCCTTTCTATAAGGCAATAGATTTACAAGATCTCTTTTTGCCCCTAGAACTGCCACAGGCTCTCAGCCTTAATGTCATTCTAGTAAATGATACAGCATCGTGCATGGTTAGATTGCTGCCTCACTGTTCACGTGGTTCCAACAAAAAATAGCATTGTTTATCACAGGCATAAATGAAGAAAAATCAGGGTTGGAATGGACCTCCTAAGATCATCCTCTGTCCCAGTGGGATACTAAACTGACTGTTGAATATGGGGTTCATTTTACAAGTACAGCTGAATAACACAAGTGTACTTAAGCTGCTTGATTTGTGGACACTACAATGCCAGCTGAAATCTTACTCAAATCTTTATTCTGAAACGTCAGTTTGGATGCTTGTACTCTGTAGTGAAATATCCAAACACAGAAGATAACAAGATTCATAGACTGCATTGGATTGGAAAGGAGCCTCAAAGGTCATCTTGTTAAACCTCCAACTATAGCAGGCTGCCCAGGGCCACATTGTCTGATCCTGAATGTCCCCAGGGACAAGGCCTCAACCACATCACTGGGCAGCCTGTTTCACTATTTTACCACTCTCATAGTGAAGAACTTCCTCCTGATGTCCAACCTAAATCTACCCTGCTCCAGTTTCAAACCATTGCTCCTTGTTCTATCACTTCACACACAGAATCACAGAATTAACCAGGTTGGAAAAGACCTTCAAGGTCATCAAGTCCAACCTACCACCCAACACCATCTAATCAACTAAACTATGGTACTAAGTGCTTCATCCAGTCTTATTTTAAACACTTCCAGGGACAGTGACTCTACCACCTCCCTGGGCAGCACATTCCAATGGCCAATCTCTCTTTCTGGGAAGGATTTCTTCCTAACATCCAGCCTAAACCTCCCCTGGTGCAGCTTGAGACTGTGTCCTCTCCTTCTGTCACTGGTTGCCTGGAAGAAGAGACCAATCCCCACCTGGCCACAACCTCCCTTCAGGTAGTTGTAGACAGCAATGAGGTCTCCCCTGAGCCTCCTCTTTTCCAGGCTAAATCCCCAGCTCCCTCAGCCTCTCCTCATAGGGCTGTGATCCAGCCCCCTCCCCAGCCTTGTTGCCCTTCTCTGCACACATTCAAGCAACTCAACACTCTTTCTTAAATTGAAGGGCCCAGAACTGGACACAGTACTCAAGGATCAAGCCCTTATAAACAGTCCTTTCCCCAACCTTCCTGTAGGTATCCTTCAGATACTGAAATATAGCTCTAAAGGTCTCCTCAGAGTCTTTTCTTCTCCAGGTTGAACAGCCCCAGCTCTTTCATAACAACTCATATCGGTTAGGCAGACCAAAACCATACCAATTAAAATAGAAGCTAAAAGGAAAATATTAAAAGGAAGGCAAAAAGTAAGTTTCTAACGTGCTTGCCCAAGTACTAGAAAGAGAGGCACACAGAAAACCCTTTACCTGAGAGAGGAAGAAAAGGAGAGCAAATAGTGAATCCCATTTGGGGAAAAGGACAAGCTTTCAGGAGTAAGGGATGTGTATTGTGCTGAGAGGGGAAAA
Source organism: Indicator indicator (assembly GCF_027791375.1). Taxonomy (NCBI): domain Eukaryota; kingdom Metazoa; phylum Chordata; class Aves; order Piciformes; family Indicatoridae; genus Indicator; species Indicator indicator. Next base: position 6,121,244 of record NC_072012.1, on the reverse strand, counting down.
AAGACATACAAAGGGGTATGGAGTAAAGGACTTTACTTCCTAAAGGTAGATGGTTTTTAGGGTCAGCTGGTCTGCTTGTCCGGGACATGCTCTTACTGAGTACTCTTTAATCAGCATCCATGTTGTGGTTTGGAACAAGACAGATTGCTCTTCTACCTCTTCCAAAAGGGGCAAAAGAAAACCACTCACACAAAGGATTGGATAAAGTTTAAATGGAAATGCTATTTACAACTACATACAAAATACACAAATTCCATAGTCTGGGTTTAACGCAGAAGCTCATTAAGCCAAGGCTTCACACAAACCTCCCTTAAAACCAGGTTAATAAACCCAAGCTTTCATGCCCCCCTCCCTACCAAGCCTCTCTAACCTCCATACCACACCATTGTGACGCAGCACAAAATTCATCCTGGCAGCTCCAGGCCTAATTGGCAACACTGCCAAGGTCGACACCAGGCCTCACTCCCCTGCCAAGGAGATAAGAACCTGGGCACCCTTCCCAGGAGAGAGAGAGGGAAAAAGGGAAGAAAATTGATGTTTCAGCCAGTTTTATAGGGATGCAGGTCTTATGGGTATGAAATACATCTTCTGGTCTACCTCCTGGACACTCTGGCCCCTCTGGAGGTCTGTAACTATTTGGTTCTTTAAGGTACCCACAACCTCAAACTGCCACAATCCATAAGACTAAGCCTGAGGTGAGTTAGCACTGTCTTACAGAAGATGCACCTGTAAAATCACTGTTACAAGACTTTGTTTTTGACAAGGGGCTGCTGTTGAACACTTGAGGTAATTCTCCTCCTCCACTACACTTACTGCTTTACTCAACCCTCCAATGATATGAAAGGATCTAGCTAGCGGCTGCCCCTTGCTTTGCAAACAAAGCTATCAAAAACATGATTCTGCCCTCACCAGGGCATGGGTTTGTAGCCAAAGAGGACAGCAGCATCTCACCAAGGTGGATGATGCCATGTGTGAAGGTCAGGGGACAGCACTTCAGTCACCTTGTTTTGAGTGTGACATACGTGCAGAGTGCACCTGCTGAGGCAACTGCCAAGCTAAGATATAACCGAACATTTTCCTTCTCAACATCCCTGGCCAGCAGCTGTTCCAGTACATCAAAGAGTCAGGAAAGCTCTTCAGGGAACTCTCAGAGGCAGGCACATTCAGACTGAGCAGTCCCAATCTAACCAGCAGTGGCTATGGGAGCTGTCTAGATGTGAGCTCTCCTGGCAAGCAGCTTTATTTCAGTTCTGCAGACTCTGCAATGTGACTGATCAAGCAGGTAGGTGCAAACTCTCACCTGTGTATGATGAACTGCACTCTCCAGTTCAAATCCAAGATACAGATGTATACTGATTTCTTCCAACATTCACAAAGACTGCACTTAAAACTCCAGGATGTTCATAGGGAAGAGTGCAGCTCTACCACCCAGTTTAAAGGGCGGCCTGTGAAAGTGGGAAAAGTGAGCTGTGGAAATACAGATTGGTGAGGCAAGGTAATTAGGAAACATTGCTGGCCATCACCCAGATATGGTGATGGCTCATGCTCATCAGGAACACACAGCTGGCAGGCACTGAACCTCAGCAAATTTGTGTCTTATTTTCCCCCTTTCTGCATCTGCAATGATGGAAAAGGTCAAAGAATTTACTTAGTGTAGCCTATAGCTGCTGAGGTACATGGGAGGGACAAATGACCTGACAAAGGCAGGAGACGAAAGAGGTATATGAAGAAGGAACTAAGCAGATGATGGCTGTAATGCTCTCCAGATCACTAAACATAAATTAGACATAGGGCTGGGCACAGGATTTGGGTTAGGAGTTGCTGTGGAAACATAATGATGCAGCTGGCATTGCCCATGTCAGAGTGAGGCTGTGATCAAAACCTGCCCTGGAGTTTGCCAGGGTTAATGGGCAGTGGGGAAATAGCTTGCTAGGCCCTGAAGCTGTCAGAAAGAAATGGAAGTAGTAATGGGGAAAGGTAGAAAGCAGGGTTATCTTCCAAGCTTCAAAAGGAAAGGTTGAAAGGAAGAATTTTGGAAGGATAACATTAATTACTGCTTCCATGCCCTATTGAAGCTCAAGGTCTCTATGCTGCCAAGAACAGTTACTGACCTCTCAACTCAACGTACTGTGCACATGGAAAAATCTGACAGGGAAGAATCTAATTATCATTCCCTGAAGGCTCAGAGACTCTCCATGAATAAAACTCCATCAAAATCACAGAGGCACTACATTAACCATTCTGAATTGCTGTGAACTTGATTTATTCTTTATTTCTTCAGTATTCAGGCTACAGTGTACAGAGTCCTGATGTCCTTTGGACATCATTACCAAAACTAATACACTGACTTTGATCACAGTTTGTGTTTCTGCTTGTGCTGAAACAGAGACAAGCAAAATCAGCATTCAGGATTTGCAGCAGATATCAGGCTTTTAATGGAGCAGATACACTGGGTTAAAAATATTAGCATGAGAGTAGTATCTCCAGAGAACATGCCACAATGTATTTTTAGCACATATAAGTCTTCATATGCAAGATTTTTTTCCCCTCTCTAAACTTCCATGCCTTGACCTCTTGTGCATCCTTTCTTAGTGTAAACTCTTCAAATGGATTTATTTTACAAACTACTTATTTGATGCTTGAAAGAGGTGCTAAATCAATACTTTGGCACATATTCATACAGTAATTAAAATCTATTTATTACACACACACACAAAAACCCCACAAAAAACTCAGGTATTTTGATAATTGATATAAAATGGACTAGTACTTTAAAATCAGTGGAAAGATAGAATCAAAACCTGATGGACCTTTCTTTAATGAACATAGCGTGAGTTGTATGCAGAGAAAATCCCTTCTGTGGAGAACTTGTGTGATCACAGAATCACAGAAACGTTCAGGTTGGAAGAGACCCTCAGGATCACCGAGTCCAACCCAGAACCCTGCTCTACAGGGTTCACCCCTAAACTGTATCTCCAAGCACCACATCCAAATGACCCTTGTACACATCTAGGGTTGGTGACTCAACCACCTCCCTGGGCAACACCTTCCACTGCCTGACCACTCTTTTTGTGAGATAACGTGGAGCAGATGGATGAAAGAAAATGGATGGAGATGAAGAGGACAGTTTGGTCTCTCAGTCCCCTGACCAAGGCTGTGCTTTCCCTGCTTATCTTTCTGGATATGCCTAACCATGTTACACACTCCTCTCAATATTCTTATCTACAACACAGATACTCTGCAGGCTACTTCTACATCTCCCCACACTCTTTATGACAAAAAACATGTGCATATATTTATAGTTCTCTGTTCTTTTTTTTTTGGTGTGGCAGGGCGGGGGGGGGAGGGGGAGAAATCCATCCCCCCTCAAATTCACCCCAGCTTTTCTATCTTGAAAATAATAAAATACCAAGCCCTGTTTTCACATTAGAATAATTTGGTATCTCAGAGAAGACATGTGGTGGGTTTAGGGCTCTCAAAAAGATATCCCATTCTCCTAACGCCAAGTATGCAGAGAGTGTGTGACATGGTTGGTAGCCAAGCAAAGGCAATGGTCATATGCTACAAGAACTTACTAGGTCCACCTCCAAGCTCTTAGAAATTTGGGTAACTTCAACAGTGCACCTATACATCTGAACTGCATCTTGGGCATGAATTTTGGTACAGAAATGAGCTGGCAAGAGCATATTTGAATAAGTAGCCACACGAATGGGCTCTAAATCACATTCTGCTTAACTTTTGACTGTGCAGTGTGGGATTCTGGGTCCAGGCAGAAGCTTCTACCTACACACAGCACAGACAAAGGTGCTCCAGCTTAGCATCCTCTCACTGGCTTATTTGTTTCCATGTCTCATGCACTTGTAACATCTTTTCAAACTTTATACATCCGAAAGCCAGGCCTTCAGTCTAAAATGCTGCCCCCTGAAACAGCTTGAGAGTAAACGCATGTGAACTTAAGCTACCTTTACTCCTTCTGAGAGCCTAAGTCCTAATCCATTTTGCCACTAGAGTCCAAGCCTCTCCGCTGCCCTCCTCCCAGAGGCTGAACTGACACAGGCAAGAGTTGCATTTTCAGGCAGAGGCTGGGTTTTATTTTCACTAGGTGCCAGGTTTGAGGGCTGGTTTTTGTGCAGGGCATGGAGAGGGCTGCCGGCGGGTTTTCCAGTCAGGTGGTTTGTTATAGCTGTGTTACAGCAGCACAGGGCAGAGACAGATCATGTGGCACTTCTTTTTGGTGGAGTTTGCAGGGACTTGACTGGCTCAGGTCGATTATGAAACTGCATCCTTTAAGTAAATGCCTCTTTTAGAAGCTAAAGCTAGGCAAGATTAACTCTGCTCTTAAAGGTTTTTGGGTTGAAGCCACAAATCAGAACTCCTGAGACAGAAGCTACCTTGCTTTCTGCTGACAGACTGGTGAGTTTGGCACAAATCAAGCAGGCTTTCCTTCAGGAAAGTGCCCAGGCAGGGAAATCACTGCAAGTTTTGTATTAGGTCAGCTTTTGACACACTGGGTCTGTGAGCCATACATCTTTAAAACAGGGCAAGTCGTATTCCTTGCTTTGACTGAAGGGGTAAACTGAAATGCTTCATCCCTGATAGTTGTGCTGAAGGAGGAATATGAAGTTGTGATACATATGTTTCACATGGCTAAATCAAAGCAGGTGCCTTCTGAATCAGACCTTTAACCACAGCAGGCCTCCAGTATACTTTTGGTTGGAAGCTGCATATTAATATTGTTAGCTGCACTACATCTCCTTTATCCCTTCGCTGCCAGCCTGGTGCAGTTGCTTCACTGTCCCCAACAACAGTAATTCCTGTGAACTAAAGCACTCCACCAGGATGTGCCTGGTGCACTTGGAAGCAGTTATCTGACCAAGGGTTGTTTAGTGAGTGACCTCTGCACACAGAAACTTCATTGTATTGAACACTGTCTAGCAGCAGCAAGAGATGTACAAAAACACCCGGGAGAGCTACCAGCTCTCAGAATTGATGCAGGCTATGGTTATTCCTCTGTTTCCTCTCTCCAGCTTCTTAAACAAGATCTTCCTTCTGAAAGCACAGCCAGATATCAGTAGGCTAGCATCAAGAAGGCAATATAGACAGGAAATATATTTTCTCAAGGTATTAAATGGGGCGGGTGCCCAGCCAGATAAACCTCTAGGGAATGCTACTTATAACTAGCCTCCAGGCAGGACCTGAGCAATTAAATCCTGGCAGCTTGACTGTCCAACCTCTTTCCCTATCTTGCCTGCAACATTCCAATGTGGATGTTGGAGACTATACTGAAAGCTTTGCTAACACTAAGGTTAATGTTAACTAGAATGGAAGAGCTGCTTCACCACAGCAGTTCTTTCTTTCAGGAATCAAAACAGGCTAACAATAACAATAGTCTCACTCCCAGCTCCCTTAAAAGAAAACAAAAGGCTTAGTACAAGCCCTCAGAAAATTACTAAAACCCCATTTTCACACTTGGGTTCCTTAGCACAATTCGGACATTTTGATTTGTGTCTAATTGGTGTGATTCAGAACTTCACATTTTTTGAAAGCCCTCTCCCTAATACATTTGGCAGTCCTCATAGTTTTTGCAAATGAAATAAAAACAATTTGGTGCAGCCTAAGGTGGCCTACAGCCAACTTTTAATCTGTCTGGTTTCTGGAGGATCAGTTTTAGAGTTAGTTGTTTGGTATACAATGCAGCAGCCAGTACCTTTATGAAGAGCCTTTTAGAGTACTTTCTGACAATCAACGGCATTCTGCTATACAGGGTTACCTTGTTTCCACTCTGCCAGCCATGGCTCACTGCCAGTGTCTGAGAGGAGGATGATGCCTGAGCCAGAGAGTCTTTGCAGGTAAGACACCTAGAAGATCAAGTGCTCTGGACTCCATATCCAAACACACCACTGTGTCACATGTCCTTAGAAGCCCTAAGGCTCTGAGCATTCCGCCCCTGCCATCTCCTCAGTATTTTAATTTTCTTTGTAAAGAGTATCGCCCACTCTGAGGGTCTTGACTGGGAAGCCAAAGCAGAAGATTAAAGACTCTGCCCCACTATATCTAGGATTTCTTCTTAAAATACAATGCTTTGTTCACAACAAGCTTTTCTTCCTCACAAGCTCTTCTGACATGGATTTGGTCATACTCAGCTGACAGAACAAATACCACAGCTAAGGAAAGTCTGGGTTAAATTTTGGAAAACAGAAAAGAGGAGAAAAATGGAAGAAACAGCTAGGAATAGAATATTAAATAGAATATTAAAAAATAGAATATTAAAATATTAAACAGAATATTAAAAAATCAGACATGAAGGATGAATCATGAGTTAACTTCATGGGGTTTTTTTGAATGACCAAATAGCAAATTCTGCTTCTTGGGTGCTGACTGATAGTTCCATTACCAACCCATTTAAGAAAATGGCTAAGCCTCTATTCTTAACTATGATTCACAGGCCAAGATTCTCCCACCTGAGTTTGTCTGAGGTTAGGTGTCCTTATTCAGCCCCATTCAAAGCAAAGAACCCAAGCCCACACATGAGCTTTGGTACATGAGGAAGTCCATTGGTGTCCAGAGTGGTTCTGAAGTGTGACAGAGAAGGAGACTCTGAAACTCCTGATCTTTCTCCTGTATCTGTTGCTACTGCAAAATGAATCTATAGAGCGCTCTGGAAGTCAGATGTAATGGATGGAGTTCTCCTCAGGAGGAGACACTTCAGAACTGAATAGCCCAACACTTATCTGCCAGCTGCACTGCCCAAAAATTATTAACCTTCCCTGCTACTTAGTACTGGTGAGGACACATCTGGAGAGCACAATGCACAGCTGTGGGATCTTTAGGACATGAAGGATGTGGACATACTGGTGCAAGTCCAGTGAGGGGCCACAAAGGTGTGAAAGGAACTGGAGCAGTTCTTCCATGACGAAAGGCTGGGGCTGTTCAACCCGCAGAAGAAAAAGTTCAGAGGAGTCTGATCAACATTTATAAATCCCTGATAGCAGGGGTTAAATCACAGAATCACAGAGGACTTTTCCAACCAAAATGACTCTGACCATTTTAAATATAAAGGCTTTCCTCAGGGGTATACAGTGCCAGGACAAGAGACAATGGGCAAAGAACCAAAACACATGATATTTTGCTGAAAGCAAGAAAATGTTTTTTACTGTGAAAGTGATGGAGCACTGGCACAGGTGTCCAGATATGTTGCGGAGTCTCTCTCCTTGAAGATTCCAAACCCAGATGGACATGGGTCTGGGCAGTTATCTGACCTGCTCTGAGCAGGAGATTGGCCTGGACAGACTCCAGTGGTCCCTGTTAAGTATGGGAATTCTATGATTCTTTGAAAAGCTGCAGAGAGGAGAGTGTGAAAAGTAAAGCAGAAAAGAAGGAGATTTATATTTTCACGCTTATAAAAAACTAGCTGAAACTAGAGTGAATAGAATCATTAACTTTTACATATATAATGAAGATCACTACAGAGGCTTTATCATATTCCCTACTGATTAAAATAGGAGATGAAATTTCCTGGAAATAGCTGCTGTACTTTGACAGTATCAAAGACTGATCTTAATTAGAAGACAAGAAGGAGATTTTATTTTGCCCTGAAACTGGAGAACAGTACCTCTTTCAGACTCCTCATATTAGTGGCTGGGAGAGACAGAGAATTACTCAGCCACAGGGATATCTACATGATGGCATGACACAGAGAGCAGAAGAAGAATGGACAATTTAGCTGGCTGAAGGAAAAAGAGTTTAGAGTTTTTTCTGCAAAATAAAATATTAGTTTTGCTAAATGTCAGGAACTGCACAAAAAAAAGAACAGGATGGGCAGTTCTCCTATTTAACCTCTTCAGTTCTGAAACACAGTCTAGACAGAGGGGTAGATAATAACCTCTGTGTAGTACAACAGACACTCATCAACAAAATTAATTTGCTGTTTAAATAAATGACAGAAAAAAAAATAGCATCTAAGTGAAAGACAAAAGACCTCTTTCACAGACAGTCTTAAAGAAGGCCTAAAACTCCTTTCCCATGCTCCTAAACGCTCAATGAAGATTAAGATATTTAGCAAAATTTGGGATAAGCAGGAAAATATTCATATAGCAGAAATGATGAACTCAACAGGCACAAGGGTTTGGCTTTAACTCAGACATAATCCTTTTCATCACTCAGAAGTCACGGTGTTGTTTCCCTCCCATGGGCTTTCCTTTCTGCTCATGACCTAACCAGGATTTCCATTCAGACTGAAAGATGTTTGGTACAAAGGCCTGTGCTGGCATAGCTGTGGCTCCTGAATGCCAACACAAGGCAAATAAACGTCATCAAATATCAATACCAGAAAAAAAGGTTTCTTCTTCTTCCTCATGCCTACCAACATCCTTTTCTAGTCCTCCATTGCTTTTTTCCCCTCCATCTACCTCCTCAACTCCATTCTCTTCCAGATCCTTGCCCTTTTACCAACGATAATGCTCTCCTCACACTATGATGCTTTTTTACGAAGTCTTTTTTAAAACAAATATTATCTCCAGTAGCCTGTGCAGACCTGCTGTCTTCTCTTTTTTCTTCTGATTGTTTCTTCAGGATCCCTTCCTAAGTTTTCTTATCACTGCAGCCTTTTATTAGTCATTCTATCTTGCATATCTGCACTGGTTTCCCTCCATTACTAAACTTTCCACTGGTATCAGCACTATGTCATAAGCTTCTCCCCTTATTCTGCTGTTCCTGATCTGCTTCTTTCTCTCTCTGCAATCTCTCAACTTAGCTGGTATGTCTCCTTGATGTTGATTTTAACTTCTCATAGCCAAAATGTTAGTCCTTTCTTCAGCAATATCACCAACTTATTGCTGCTTCCTCTCTGCCCTGGGATGCCCAATCTGCATCACAATCCTGTCACCACATTTTCTCTCCAGCTTCACTGAAAAAAAGGAGGGCTGATCTTTTGGGAGCAGTAGGTAGATACTTCCCTACAGTTTGTATATACACAGAATCCTACAGAATAATTTTGTGTTTCTGAGGGAAGGAGTATGGACACAGCCACACATCTTCAAACATGCAATTTAAGCAAATTAAAGTATCTCAAAGGGGATCTGTCTGTGAAAGGTCACCAAGATGAATCAGGCTCACTAGGCACACCGACATCTTTTTAGCAAATAAATACACTGTTTACATAAAAGCATAGCTATAGTTCTTTCTAACGCTGCCATTCGTCACGTGTAAGTGTAACAAACCACACAAAACAAAGAGGATTTAGGATTTTTTTAGAGCCATAACTCTGAGTGCACTCTTGACTGCCTTAACGCAGCATGGGGAGAAATTCCAGGTGAATGTGCAGCACCCCAGGTGTACTGCAGTGCCAGAGTGCACTGTGGCTGTGACACTGTGAGACGAGCTGATGTTCTCTGGGAATTGTCTCACTCACACAAAGACATTTTTCTTCCTTAGCAGACTGTGGCCTAAGTTTGTCTGAATGATGCAACAGAGGAGATAATTTCAACAATTTCTTTCCCCCTTCCTCTTATTATGGTTTCTCCTCTGACATCTGAGTATGCATTAAAACTTTTCCACCTAGCTGCACTCACAGCACTTCTGCAGCAGCCTGTGCTGACAGCTGTGCAAGTGCCAAGGAGCAAAGAGGTGCAGGAAACCAAGTTCTGCCAGTGTTTATTGATAATTAAGATAGGCCTTTGTGCTGCTCAGCTTCTCCACCAGCCTCCTGGTAGGCATGGCTTTGCATGCAGAACGGGCGAAAGAATAGATATGGCTTCCAGGTCTTCCAACTTAGTTGATGACTAAGATTCTATACCCTGAATCAAGGCATGGTTTGGATGTCCATCAAATGAGGAGGAGCTGTCACCATACAAGTCTGCAGCTTCGGTGCAGCACCCAGAAAAGGCAATGCCTTGCACTTTGCCTGTGTTCCAACAGAGCCTTGAGCCAAGGAGCAGCAGCAGCAGCAGAATGACTGCAAACACCCAACAGCAGAAAGTGTCACCAAGGACATGCAAGTGAGTCTGAAGCTCAGGGCTAATAGTTGCTTCTTTTTTGTGCAGTGTGAAATGTTATCTTGCTGGAAACACCAGCTGTCCTGTTGGCCCCTCCTTGTACTGCAGGAAGTAGGCTATTAGCTCCTGACATAGAAAGCAAAACTTTACCAGCCTTCTTCAAACAGAAAGACAAATTGGAGAAGAGAAACAAGTTAGATGGAACAGGGAAACAGATGGTATTAGCTTAGGAGAGAGGAACAGAACGGTTCAAGATCCGGGCCTGCATTCACATCAGTTATGTTACCACCCTCAAGATTTAGCTCCTCTCTACCACATGGTTTACAAGTCATGGGGTCAAGGAAGAAAAAAGTTCTTGCTAAAAAGACAGATTTGTTTCTTTGGTACACAAATACCAGAGTGGTTTCTGAGAATCTACTGACAAAAGTGAGGCAAATCTGAAAAATAATAAAACAGAAAACATCTTCAGCTCAGTTTGCAGTTTCTGGATCTCTTGCTGAGCAACAGGATCTTGTTCCATTAACCAAAAAAACCCTCATTGATCTGATCCAGGTAGTGATCCATTCAGCACTGCAGTAGTCACAACAGATTTAGGAGATGCTGTTCCATAGGGAGTGGTGCTGTATGGTATGGTGTTTATGGTGATGAGAAAGATGCATGAGTGAGGGAGTGGAGAAAGGGATAGTCAAGGCAGGTAGAAAAAGAGAAATCTGGCATGATTTGGTGAAATTGATACAGCTAGCGGAGGGTCTTGCTGAGTGACTCTTGATAAGCATTGCACACTTGACAAGGAAATATTGAAGAAGCAAAGGGGTCTGGTAACACTGGACTTCTACTGTTTCCAGGGGCCAGCCCCATCATTGTGTGTAGTTCCAAAGCTTTGCAGGGAAGAGAAGCTCTGCCCACTGTAACTGTAAGAGTTGTTAACTGTGGTTGGATGATACGTAAAACTTACTTAAATTATTTCTGGTCACACCCAGCAGTATCTGTTCCCCATTTTCATTAGCCTCACAGCCTTCCCATTTTCTCTCTGAATTATCAGAAACATTAACAAGACCTCTTTCTACTCTCAACTTTGACTGATCTTTCTACTTAGGAGCACTGAGCAAACAAATCTGAGAAACAGCCTGGAAGCAGCAAGCAGCCTTGGCACGCTGCATGCAGGGGCATGGAAAAAGCTCTGCTCTCCCAGGAGAACGTACAAGCTACAACCAGTGACTCACTGTGAGCCCAGGAACCACCCTCCAGGGAATCTGAGACAAGTCCTCCTAGAATTCCTGCCTATTTCTGCACAGAGGAACCACACAAGAAGAAAGTACTTCTTGAAACCATTCCCTACCTCTGATAAATATACTTCTCCCAACAACTAATGAGCAAATAGAATCATAGAATTGTTAGGGTTGGAAGGGACCTCAAGGATCATCTAGTTCCAACCCCACTGCCATGGGCAGGGACACCTCCCACTACATCAGGTTGCTCAGAGCCACATCCAGCCTGGCCTTAAAAACTTTGCCTTGTGATCCATGGGCACATCCAGAGTGAAGCAAGCACGTTTTTGTGTGTAGCAGCTGTGCCCTGTGTCATGCAGACACGGCATTTCATTAAGTTCAGGGTAATAGCTTGATTCCCTTTGGGACTCACTGCTGAAAAACAGAACACCTCCTGGCATAGTCAGGCAAGGTCACCCTGTGCCATACATTTCTCAATGCATACACTCATTTTGGGGCTGATGCTGAGCTAATTGAGTATCTGTTCATTACGCACTTCATATTAACGCAATAATGCACCCTCATGTAAAACTAATTGTACAAGATCTGAAGAAAACCAGCATTATAGTACATTTCAATGCCATCTGTTCAGCTACTCCAGAATACAGTGGAAGAATTCCAATTCATGAACAATTTTTTTTTTATTTTACTCTTCATGTTGGATGCAGAATTGTAAAAATTCCAGATAAGAAACATTTCAAAAACACAAACTAAGGTATTTTGCCCCATCTCATCACCCTTTTGTGACTTGCAACTGCTTTTTCATTTAACAGGAGTCATCTTCCAGCATATATGCATGTACACACTGTGAACAAGATAGTTCAATCCCTTATAGAATGGTCTGGGTTGGAAGGGACCTTAAAGATCATCCAGTTCCAACCCCTGCCATGGGCAGGGACACCTCCCACTAGACCACCTTACTCAAGGCCTCATCCAACCTGCCTTGATCACCACCATGGATGAGGCATCCACAACTTCCCTGGGCAGCCTATTCCAGAGTTTCACCATCCTCACAGTAAAGAATTTCTTCCTAATCTCCAGCCTAAATCTGCCCTCCTCAAGCTCAAAGCCACTGCCCCTTATCCTGTCACTCCAAGCCCTTGTAAAACATCCCTCCACAGCTCTCCTGTAGCTCCTTTCAGGTACTGGAAGGCTCCTGTAAGGTCTCCCTAGAGCCTCCTCTTCTCCAGGCTGAACAGTCCCAACTCTCTCAGCCTGTCCCCATAGAGGAGGTGCTCCAGCTTTCTGCCCCTCTTCATGGACCCCCTCCAGCATTTTCATGTCCCTCTTATGCTGGGGGCACCAGAACTGGATGCAGTTCACAAATGTAACACCTCAAAGTTTACATGCCTGCAGGCAAAATGATTGAAACCACAAAAATCTCATGGAGATATATGAAGAGAGATTGAAAATGATAAGCAACTTCTTTCAAAACATTGTTAAGTACTACCAAGAATCAGGAGTCCCTGGAGGATCTTATCTGGAGAACCTAAGCATTAAGCAATGCAACTAATTCCTGCCAGCTTTCTTCTCGGCTTTCATTTTATTTCATCCCAAATACTATTTTTACCTGTTTGTTCTGAACACTTCAAAGCTGGAAACCTGTTTTGCTCTCTTCCTCTGGTCCCTGGGTTACTTCCCTTCTGAATGTGAAACTAAGGAATTCCAGAGGATAGTATTGAGTCAAAACATAATGTAAAAGAAGAAAAAAATACTTTCAAAGTGAATGTGTGATTGGTCAGAAAATAAGATTAGATAAGGTAGAATATAAAGGCAGAAACAAAGTATTTTCTCCTAAACCTAGACACAAATACTGTATTGCATTATGTCCAACAATTGGAGGGGGGGAGGGAGGGAAGAATGCCTATGCAGTAGAGATTAGAAACTATCTATATACAGATAAGGAAGAGAACGGATTTAATTCTGAGTTTTCTGTGCTTACTAAATATATGCATTGCTCATCAGAGATCATGGTCAGGAATGTCAAACACAAATGTTGCCTGAAGACTTTGAATAAGATTTTCCTGCATTTTCATTTGTCACTTAGCTCAGGGGCTTTCCAAACTGGAGAAGGAAAACCACAACTGTAAATGAAAGTGTAGCCCCAGGATGGTGACTGACTAAAGGCTCAGGACAAACTTAACTGGAAAGAATCTGCAAAAACGTTAACTACGACCTTTCTTGCCCTCATCATCTGGCAGCACATTCAGTGACTGGAATTAACAGTTTCACTTCTAGAAAAACAGAGGCTGTCATCATTTTCACTTTGCCTTTGCTGAGCTGAGCTCCTACCTTCGGAAAGGATTTTTGTTTTACTTAAAAAGAACAGCTTGCAAAAGAGCCTCTTCTTCCTGGAGAGGCTCTGACAAGTTCTGAGCATACCCCCAGAGTTTTTATTCTTCTCAAGGCTGCAGCAACATAATTTAGAGACTTTCCTCCTCATTGTGTTCATCTGAAACACCTTGAAGCAGTCTGTCAAAGGTTCAAGGAGAGGTTATCAAGTCCTATTTGCTGTTGGCATGTCTAAAACTGCTGACACAGGCTAGGGAAAAAAAAGGGTACATCTCGATCAGCTGCAACATTATGACAGCAATCAGGGAACCTCACCCAGTGCACCACGAAGCTGTGATGGCCAGCTGAAGACATAGCCCAGTAATATTTATACATCAAATGCAAACAAGGCTTAAAGAAGTCCTGAAAAATAGCAAGGTTTGCCATTTTCTTAGTAGTACAAAAAAAGGGGGGGGCAAAACCCCATGCAAATACATCACATTTGGGGTTTTGTTGTTTGATTCTGAAAACCATTACCCGTGGTCTTCACTGAGGAAAGTTGTAGAAACAACTGAAAACTGTTCATTAAAAGGAAAAATAATGAAAAACTTTGCACTTGACAGACCTGCAAAAATCAATGTGGTGGTTTCCTTTTATATCACTCATAAATTTTCCTGAACATGTCAATAGCTTACTCTGTTGAAAACACACCCAAAAATAACAATCAAACTCTGTTGTTGGACATAATTAAGACTTTTTTAGCTTGATGCTTCAGAACATTAGGAAGAAAAATGCATGCCTTCTCCCAGACCTACTTGTCTCTGAGTAAGTTATTTCTAGACCTTTTTAACCTCTAACTCTAGCTGAAAGACGAGTACTTTTCCAGTCAAGTCATGTTCAGAGATTTAGATCAATACTCTAAAGATATGTTGACATTTTTCAGATTAATCCCAAGTAATTCCTTGCCTACTAGGGACAGATCTGTCCCTTCCCCTCACTTCACATCAGCTGTGTACAAATTTACAACAGCAGTAAGCATTAGCTTGAACTCTGTTACTTATCATAGCTGGAGGAGGCTGCACAAGTTCATGACCTTGAGGTCCTCAGGACAAGTCAACTCTAGAAACTGGTTTAGTAGTCCTTCCTTACAAACCTTTACATGAAATGGAGCAAAGGGCTTTGACATCCTTCTTGACACTAGAGATCTGGACTTCCTCACCGGAGCTGCAAGCTGAAAGCTCAGAAACAAGCCACAAGCCTGCCACGAGAGTGGAAGTCATGCAGGTCTGCTCTTCAGCTCACAGGTCTGTCTTAGCCTTCATGTTTTGGTGCCAGCAGCTTTGGAAACACCCTCTCCAAATGCAGCAGTGTTTTACCACTTCATAATTAAGGTTAAACTGGAATGGAGAAGATAGCAGCTGCCCTACTGACTTCAGAAATGCACAGCCCACGACACACTGCCACTAGGCTTTGCCTTAGGAAATTAATGCCCCAAACAACGGCAAGCAGCAGGGTGGGACTCACGCTGCTTCAGCTTTGAATGCTACTGCTCAAACATCCAGTTTTGAAAGCAGGAGAAGGAAAAGAGTATGTGGAAGCAAATAGTGCCCTTCATGCAAAAAGATAAGAGATCAGGCAGCTACAGGCTCATTCGTCTACAATCTGTTTGTTCAGTTTAGGCACAACAAAACCACACAACAGTTACAGCAAGAGATGGCAGCTTGTCCTTCATGAACTCAGCGTAAGAGAAGTCCTTTGCTTCACACAGCTAAATGGCTTTCAGATTAGACTCTAGAACAAAATTCAGAAAACTTACCTTGCATTTCAACATGTTGGCCACTCTTTCTTGCATTGATTGCCCAGCCTTTGGCCTGACAAGTATATAAACTGCTTTCACTTCAGGGCTGGAGCGCAGAAGCTTTTCCACCAGCACTTTGCCCATGAACCCCGTAGCTCCTGTGATAAGTATGGTCTTGCCATTGTAAAAAGCTGAGACTGAAGACATGTTCTGTCCTTCCTTTAACTTCCTATGGCAGGTACCTGAGAAGATGCAAGAAAGAAAAAAAGCTTTAAGGCCTTTTGAATCAAGACACAGTACAGTTATTTGGGACCTACAGTCTGAGATAACCTTTCCTAGTTAGCTATGGCAGCTCACATTAGCTGCTGGTGATGGTGATTTTTAAAACGGTTTAAAAAAAACCCTTTAGTATGAAAATGCACCACACAAATTAAAAAAGGTTGACCTGAGAATCTTAAGAAATCAAGATCAGTTTTATCCTCCGTATTATACCACAGCTATACCCAACTGCCACAGCTCAGAACACAGCTTGTGCTGTCCAAGACTCCTGACAGTAGATGCTCATTGCAGTGCTGAACAGTGTTTACCTTGCCCACTGTGAAGTGGCCACCATAAAGATATGCAGCTATCCTTACAAGACAAAGTAGCAACAGATCAACAGATCTCCTCATGAGCACTACAGATACAAATGCTGTCGTTTCCATTTTAATTCCACTGTGTTGAGCTGCTGCATTTCTTGCCAGCCATTAATCAGGAATGTGCTCTGTCTTTTCTTGAAATAAAACCATGAAGAAAGCTCTTCTTCATGTAAGACACAGTGCAATGACATTGCTCTGCAAGACAGCAATGCCACGCTCCTGTGTGTAAATAACCACCCATTATGGTCTGTTAAGGCCAAATTTCATCCAGTTTAAGGAGCACAGATGTCATATGCTTTCTCTGGAGAGTTTGTTTGAATTTCCCTTTGGAGATCTATTGACTGTATAAGGGGACTGACATGCCTAGGCTCCCACATGAAGTGTCCCAGTTAAGTATTTTAATTAGATACAATAGTTTCAGGTCTACATGGTCCCAGCCATCCCGATTCAAACTCTAAGTTGATTGAATGACAAACAAGGCTTGACTGACTCCTCTTAGAATTGCCTCTCTCTTTATCAGACTAACAGATGGAAAAAAAGGATTCCTATCTTTGAAGTGCCACAGATCACAGTGTGCACAAACCACTAATATTGCAAGGGAAAGGCTCATGAAAAACATAAATAAATGTTTTGGGAAAAGCCTACCTGTGGTGGGTTAAGAAAAATCCCTCTCACACTGACAATAACCAGGCTAGCTCAGTTCAAAAGCAAATGAACCACCACACTACCAAATCTGAAACAGGAATGGTTGACCACTGTCAATCAAGAACTCAAAAAACAGGACAAAGATCTTCAGGAAGCCCAGAAAAACTTCTCTTCCTCCTGCAGAAGCTTCAGAAATATTGTTGGCCATTTCAAGTTTCTCTACATGACACGAGCCAACTACATACTAACAAAATGCAAATACTTCAAAGTATTTTTGCAGTCTTCCAAGGTTCCAGGTTCTCACCAACTTTTGTGTTTCTGAAACTTAGTAAACCACTCAGGGACAGTGAAGTAGCCTAGCTTAGAAGCAAAACCTGCAAGCCTTGGCTTGGACCAACACAAATGAACAATAACAAAGGGCTTTACATACTGGGAGAACCCTGGCTACATGCAACAGTAGGTAGAATTCCCTTCACCACACAGGACCATGAGAGAAATAAATCCTGTTCTACAGCCCAGGCATTCCTCAAGATCTAGGGAGGTATCTTATCCCAGAAAATTGACCATCAGCTATGTGGTTGTTACAGTTATAAGCTATGCTTAAATTGAAAATAAGAATTAGATCCTTCCAGGGAATTCAGGTGAAGGGCTGGAAGAACTTTTCTAATAGGCTAAGCAAAGTAAATAGTGATAAAATTATTTCATGTCATTGGCTCTCTAATTTCCTATATATCTGAAAGAACAGATAGTTCTTTCTCGCCTTTGCTCTGGCTGGTGCTTCGGCTTGGCTGCTTTATCTCTCTTTTGACCTTCTGCTGGCTGAACTGACTTTTATTGTGTCAGTGAGGCACAGCGAAGGGAGGAAGGGCAGGGAGGCGAAGCAGTCTCTCTCTGGGCTGCCCAGAGAGCTGTGAATCTTTCCAAGCAGGAGCTTCTGTGGTTGTTGAGCAGTAAATATATGTACATGTATTTTGTACATGTCTTATCACCTCATATAATTTCATATTTAGTTCACATTTTGTAAATACAGCTTTGATTTTGCTTCCAAACTTTCTGAGCTAGTCTGGTGATTTATTCTGGAGGTAACCTCCATTCTGGGGGTGAATTTCCAATTGTTGGGGGGGGGGGGGGTAGCAAGGGCAAATGCTACTCTACAACAGTGGTCAAGAGAGATCAACCTTTACAACCCCTACACGTTACAAGGTGTATGATGGTCATTGCAACACTCAGGAACGTGCTTAGCTGTGATCCCCAAGGTGTTACTACTCACAGCAGTAAAAAGTGATCCACAGTCTGTGTTGATGTGCTGTCATTATCTGGATCTGTAGCTGATGCATCTACCCATACCTGACTTTTCATTCCTAACTCTGCCAGTTTTCACAATCACTGCACTGCTGCATGGAAACAGTGAATCATAGAAACACAGAATGGCTTAGATTTGAAAGGACCCTGGAGCTCATCTACTCCAGCCTCCCTGAAATGGGCAGGGACACCTCTCAACTAGACTCAGCTGCTCAAGGACTCATCCAACCTGTCCTTGAACATCTCCAGGGAGGAGCCATCCACAACCTCTCTGGGCAGCCTATTCCACAGTCTCAATGCATGTTTGTAACAGGCTACAGCACAGACACATAAACGAGAGACTCAAGCCCAACAAAACATGGTTCTTCTTTCCCAGTGCTGCCTGGAACTGCAGTACATCAAACAAATGAAAATCCCCAAACTCCTTTATCTGAAACAAATCATTTGGTGTGCCATGCAATTTATAAAGTGGGTCAAGCACATAACTTCTGAAGGACATTATTTTACAATTTAATAGCTGTGGGTATTCTGGCTCAGTGAATTCGGGTATTAGCCTACTTTCAGATATGGCCTAGATCACTATTTAAATGACCCTAACAAGCTCATCTAGGCCTATTAAAAACCTGCTTTTTATCAAGGAGCTGGCCACTTGGGAAGTTAGCCAAACAGGTTAAACTATTAGATAATTATTTAGTATAAAATATCACTTCTCCTTCAGGTTTGGAAAAGCTGAGTGATATTTGGAAAACAGGGACTTGCAGAACCCAAAAGTGTGTGAAAGCGGATAGGAGTTCAAAAGTAGGTATTATTTTAGCCAGATGAAGATGAAAAAAGAATTTGGTACAATATATGTCCTGAAAGGCAGAAAAATTGAGAGTTCTTAGCCTCTAGAGGCCATACAAACGATACTGAACATAAGGAAACAAAATATGAAGTATAAGACCATTACCAGCCGCTGGATACCTACTTTGAACTTGTATTCAGAAGATCCTATCTACCTAACCTCACCTAATAGTCCACATCTATAAAGTACTTTATGCCACAGACTTGGGATATTAGCAGTGTTTAACAGGAACCACTCTTCTCCAGCGGTCAGGGAACAGACCCAACCTACATCACTGAACATTAGTGCTCTGCATTACAGCTGCAGACTACTGCAAAAGCAACTGCTAAGACTTCTGAATGTCAACATCAAATTATTATGGTGTTTCAGTTGGGTTCTGTGTTTGAGTTATCCAAACGGGGCTTCATTTGTTTTGGCCAGACGTTGGATGCCTACCAGAACACAGAAAAAAATAAAATAAAATCAGATAAATCTAAAATAGCCCTAAAATGAGCTGTGCAGATGGGTTTCCTTATTTCTGGCAAGAACTGCAGGCATAACTGACAGTTCTTCCCCATGCAGTTTTGAGACCATTGTGAATGTTTGACTCCAAAAAGTCAGAACAACTGCATCTTTCAAACCACTCCGATATGATGACAACTGAAACACCAGAGACAGCCACAGAAAGCTGAATTTCTAAAGCAATCTACTCTTCCTCGTGGTTACTGACTTACCCTTATAAGTGTTAAAAGGAAAGAAAACCACATTCTTTCTGTTTTCTATACTGAAGTAGCCCACCTCAGGCAGCTTGTAGGGCCACTTTCAGAGTTGGATCAGGTTGCTCAGGGCCTCATCCACAAGAAAGAGCCATAAGGAATCAGATTTTTGTTTTGCTTTGCTTATTCTGGGATCAGATTTGCATGTCCTTGCAGCATTTCTTTTTTCTCTTTTCCTGAGTTAGCTTTATAAGACAATAACCTTGCACCCACCTAAAGCCATGCTAATTTATCAGCAAAGAAGATCTGTGTACCTGTTGAATGTGCACAAACAAATGGAAGCTTTGAAATCAACAATACAAAAGCCACCGTGCTACAATCTACTATGTTCAGACAGATACCTGAATCCCCACTGTACAGGCAAATTTAAAGAGGCTTTTACCAGGTTCCTAATTCAAAAGTGGATTCCAGTTTCTATTCAGGATGCCAACACCTTTTCCTTTTAACTTAGGGAATATAGGCTGCTGTAACTTTTATATTTTTAAGAGTCTGATTTTATAACAGAATTTATTCTTCTCTGTTTCAATTGATTTTGCTTGGCATTCAGAAAGAAAGGAGGGCAGAAGTTATGAAGATTTTAAGGAACAAGAGGATTTCTAAGGTCAAAGGTTGTGATCCAAGTAAAACCTGCTGACCTGACCATTTGCTTCAGAACCCAAGGAACTGTATGCATTTTTTTTTTTTTAATTTTGGCACTCAGTCAAATGAAGAAAAAAAAAGTTTCCTGCAGAATCTTTTACTTTGCTTTCAATTTAAGGAATAAACAGCCAATAATGAGCATTAAACTATTCCCCAGTCAATTAAGCTGCAAGGGATTAAGTCTTCGATAAAAGAAAACTATTCAAAGTCTGAACCATGGTCAGCAGCTGAAGTGAGCTGACCCTTATTAAAGTGAAGGCTAAAGACTGTTTGAGAGCCTGAGGTTCCTGTCTCTTCCAGAACTGACCGAAGATGAGAAAGCCACTGAATGGTGGAGAAGAACCCATATAAGGGCTTCTTGAATCCCAATTTGAGTGAGTAATTACAGGCTACACTGATGGTTTAGGCACTAATGAGAGCAGGAAAGCAATCACTGGTGCCATCTGAATTACTGAACACAGCATCTTTGCAGCAGTATGCATTTCTCTTACGGTGACTCATCTCCAAGAGTAGTGTGAAAATAACACCTTTGGACAGTCAGCCAGGAATCACACTGAGCATCTCTGCAGACACAAGTACGCAAGCTGCATCTCGTACTGATGCCTGTAACAGTCTCCTCTGGATCAGACATAAAGGACAATCCACACTGCTGCATTACATACAAAGCCACAATCTTGTGCCAGGGGCATATGCCAAAGGACAAGCAAAGTGAAAGGTAGGAATCCTACCAGCCCAGGAGCTTCCTCCTGTGAAACAAAGCCCTCATATTGCAAACAGAAGAGTAAAGGACACCTTTCCCCCAGCAAGAGGAGATAGAATGAGCTGATACTTAACAAAAAAACCCTTATATATTGTCTTCATCCCCGCGTATTTCAATGATGCTAAATCTGCATTCAGATTACAACAGCGTAATGCCGAGAGTCAGACACCTACCAAAGCCAGAGCAATGGGAAAGGAAATGTCTATCAGAATCTAAATGGATATCTCTATCTAAATGTGCCTCTGCTGCCCAGAGTGGGTCTGTGGCAGCAGGGTGTTAAAGTGAGATGGCACAACTGAGCCCTAGCCATGAAAGACAGGTAGAGACTGGAACATATTCATATTTCACTATTGTTTGGTCCAGTGCCAAGATTTCTGTGCCTTCCTCAACTCGCACAGTGGACATTTCAGAAGCTTGTCTGTTGAGGAATTTACCTTTCCAACTCAACAGCACAGCAACAACAAAAATCAGTTTTGTGCATGAGAAAAGGAAGCCCCTAAATCTAGATTCACAACTGTTCTTTCTGGCATCTCTTTCTCCTCAGTCTGAGTTTCATACGTTTTCTCCTTTCTAGTGCATTTCCACAACTTTACACGGGGGTGTAACCTCTGAAAAACAAAAAGGGGGTATTAGTCAGATGAGTCTTTTAGACATCACAGTAAATGTGATGAACCAGCTTCAACTAATATCACAATTAATGACAAGGAACACTTTTTTGGAAACAAAGCTACAGACAGCAAGAGTCCTTTAAGACAAACTAGGTTTTGGCCACTGAATGTAAGTTTTTAATCCTGGGTACAAATACCTAATCATACATAAGAATCTTTTCTTTACTTAGGATTCTGGAGGAGTCCTAATTAACTTAGCACACACTAAGAAAAATATTCCTTTGTCACTTCAGAGAACTTGGACAGATGAGGGCAGCAGCAGCAGCAGCAATACAAAGTGGTCACAGACTATTTCAATCTCATCAGTTTGCTTCCTCGGTCTATTAATTATTTTATGAGTTTAAAATGGACTGAACACTGTGGATGTCAGAACAATTTATCTTCATATAATTATTTTCTTTTTCTACCACTCCCTCCCTCCAGACATGTGACAGGGACTTCTCAAACTATGTAATCACCATGCACAAAAGCAATTCTTTCTAACATCTGCCTTCTGTACACCAAAGCATTTGTGTGTGATTTCTTGTTAGTTAATCATGAGCAAGCAAATAATCCCACAACAATGACTGTAGCAGGAACAACCTGATCCCTTCACTTTGGTGGATACTTGAACACCAAGCAGGTTCCCCTCCAGGGCTAATGCATCTACAACAACTCTATGTTTTGAAGCAAATCCAAGGAGAGTGTGGACATGGATAAAGAGGCAGGAATACTGTTAAAAGTTCCACACCTGCAGACCACCTCCTATGGAGCAAAGTCTAACTTCCCAGCAGCTTTCCAACCTTCTGGTTCTCAGAGTAACAGAACACTCCATTCCACAAAAGACACAGAAAAGTGCAAAAAGCAGCTATAGGTTTCATTTATGTGCTGGCACTAGAAACATGGCACAGAACATCACCCATCACTGTGCAATGAAACTGTCATGTGTACAGCTACATTACTTGTGCTTGGCTCCCTCAGCTGAGATGCTTTAAATGGATGTCAAGGTCTTGTTGAGCCCTAGGCTCAGCTTCAGACACTTCAAAGATTCTTTTTAGCCCCAGGACATGTTTAAACAAAAGAGCATGCTGTGGCCCTAGTGTCACTGAGTTCCACACTGTGCAGGTGTTGTGGGATGTTGTAGATGAATCCTCCTTGGAGGTGTTCAAAACCAGGCTGGATGAGGCCTTGAGCAACCTGGGCTAGTGGAAGGTGTCCTTGCCCACAGCAGGGGGATTGGAATCAGGTGATCTTAAAGGTCCCTTCCAACTTAAACCGTTCTATGAATCTACAAAATTGCATAATACCTTTTCAAAGGTCTCTGAGGTGCAGACTGATTTGTGTACAACACGGTAGTTGGGAAAAGGTAGGGGAGATTTTACTGATGGCAGAAAACAAAACAAAAAGGATGTTAAAATGGCTGACCAAAGGACAAGTTAAAAGATTCTTATGGTGTGCAAAACATCCACAGTTATTTAATAGCCTTAATAACTGAACAACAACAACAAACTGGTGAAGATAAACCTTCTCTCATTTAGCTGCAGAATGAAAAGGGAGGTCATAATCCATCCCTTGTACAGGCACTATAGATGCTAATACAGCTCAGAGAAATAAAAATCTTGTGATTCAAAGATGAGCACATTTACAGCCAAACCAACTCCTGAGGATAATCCTCTTCACAAAAGATATTTTGCTCCAAAACAATTTACACCAAATATAAATGTTGTTGCTAGCAGCCTGAAGGTTAAATCACTTTTCTGCAGATAACAGACTTCAAATAATTTTTTTTGTTTGCCAACAGTACCAACTTGATTCCTTTAACAGCATACCCAAGTAGCAACAAGCAAGGAGAAACACTCATTGCTCCCAGAAACCAATGCTTGAAAAATTACACCAGCTTTGCAATCCATTTCAATTCATGACAGTTAAATCTGAAGAGACAGTGCAGTGTGACAGCATAATTAAAGGGCTAGAGACAATGAGCAGAGTGCCCAGCCAGATCCCACAAGCTGCTGAATGTTACATGACATGTGGACAGAAGCTCTCAACCCTACAGAAACCACTGAGAGCTGTGGCTTCTAGGCTAGAGATTTGCCTGCAGAACAAACGCCAGATGTAGGGAAAAAGCTTAGATTTCAAGATTCGGTCATTGCTTAAGCATTATCTCGATGGCTTCACAGATTGGTTGACTCTCCTAAGTAGCCTGAATTGTTCAACTGCCACTAAGAATGAAGAGAATGAATGAAGCAGAGGGGTCCCTGGTGCAATGAAATCCAAGAGCAGCCTCCTGATTTTTCATTGAGGCCTGCTAGTTTCTCTCAGTCTCACTATACTCCCCCTAAAACTGATGAAAACAAGCCCGTAAGTGTTTCAGAGTTCAGACAGAGCAATTCTGTTAAGAACATACCTACATACGTGTGACATGGGATTTTAAACCCCAGGTGTTCTAGCAGCTCAAATACAGATGTATTCTGCCTCACTCCCATTTAGTTAACCCACTGGTGAGAACAGCAGCTCTCAGAGACTTAAAGGTACAACTTCTGCAGGCTCCTTTCTGTATGACAGACCAGTGACAGTGCTCACTGTCCCCACATGTTTTTACCTTAGAGGCCATTGATCAAGTTGCAGGATCAAAGTTTAGGTGCTGTGCACAGGTGAGGACTAGAAGATAGATTTTGCCCTGCATCAGAATAATTAAATGCAGACATCCTATGTCACAGCATTTCTGAAGGCCATCCTCCCCCTTCTCTTTCTACTAGCTCACTCTTCACAGCCATTATCACCTTGTTCTTCTTTAGCTCTGACTGGCATTTCTACAACTAGCAGTCCTCTCTCAGACACCTGAATCAGAAATAGTGTGGCCAGAAGACTGGAGAAGTGATTGTCCCCTCTCTACTCTGCACTGCTGAGGCTGCACCAGTTTTCAGCCCCTCACTATAAGAATGTCCAAAGGAGGACAATGAAGCTGGTAAAGAGTTCAGACCAAGGATACTTTATTGCTCTCTACAACTCCCTGAAAGGAGGTTGTAGTGAGGTGGGTGTTGGTCTCTTCTCCCAATAAAAAAGTGATAGGACAAGAAGAAACAGACTTGAGTTGCACCAGGGGAGATTCAGGTTAGATTTTAGGAAAAATTTCTTCATCACAAGAGTTGCCAAGTATTGACAAGTTGCCCAGAGAAGTGGTTGAGTCATCATCCCTGGATATATTTAAAAGATGTGTACATGGGGTGCTTAAGGACACAATTTAGTGGTGGACTCAGCAGTGCTATATTAACACTTAGACTCAATTATCTTAAAGGTCTTTTTCAAACTAAATGACTCCGTTATTCCATGACTGATCCAGTTTAAGAAGACCAGCATACATTTTGAGAATAACAGCAGGCTGAAGTGTTTTGGTGTTTCTTTCAAGACCCACTTTTGGAACAGTCCAACTAGCACAGCTGCTGTGAAGGGCAGTATCAGGACTTCTACTTCCTCCAAGTTTCCACATTCCAATGCTGATAGAAAACCATGCCATAGTTACCTCAAAACAGACTGGGTAACTACAACCAAAAGAATCTAAATGCTGGCTATTTCTGTAACAAATAAAAAAAAAGAAAAGAAAAAAAGTAGTGCTTGATGGGAGCAATGCAAATATTTATGTGTTTGCAGCAACCATGTTCTGCACAAAGGCACTGTCAACACGTAAAGAAGAATGGTCTTCATTCAAGATTTTGAGTCAGCAGTGATACCATACAATGCTCTGCTTGGATCAATAAGTAAATCTGTCATGCAATGATGGAGAGAAATTGCCTTCCTGAGGGATTCCTCCTTCAGTCTTAAAACTCTCTCCTTTGTCACTGTAGTCTCCATCTGTGGTGGGTTGGAAAATTTCCCCCCCTCCCCCAACATTAAATTTGCCAGATCAAGTCAGTTGGAAGCAAATGAAAGCTATATTTACAAGCAAACCCACAATCTACAATGGAATGTAATGAATATGTACAAATATACAATATTTACAGGTATCTACAACTAACGAACAGCACAAGGACCCTCCTGGCCAAAGACAAGGGGAAGCTGCAACAGCTTCTCCCTTCCCTGCTTCCTTCCCTAAACCCCTATACAAAAGGGACAAGAGACAGAAGCAGAGAAGTTAGTACCAGTCAAAACAATGCAGCCAAGGTCAGTAAAGCCAGTCAGTATTTCCCAACCAGAGGAAGCAAGGAGAGAGATTGTTTTGGAAACCAAATGTTATGGCAGATACCTCTTCAATGGGATTGTTTAAAATAATAATTATTTTCCTTTTCACACCCCATAGTGATTTATTTACATTTTGCTACTTTCTCTTCAAGATCTGTGAAAAATTTTAAAGGCATAGCCTAAAACTACCACACCATCCTGCTGTCTTGTCACGAAGTCTTAATGAAATCAAACAGAACTGCATTCATGTTTTCATAACAAAACCTACAAAAAGCGCAACACACCAAAAGAAGCAGAGCAGCACCAGGAGTGTGGTCACAGCAATGCCTCCTTAAGGGTCATCAATGGGCGACTGTCTCAGCCCCGTTGCCTTTCTGTTCCTACAACATTTTCTACAGCTATATCCAACGGAAGCTGCATATAGCAAAGACTCATTGCTTTGTACTCCTGTGCAGATTCAGCAGTAATGGGATTAAAAGTAGGTAGTGCCTTCACAAAGGAAGAATTGGCTAAGAGGAAGCTGAAATAACAAAGGAAGAACCAGACAGTTCACCTTATATATGTGTATGTAAATTGCAAAGGGCTTCTAGGCGCCTCACCTGGGATCTTGCTGTAAATCAGTGGGAGGTTGTCTGAACATAGCCTGAACTTCTGAACTTTTAGGAGAGAGCACAGGCTTAATAGACTACTGAGTATTAATTTCTCCACCCAGAGAAGTGAAGAACTTAATTTAAATGAACACAAGATGTGTGATGCAGGGTGGTTACACGTGAAGGGGTACACGTAGCAGGCGTATCAGGGAAGGCTGTAAATCCTGAGCACCTCAGCCAAAGAGGGAAAGGGAGAGGGAAATTTGCGTCAGGGAACTAAGAAGGGAAGCTGTGCCTTCCAGCAATTTGAGAGAGCCCACAGAGAATTGTACTGTGGAGCCTCCCTTTATTCGAAAAAAGTTTTACAAAACGCCTCTGTCTTTGTTGTGAACAGGAACTTCTAGATTGGATTAATTTTTCCTTACAGCAGCATGCATGCTTTTGTGCAAAACAAATACAAATGCAGCCTGTAACCATTTCCTCTGGTCCTGTCGTTTGCCATCAAGGAGATGCAGCTGCCCCCTCCTCCCTCCAGTATCATGTAGTAGTGTGGTGCATGCTGCTTGACAGAAAACTCTGGTGACCATACTGAGAAGCCTTGAAGTCCTGTGACAGCAAGCTCAAATGGAATTTCACACTTTAGGTATCAGAGCTAACAGAGTGTAAAAAATTACCTGCTGTGTTTGGCTTCAGATTTAAGGTTAATTGAATAACTGTAATTATTTTTCTTTCCAACAGAAAGCTATGCTCAGCAGTCTGAACATTTTTATATTCAGGTTTTATTAAGAAGTGCAGCCTAGAACCCTAGTCCTGACTCTGCTGGGGTTGAAAGACAAAAATGCTTGGAGTATTTCCCACCAAGAGAAGTCTTCTTAAAAGGATGAGCAGATGGACGTGGGAGCTTGTACTATCAATTCCATAGAATATAGAAATAAAGATGTGTTTTCAAAACCAAAGATTCAAGACATCATCAGGTCTCCTTTTCATATTGAAACCTAACAGGAAGTATTATTGATGGAAATACTATAGTTTTGCCTGTACATCTACCTCATCCTTGTGTCAAAAGTCAGGCTAACTACCAATAAAAAGTAAATTATTTTTATAATTATTTCTATTTAAAAAAATACTCCATTTTTCACACTTGGAGGATTTGAGAGCACCCAAAAATCCATCAGAAACAGGACAGAAGCTATCCAGACTTCTGCTATGCAAATTCTCTTGTCAAGTTTAATTCTCAGCAGACAAACCAGGATCAAGCCCTTCAGGAACAGGGAAGAAATGCAGCCAAAGCTTATTTTGATGCAGGAATTCCATAGGGAATTTTTTGCTTAGTGCATGCTGCTAGCTGGCTTACTCTGCAGCAAGCCAGAACACCAGCAGCAGTGCCCACCTCTTCATCAATTCCCTGCATCCCCTGCTTTGTTGGAGATATTCTGGGACTATTCTGGGTGGATCACAACCATGCTACACTGACATATTTGCTGCCAGAGGCCTTGGCATTAAGAGAATGACCTTGCACAGGCAAGGTGTAAAGGTGCACAGCGAGACAGTCACAGCTGCAAAGCTCCAGCTGTTCCAGCTGGCAGGTTGCTGCCACGTGGTGACTCTTGTGCAAATGTGATCAACTCACAAACGTCTCATTCACCCTTTGCAAATGCACATAAACCACTGTCAGGAGACCTTAGCAGGCCATGCCATCACTACCTGTGCATGGAGCACTGGGAGGAAGCAATGGAGACAGCAATATAGGGCTTGCCTTTTTCCCAGGAGAGGGTGAGGAAATATAACAGCAAAAAAGCTTCAGACTTTATGTATATAATGTTTTTTAAAATAAAAATATAAAGCATAATAGTTCTTAAGACATAAGTCTGTGAGCCAGAAGGCACTTCAGAGACTCAGTGGCATTTCTGCCTTCCATCACACCTCACCATTTAGGGTAGACTTTTCCCCTGCTTTGTCTGCCTCTCCCTGCAGAGATGCACTCACAAGTGTTTCAGTCCTTGATCTACTGCTTCTAGCAAGACAAGAGAAGCATGAAGGCAGAATGCACAGCTGATTCCTGCTGCACAGCAAGACTATTGGCTTTGCCTCTGCCCCTTCCAACAAAAAATGCCATCCTCAGAGTGTGGCTGGGTTTAACAAACACAGATGTGGACAGATGAGCAAGAGGGCCTCCTTCTCTGGAAACTTTAACAGAGGATGAAGCCCAGCTAAGGCAGAATTTTTACTAACCACATGAAAACACGCAATATGTATTAACAGGCAACTCCAAGGTAGCTGCTAGGATTTTCAACAGAGTAATCCAGTGTTTGATCAAAGAGGAAGAACTTCTACTGAACATGGGTAAGCTGACAGTGAACATATTTGGGGTGCTAACTGCTACCAACAGAAAAAGAAATACGAGACTGTATCGTGTAGCTTTTCTTTTAAAAATTGGAAGAAGCAAGAGAGCAGCAAAAAGAAGAGATTTTAGGACTCTCTGATTAGTATCTGAGTCAGTCTGTTTATAGAGGGCTTCCCAGTCATCTCCTACCACTAGGCCTGCATCTCACAACAAACCAACTGCGCAAACCCAAGAGACCTCACCATGCTATGCCCAGAACTATACACAGCACCTCAAAATTTACAGTAACTCTGTGATCTCTAAATGCACTGAGCCAAATTCCTCTTGGGTGGTATCACAGTGATCTCCAACGCTAATGATATGGAAACCAAGCTCTTCCAAAAAAAGGTTTCCTTAAGACTAAGAAGAGACTAATAGCTGAATGGAATTTAAAACAACTTACAAGGGTCTCCTCATGCACCTGGTAAAGCTTACACTTCTCACAGAATCTGCCAACTGGCACTCTATGGCTATTTGGCAACATGAGTGCCAGTCAAAGCTTGCAGAGGAGGGAGGCTTTTGTCAAGCAGGAGCTGGTTCAGAGGAAATGGACTGAGTCTTTCTCATCTCTGAAAACTTAATCAATACCAATCCCTAAGAGATTTTTCCATGCAACAAGCCAATGCTACAGTATTTTAAGATAAAAATTTAAAGGGGCAGTTTCTAAGGAGGTAACAACAAGGCAGACATCATGGTCTTATTTGCTCTTACGAATATATCAAACCTTTTCTACCTCTCACCAGCTCTTCCCTTACTTGAAACCCAGCTGTGGGCTAGGAGCATCCCTCATCCCTCTAAAAGTGAGAGCATTTTCATAAAATCTTTCATAATTCAACTGATGGCACTCTTGATACTAAATAGTATCTTAATTTCTGAGAGCTTAGTTACTCTCAGGAGGTAGTTTTGCTGATCCTCATGAGACGGAGTTTAAGGATTTCCAACTCTTCTAGCTAATACATCTCTCCCTCTTCTACTAGGATAAACATAAAAGAGAAATAAAACTGAAAAGCAAATGTGAAGCAAGTCTGTATGTTGCTTGAAAATACAGAGCTGGATGGACTATTCTGTAACATATATCCCTCCAGAAGAAAGGACAGATCTGCTGCATCCTGAATCCTCCAGGATGGGAACTATGCCAAGTGCAGTTGTACCAGAAAGAACAGGTCTATCACCACAACCAAGTCACCCAGAAGGTACCAGAGAGGAAATATTTTTTCTGAATCTGTGTATGTAAATCAGTCATAAAGCGAGGGCAGGCACAGCAAACACAGCACAGCAATGTTTATCCCTCCCTTATGCTGCTGATTGCATTTAGTGTATTTCTTTACACCCTGTTTTACACATACTAACTGATGACCTCTGAAATGCTCCAGAGAAATAACCTAGATATGCATTTAATTATTGTCATGATTAGAAGCAAGGCAATTCACAGGGGCTGTTAATGAATGAGAGTTAATGATGCAGTGTCAAGGAGCCCTTTTTCCCCCTCTTTTTGTGAGTTGTGTTTAGTTCTTTGAAATTGCAGTTGCCATTTCACAAGCCACAGAGCACAGCAGCAAGAAAGACTTATCTGTGCTGTAAGAAACATTGATCTGACCAAAATAGTTGTTGCAGCATTGCAATTTCATATGCATTATGTAAACAAAAAGTCTTTAACATGTTGGTATTGTTGGAGTTGATTGGTTTGGGTTGCTGTTTGTTTTTTTGTT
Source organism: Indicator indicator (assembly GCF_027791375.1). NCBI lineage: Eukaryota > Metazoa > Chordata > Aves > Piciformes > Indicatoridae > Indicator > Indicator indicator. The sequence goes on along the minus strand of NC_072012.1, from coordinate 6,090,824 downwards.
TTGGTGGGTTTTGGCATTTGGCATTGTGTTTGTTTGTGGTGGTTTTCTCATACAATTATTCCTGTCACTCAAGAGCCCACAGACCACACTGTGGATTCAGAATGGAAATTATCATTATATGTGGAAGAAGCCAAAGCAGAAGATCAAAACATTAATACCCTTCCAAATCAGATTTCCTCACAAACTCCAAGAAAAACACAACTCTTTAAATCTCTTTATTCAGTTTCTGTGGAAGATAGGCATCACAGTCTGCAGATTTGTCTCCCCTAAGTACTCCAAGAAACACAAATATTTCCTCTTCAGATAGAGGGAGAAGAGCAGGAAGAGGAAACTTCAAAAGAGAATTCCCTGGAGTGGCTGAAATCTGCATCAAGGAACTTTGTTCAGCACATCAGCAGCTCTCAATAATGAGGCAGCAGAGAGCTTCTGAAACACGCTGGCTTCTCCAAAAGGAAGAGATAATAAAATGTAAATAGAAAATGCCTCTTGGCTGGCATACACTGGTGCAAAAAAAAATTTTTACCCTTTTTCTACATACAGGAAAGATTTTTTTTTCTTCCCCCTTTCTCCAATATTTAGAAGTCAGGCTGATGAGAAATGACAAGGCACATTTATAGAAGTTCAAAAAGACCCAGCACTGAATAAAACATAAGTGCAGCATCAGAAAAGGATGGTCAGGCTGTGCTAATGTCACCTAATACATCTCCTGCACTCTGAAACGCAAGGAGGGAATGGAAAGATGCAATTAAGCAATGATTTGGTTCTAAACAGTCAAGAAAAGGTTAAGTTTAAAGCACTTGAATAATCTTGTAATCGGTTCAAATTAGCACACACGTTTTCCTGAATATCAAATTACCTTCTGGTCCTTAAGAAGCTCTGCATTCAAAATTTACATGCTCCTACACTGAATAAAGGGGGTTTATTAATGTTTTTTGTTGTTGTTTGTCTCAGTGACTAAGAGTTAAGATCTTAATTATCTGGTAAAGAAAAAGATCCACAAATTTCACAATGCTGACTTCCCCCACAGCCTGATTCTCATCCTACTATGATCTACAAGACAAAACAAAAAAATTCTTATTTCCAAGGATCCCACACAGTCCTCTTAAAAGTCAACCCACAGTTTAATTTTTGGAATAATTTAAATTTAGGTTAGTTACAGACCCAGGAATACATCCTGAAAATGAGACAGGGGCACTCAGTTCAGACAGCAGGCTACACAGGATGGCATCCAGGTGGGTTTGGAATTGCTCCAGAGAAGGAGACTCCACCACCTCTCTGGGCAACCTGATCCAGTACTCCACCACCCTCAACGTAAAGAAGTTTAGATGGAACTTCCCACGTTCACATTTGTGTCTGTTACCTCTTGTCCTGTCACTGGGCACCACTGGAAAAAAAGCCTGGGCCCATCCTGCTGACACGCAACCTTTAAGTATTTATAGGCATACTTTATAGATAGGCATCTATATAAAGGCACATCTCAAGTATTTATAAGAACTGATAAGATCACAGGATCACAGGATGTTAGGTGTTGGCAGGGACCTCTGGAGATCATCAAGTCCAACCCCTTTGTGAGAGCAGGACCATATAACCACATAATCTAGTGCAGGTCTCACAGGAATGCATCCAGACAGGTCTTGAAAATCTCCAAAGAGGGAGACTTTCAAGACCTTGACTTTAGAAACAATGAAATAAAAATGAAAACTCCTATCTAAGATCTAAAAGACAAATGATGACCTGCAAAGTAGAAGGCACCTCTGCCATGCCAGGCTGTTCAGCAGGCTGGGAGATGTCAGCTTTGCCAGGCAGCAAATGGTCTATGGAAGCTCTTAGGGCCACTCATCACTACACAGCACAGAGGTGCCCAGAGGTGATAACAAAGCTCATCTTTACACCACAGAAACATTTTTTTCATAGGAGGTTCATCTTTTCAAATTTAAAACACTTGAAGTTTAATTCTGAGACAGTCTGTGTCAATTGATTTGCTCCATGTGTATAAACACAAGCCTTAACTGCAACATTCCTCAGCTCTGACAGTAAGAGACAATCAAGGCAGTGTAGTTCACAAGGTAAAACCATTACAGATACCCAGTTGCCCTCTTGCATGCATCTCTGGTGCTGCACGGTGGCTAAATGGAGAGGTTTCGGCAGCAGCTTTAGTTTTTTTTAGAAATTTGTAGCATCTCAGGCCATATTTTTCCTGCCCCTTCACACATGCAAGAAGAATCCTTGTGGGATAAAGCTGTGAGTTAAATTCACTGGACTGGTTTACAATGCGGCTTGAGAAAGAGCTGTGTCAGCACCACTGAGGGCATTGTGAGGCAGTGGTGGGATGAGAGGCAGGGGCAGGAAAAAAGGAAGAATTCCTTTGTCCTGTATTGTTGCCAAGGCTTTGTGCTGTGAAACTGTGGCCTCCTGACTGAAACATTTCATCTTCCTTTGTAGGAAGGAATCTACTCCTCAAATTTAACAATCCTAACAGCTAAAAGGGACTTGTCTCAGGATTTGCATGAAGCCTCACCTGAGTAACTTCAGGCCACCTCTCCAGCTACTTGTGGGTGTTTTGCCAATACTCTGTAATTGCCCCTCAAATCCCTTCTTTTCTTTCCCTTTCTCTATGCTTCAGTCTGACTTGCTGTGTTGTCCTCTGAAATGGGAAGCTTATAACAGGATCACACCCTCCATGACCACCGAGAAAAGAGGAGTAACCCAAAACCCTGGTAGCTACCATTAGCCTTAATCCACAACTTCTGTTAGAGAGTTCCAAATGCGGAGACAGTAATGGAGAAGTGAGGACTGGGAAGGTTCCTTAAACGGGAGAATCTCAGAAGGTTCAGTACAAAGCAAGGACAAAAATCAGAAGTTTATCTGCACACAGCAAGTTTAGTCTGGAAGATCAGCCAGACATGGGGAACTCTGCAGCACAGGACAGAGGTACCTCCTTCCTATTTGCTGTAAGGGAGGTACAGCAAGGTTGGCAGGAAGCAGGGAAGCCAACAGTTACTAGGAAATAAACCAGCTCTAAGATACACTGGACACACACAGTCACTGCACCCTACAGAACACAGGAGGAGACTTTTGACACTGACAGACAAGCTGCCACAACAGCTAGGCTGAGGCAACATGAGCAGTGCTTTATTTGACAGCCATTCCCAGGAGATGCTCTTTGCACAAGGAGCTTAGTGTTTTTGTTCATTTGCAGCTGAATGGCAAGATGAGTCACGATCACAAACCAGCTTGTTCCTACCTCAGGTTTCAGCCTGTGAGAGCAGAACTACTGTGCGTACAATACACTCTGGCAAGACAACTTAGCACTCCTTTCCTAAGGCCTTTTTACTGCACTGAAATAGCCTACTAGATGCTTCAGTGTTCTCCACCTCCCAGCAGACAGATTTCAAGCTGTACTTCTTCCTCATGCCCTACCATAGAGCAAAACCACTCAGTCCAACAAGAAAGAAGAAACTCAGCACAATAATCATTACTTTCTCTCCCCACAGAGGACACACCTTTCTCAGCTGTATCCAGAGGAGTTTTCTTGGAAAGCTTGGTAAACTACAAGTGAAAATACGTAAGTTTGACTCGTGTAACTTGTCCTCTCACTTGCAAAGGACAATATTGACACAGCTAGAGGCATAGCAAAAGTGACAAGCTCTTTTTTACGTAAAGACCTTAAACCCACAGTCCTGAACAAACAGAGTGAGTAGCTGCTAATCTAATAAAAGCCTCCCTTGACTCACAAGGGGTTTGTAGGGAAGAAGAAGGGCAGGAACCACCTAGCAAAAACAGAGCTCAATGAACTCCACCCTGGGTCTCCAGTCTGTGCTGCCCATTGGTGTGGGAAACCTCCCCACTCAGAGATCCAGGAAGGGCTCTTGTTTCCCATGGAGCTCTCAACAGCTTGGCTGAGCTCTGCTCCACTCAAGCAAAGCTGTGTATTGAGGGACTGGCTTTGACCTGTCTGCATTTCATTATTCTATATCCATCACAACTTCCATTTCTCCTACAGGAATCACTTTAGTCCACAGGCTAAAAAATAACCAAATACCAGTTTGATATCTTTGCTGCATTACCCTTGAAATGATATAATTCTTTTCTTTCCTGTTTTACTGTGACTCCTACAACAGGTGTTTTATAGACTGATGACAAAGAAAGAAATCTGTACGAGCTACTATGGAGGCTTTCCTCCCCCAGAGACCATCCTGGTTAAGTACTCTCCCACATGAATAAATACCCCTTTCACAGAAACATTCACTGAAGGGTAACAGCTGATGGCTGTTATACAGGCAACGGATGAAGTACACATCTGAACTAGAGATCTTCGAGATGCAGCTAAATTAAACCTGAGTTTTATCAAGTGTTGCACAAATCTCTCTGGATAAAACCTATTTTTCAACTCAGTAAGCTCCAATAAACTATTTTACCTTCCTTTTTCTACCCAGACCAACACAGGCACCACACTTTTTCTTTATGAGCACGCACTGCTTCTTCAACATGTTATACACACCATGACACTATCTCACCATGTCACAACATGCAGTAACTTCACTGATACGGAGAAGCCAGTTTGGGAATAGCTACATATACAGGGGGAAGCCAGTTCCCCCACTCCCTCCACCTTGTCAATTTACAAATATATTTTCAGTCATTTTACTGAAATACTTAGATTTTTTTTCCATCCAAAAATCCTGAAGTAAAATGTTTCTCCTGCTGCCAAGGCCACTCAGAATCAAATGGGATCTGTCATTCTGTCAAATCCTGTCTCGTTTCGACACTGATCTGCATCCACCTGTATTGCCATCATGCCAAAAGACAGTTCTAGCTTATGTAGGTCTTGATTTTGTTATCACTGCCTGGGCCTCTTGATGGGCTGTATCTCCCCAGAGACAAAGGTGCCCAAAGCCCCTGTTACAAGAAGGATATGGATGTGCTGGAACTTGTCCAGAGAAGGGCCATGAGGATGATCAGAGGGCTGGAGCACCTCTCATATGAGGACAGGCTGATAGAGTTGGGGATGTTCAGTTTGGAGAAGAGAAGACTCTGAGGAGACCTTTATTGTAGCCTTCCAGTATCTGAAGGGGGTCTACAAGAAAGCTGTGGAGGGACTTTTTAGGGTGTCAGGTAGTGATAGGACTGGGGAGAATGGAACAAAAATAGAAATGGGTAGATTCAGATTGGATGTTAGGAAAAATTCTTCCCCATGAGGGTGGTGAGACACCGGAACAGGTTGCACAGGGAGGTGGTGGAAGCCTCATCCCTGGAGGTTTTTAAGGCCAGGCTGGATGTGGCTGTGAGCAACCTGCTGTAGTGTGAGGTGTCCCTGGCCATGGCAGGGTGGTTGGAACCAGATGATCCTTGAGGTCCCTTCCAACCCTAACAATTCTATGATTCTATGAAATCCTGTTGTATACTGTGACTTCAACTATGCTAGAGTCTTTGGATGCAGAGCAAGAAGCACATAAATGTGATTCACCAAGTGTTTGGCCAGTGACCCCAGCTCACAGTGATCAATAAAGTCATCTCTGCATTGTGGTTCCCAGGACTCATCAAAAGCAGAGGCAGAAGACATAATGTCCATTGTAAAAAAAAAACCCATACCATTCTTGTGAAAAACAACATTTTTCATAACCTCCCATTCTAGCTAAAAAATGAGACTTTTGTTTTTTTTTTAAATTCCTATCGAGCACAAAGATAAATGCTGAAGTTAGCAGAATTCCCCGAGTTTTAAATAAGCTTTAGTTATTCCTCCTCAGTTAATCTCAATCACTGCTTGCTATGTATTCTAGTATTAAATTTTTCCTCATATATCTTTCCCAGCCAAATCTTTTACTTAAGTTGTTCTTTAGAAACTCTCTCTGGTTTGCTGAGTATCAGAGATAGATGAGACACAGCTCTCCCCCACAGGAAAGCGTCACAAAGTATTTGTCTGAGCAGATGAAACTGTGTCCATCACCATTTCATATTTTGCCCTCGGAAGCCTGGGCACTTCTCCTGCCCAGTCATCACTGAGCTGCATCTGCCTTTTCCCTCATCATTTCTGTGTCTCTCCTGCCACCATACCACAAAAACCAAACTTCATTTTATTATCTGCTGTCAACCCTTAACTTCTCTGGAGTGCCTGTGTAAGAAATGAAATTGTTTTATTCTGCCCATAAAATCCATTCTCTCAGAGGGGCACATCCTCTGTAATGGCAGATAATACACAAGCTACAGAGGACAAAGAGATGCTCTGAGTACTGCACTCTCCTGGCATAGTGCAATCACAGAACTAAAATTAGCCAGAACTGCAAATGGCGATTAAGCTAAAAATCTTCACCTTGGAAGTGAAAAGAATAAAAAAGTTTCACAAGCCTTTTAAAACCACTTGAGGTTCCCTGTAACTTAAAGGTCACATCAAATTCTCTAATTTGCAAGTTCACACAGAAGCAGCTACATTAAAATAAAGTATTTGAAATTGCATATTTTTATACAATATGTGAAAGCACACAAGAGAGGAGGTCTTCTTTTTCTAATTACCTTTCTTGTTTGTTTACCCATTTCTTCTTCTGCCTTCTCCTTCCCTTTTCCTTACAACACTCTCCCAGTATAATGTCAGCATTCCAAAAACACCTGATGAAATAACAGCTGGTGTTGCCCAGTTTGAGGAGAATAAACTTGGATGATTTGCAGACAATGTCACACCCTGATGGATGGAGTCAGAGACATTAGGATTCCATCACTTTACTCTTCTGTTTCTTGTGTAATTACTGAAGTCCACATGACCATATGTAGATGTTTGGATAGCAAACCCTCACTTCAGTAGAGGAAATACTCTACATTTCTGCTAAGACTGTGGAAGAATATAAATGTACAGTTTTTACCTGCAAGTTCTGCCCTCGGACTCCCCAGGTACACAGCAGAGTCTGGGGGAGCAAAACGTCATGCCTGGTAGAGGAAGATGAAAGTGAGGCACGGCAGACCTACAAGGCTCTGTGGGACTGGATGGGATGCATTTAAAGGGGCTGAAAAAACTTGCCCATGTAAACAAGAGAAAAGAGCCCAGTATTTTGGGAAAGCCATGGAGGCTGTCAACAGACCTACAGGCAAGCAAAGGCAGAAGTCAGGACCATCTCCAGAAGGGACAAGAAGAAAGAAAACTGGCAAAGGTGGAAGATGAACCATTCCATGTTTCTAGAATTAACGTTGGACAGGGCCTTGACCAACCTGGTCTAGAGGAAGGCGTCCCTGCCCATGGCAAAGGGGTTGGAACTAGATGATCTTTAAGGTCCCTTCCAACCTAAACCATTCTATGAATCTAGGAATTATTGAATACTATGATTAGAACCACAGTTTGTATCATTTTCTCTTGTGAGAAAGACAAGGAAGAAGTAGACAAACACAAAAGGGGAAGGATAGTTGAAGATCAGTTTGTTTACTGTGCTGATATTCAGTTTTTGCTTGCTGAAAATGACATACTGGCCTCTGGCAAATATCCCTGAGTGCAGGCCTTGGAAACAGTTTTCACTAACACTGGTGAAAATGATGAAAAATAAATAATCAAAGCTCAGTACAAATTCTCCTGTAGTTTAGCCAAAACCAACTTAGACATTATAGACGGACATAAACACACCTAGTTTTTCCAAGCTTCATAGAGAACTCTTTCCAGAAAGAAATAAAAATACCTTCAAACTCACTGAATTTCATTCACAGCTTCACAGATTGCACTGGGCTGGAAGGAACCCTCAAAGGTCACCTTGCCCAAATCCCCTGCAGTCAGCAGGGACACCTCCAAGTACAACAGGCTGTCCAGGGCCACATCAAATCTGATCTTGAATGTCTCCAGGGATGGGGCCTCAACCACATGCCTAGAAGACCTGTTCCAGCATTTTGTCACTCTCATTGTGCAGAACTTCCTCCTGATGTCCAACCTAAGCCTGCCCTGCTCCAGTTTCAAACCATTGCCCCTCATCCTGTCACCACAAGCCCTTCTAACCACCCGTCCCCAGGAGTTTACAGAGTTATGCAACTTCCCTACACATTTTTTTCTTAGTGCACTAATCAAACTACCACACAAACCTAGCTTCTTAGTACAACAAATCCTGGGTCTGCACAATAGATTGCCATGGAACCTAATAATTATTTTGACCAGAGAGGCTTTCCTGAGATGTCTCAGCCTCCTGCCTCAACCTGCTCCCCAGAAAACAATTCCTTTTCATCAAGCGAACATTGCTTGCTTAATAATAGGGTTATGAAAACTCAAATGAAATATTTTTATCTTTCCAGCATTGGCAAACTCTCCAAATAGCTACTGAATGAGTAAAATTAGGGAGTGTCCAAGCAGGAAGATTGATTCAGAAAGAAAAAGGCAGTTTCCAGGTGGAGTGAATACCTTTGGTACACTTTAATCAAATGACTTTAAATACATTTTTTCTGTTAAGTGCAACCATATATACGAGGGTGAAATTTGTATTAAAGTAACTTCAATTCACTCCAGAGCTTCAAATATTCACCCTATGACTTTCCCACATATTTTGAGGAATGCCATAGTTAAGGAATATTGGAATGTACGTCCATCTTCTTTCAGAGCTGTTAAAGACACAGAATTATCTGGTTGTAGTTACTACAATACACACTACGAGAATTAATTTGACCTCATGATTGGGGCTTTTACTTCAAGAATGGCCTTTGCTAGACTAGACCCTACAGTAACTAGGCTCTAATTCTATTCACTGCAGACTTTCTGGACACCCTTAAATAAATCCAAATCCACAAAAGTTTGTGATTTTTATTAATTCCTCCCTTATTTTGTTCTTTCTTAAGACAAGCACTGCAAAGCTGTTTCCAGCTCACTGCTTCGTTGTGAGATGTGGACAGCTTAGGGGTGGACACTTGGAAATTAAGGATCTGATCAAAGATGCAAAGGAATAATCCAGCAGACAGTTGGAAACCTAACAGGAGAAAACAGAGCAAAGCTCTGCTCTGGTGAATTTCATTCTCTTACAGAATCCATTCAGCACCAGTCCTACAGGCTGGGGTGAGGATGTGCCTGCTTTGGGGGGCGTTCCTTTAACGTATTAGGAACACTGTAGAGCAAGAAACTTCTGCAAAACACGTGTTTTTAGCCAAGTGAATCTGATGATGCCTGTTCAATACCAGGCTGCTGTCCTGTCAGCTGTATAAGGAAGGTGCTGGCTTGAGCAAAGCACCATGAGGCTGTAGTTCAGATTGTAGCATGGGAGCCTTCCTGGTGCTGGTTTTGGGGTGTTGGTCTTTTCAGCTGGGCTGGCTACAGGGTTGGGGAGTGGCAGTGGTTGTTTTATGGCTGGCTTCTGCTGCTGATTCTGCTTTTGCTGTGCTTTTCTGCAACAGGCTAAATTAATTGTACTCCTGTCATTCCATTAAACAACTCCATATCTCAGCTCAGGTTTTTTGTGTGACCTTCCCTCCTGCCTGTTGCAGGGGGCTTGCTTGTAAGAGGGGGCTGTCTTACACCATGCACAAAACTATTTCTTAGTTGCTGCTCAGCTATGAGTAAATTATCCTTCTTCACTGCTCAGAGAAAACACAGTAAACAAAAACAGCTGCTGGAGCGGCTGAAGATGCTGAGATATTGCTGGGTAAAATCCTGATGGCCATTAATGAAATGAGGCTGCATCCTACATAGGCATCAGAAGGAAGCCAGGGGAAAAAGTGAGGAAAACTAATACAAAATGATAATAAAAGTAAATGTGCTCCCCTACAACTTTCTTCCCAAACTACAGCTGTAAACGGGGTCCTATAGAAGATAGCTGAGATGTAAACAGATAAACATTTCCAAAACTGCCTGTAACAATCAGCTCCACACTGACCCCTTATAGTGTCCCCACACACATCTGAATTTAGGCAGTAGTTTTTGTTATTCCTGGTGTTTTTAATAAAGGAAAGAACTTACTGTTTCTTCCCATATGTTCCAAATGCTCGCTGTATCCTTTCTTTTTCTATATATAATTGAAGGAGGCAACATTTGGTCAAAAGATCAAATGGGCTTGGATTCCCTTGCAGGGATGGGACCTGCCCTGTTAAGAAAAATCTTAATATCCATTTTTGGTAACAGTACAATGAGACTTCTTGTTACCTGTTTATATCCTGGAGAGAAGCCAGCAAGATCTGTGAATGTGCAGCAGTAGAGAACAATACCACAGAAAATAAAAACCTGAGGACAAAGCCTGAGGATAATAACCTACTAGGGGGACTCAGTGTACAATTAGGAGACTTAGGCAAAAGAAGAGCCTGCTGTTCAACAAATACGGTTTTAGGGAGGGATTCCAGAGTAAAATGGAGGAGGAATAAATCTGGAGTGAGAAGCAGAAAACAAGCGCTAACAGGGCAGACAGTTTAACACACCAGCTGTGCACTTTGGGGAACTGTGAATAGAGGGGGCAGAAGGTTACAGAGCAAGAGAAGAGGAAAAGAGAGGGTGACTGTGAGTGCAGCCAGAGCTTGCTAGAGATTAAATGAAGCCCAGGGGCTAAGGGAGGGTAAGTCAAGTCACCGACCTCTGAGAAATCTGCAGAAAAAAATTGATTTTCTAATTGTAAAAAGACAATTTAAAGGGCCTGTCCTGCAAAGTTAATAAACTCAAAAGGCATCATTAGGCATGCAGCTTCTTATCATTTCAGACCTCTTTGGAAGGAGGAAAATAGGAACAGGATGATCATAACTTTCCAATATTAGGTACAACAATCCTGTGGCTGTAGAGGCTGAGCCCTGTGTACCCTATTTCTTTTAATTTTAAATGTGAAAATAGGCAAAACTGCCAGCACAGCTGGCCATGCTGGATACTCTCCACTCCTTCCCCAAAGCTATGCTTAACTTAAAAAAGCAAGGACAGAGATGGGTGTTCAGCTGCAACCACCACTGAACAATCATAATCTGAAGAGGATTTCCTCACCTGTCCTTCTGGTTAGCACACCACAGCACTACACACAACGAAAGTCAGCCATCTAAACTAATCCTGGACCTGCAGCTCTTCCTACTCAGAGAGGCTGTTGGTAGTCCAAGATGCTTGGTATACAACCAGATTTCAAACTTAACAGAGGCATGAGAAAAATTGTCAGATAATTAAAAAAAAAATTAACAAAGCATTAAGGCACAGTGACATCAGAGCAATGTTTCCTTCAGATCACTTGTAGCATTAAACCTGTTCTCAGGCTGCCCCTGCCTTCAGTGAGGAATAAGATGGATTTAGCCAAGCATCAGGAAGGGAAGTGGACTCCGTCATGCAGCATTAAGCACTGATATTGCATTAAGGCTGGGGAGAGGGAAGAGATCATAGAAGGATAAGGAGAGCAGTCTGCAAGGTGAGGAAGTATTTGACAGAGGGAAAATATAGAGTGGTTCAAGAGCATTTACCTGGAAGCTCAAGTAGGTTGAGATGCCTGACATTTACTGCCAGTGATGCTGCTCAGGAGGCACTCATCTCAAACTGCCTCACATGGGATGTTCCCCACCCAGAGCTGAGCTCCAGGCAGGCCTGGGAATGCTCTTGTGTCAATTGCTCCAACAAATCCCAGCCTAGGCTTGTGGTGGTTGCAAATCAGAAATGCATATATTTAGACGTAAGAATTTCACAGAATCACAAAATGTTAGGGGCTGGAAGGGACCTTGAGAGATCATCCAGTCCAGCCCCCCTGCCAGAGCAGGATCACCTATACCAAATCACACAGGAACTCATCCAGGCAGGTCTTGAATATCTCCAGAGAGGGAGACTCCACAACTCCCTGGGCAGCCTGTTCCAGTGTTCTGTCACCCTCACAGGGAAATAATTCTTCCTCCTGTTTCCATGGAACTTTCTATGCCTCAACTTCCACCCATTGCCCCTTGTCCTGTCATTGGGCATCACCAAGCAGAACTTGGCTCCATCCTCTCGGCACTCACCCTTTATATATTTATAAACATTATAGAGGTCACCTCTTAGTCTCCTTTTCTCCAAGCTGAAGCCTGGCCTCGTAAGGAAGATGTTCCACTCCCTTAATCATTTCTGTGGCTCTAATTTGCTGGATAACCACAACCTGTGAAATGTCTCAGACCGCCTGTGTGGTGAAGGTAGGACTGGAGAAACCAGGATTTTCTGTGTAACTAAGTCTATATGAGAAATGCTGCTTTTAATCTTTTGGCAGTGCTAGGGGAAGATCTTTCTAACTGGCTGGAGTCATTTAAGTTTTTTTAATGGGAACAGTTAAGTAGGAAGCTCTTAAAAAAACTGATACAATATAAATATTTAATTCTTAAGGAAATAATTTGGACCTTACTTCACTCTTCTCAAGCCTAGCATCTACCATATAAGCTCACAGAAATGCAACAACAGGTGCGAGAATGTTCTATGCCAGTTCCTAAGAGATCAAAGGAACTCCTCCACAGGCCAGGTGTTTAGCAGTTTGCAGACAGCAATACACAGAGTCCAGGGCTATCCATGCACATCAGCAAAGGTAACACTCTCCATGGACATCTGAGGGGTGGAGGGGATCAGATCTGCCAGTTAGAACTCACTGCAAAAGTTTGGCTGGTAGCAATGTAGCCAAGGCAGCAAGGCATCGCCTTTACCAGTGCTGACAGAAGATAGGCAGCATATGGCTCTTGTAAAGAAATACTTCAAACACTGGAAAGCTGAAAAGATGTACTCCCTTCATAATTACCATTTCCTCTGAGCACATACTCTCAATCTTTCCTTGAATTTCTCTATTCCAAATATCACCACAAAATGAAATATTTGTTACCTCATTGAAATAACCCTCTTGCCGTGTTTGGCAATGGATAGAAATAGGATAAAATGTTATGACAGGTTTGCCATTTTTACTTATTTCATAATTGCATTCTTACTCCATTTCTTGTTGATTAAATCAGAACAGCAGGAAAGGAACTTTAAGAAAGTTTTCCATCTCAAAATTGCTGATTTCTCTGCCACAAAAATTAAACACAATGATCTGGTCACACTACCTGCTCAAAGGGGTTTTCCAAATTTGTTTGTTCAAGAAACATCTGTTCAGGCAAGGCAGCTTTCCAAACCTACTCATTTGTCTGGCTGCCCCAACAGCTACATTGTCATCCATCACCTGCCACCAAGGCTGCGAATGACCAGGAAGTTCCTGAGAGAAAAATGGTCTTATCTTACAGCTGTACATGGACAATGCTCAACTGTAACTGCAAGTACTAGCAATGCTCCCTCTCTCAATTACTTCCCAGGATTAACAGATGGTGAAATAGACAAAGAAACAAAAATTGTGGCTTCAGTGCAGTGGTGAAAGACTGCTCCTTTCAACCGAAGCAAGGATTCATACCCTATCTCCAAGCCACCTGACATGTGTCACCACCACCAACTCCTCTTCAGTATTTTGCAATGGCCTGAAAACAAAAGGTGCAACAGTCATCTAATTGAGAGGTGTCTGAAAATCTTTCTTGTCCAAAACCAGCTCATCTAGCACTGAAGATGTTATTTTTGCCTCTCCTCATGAGGCCTTCCTTGATCCACTCTGAAGTGGTCTTCTGTTGGTGCACATTTTTGTCTCTTCTCATGCAGCAGATGCATTCCTTTTGCTGAGCACCAGCTGCATGCTTCAGAAATCTGATGTCACCAAAAGTGGTTGAATTGCTGTGATTCTCTGCAGTGAATCAGCTGCAGTCACTCACAGTGTGAGGTATGGCAAGTCCTGTGTAACTGCATGTGAGTGACCATCGTCCTAGCTGGCCAGCTTTAAAATTTGTCGCACAAACAGATGTGAGAGCATTCGATGTTCTCTTGCTGCTGGCAATCCTGCCTCCTCTATTAGCATATCTGTGACCTGCACAGAATCATTTTGCTTGGAAAAGACCCTCAAGATTGAGTCCAACTATCCTCTAACTCTACCAAGTCTGGTGCTAAACCATGTCCCTCAGCACCACATCTCTGCATCATTTAAACACCTCCCTGGGCAGCCTGTTCCAGTGCTTAGGAACCCTTTCTGTGAAGGGTTCTTCTAATATCCAGCCTAAACCCCCCCTGGTGCAACTAGAGGCTGCTTCCTCTTGTCCTGTCACTTGTGGCCAGGGGAGAGAGACCAACACTAACTGTACTCCAACCTCCTTTCAGGGAGTTGTAAGCAACGAGGTCTCCCCTCAGCCTCCTTTTCTCCAGACTGAACAATCCCAGTTTCCTCAGCCATTCTTCATAAGACCTGTTCTCCAGGTGTCCTTCTTTCCCAGCTATTAGACTTTTTTATCTGCCTCAGTTCAAACTGTGGTGGGGTGTGAAGCAAACATAGTGAGAAGCACCCAGGAGCCCTCTGTGACTGCAAAACTAAGAAAGCAAGCATGAAGCTCTCTGGCAGCGAACAAGGAATATTCTAAAATGCTCCTACAGTATAAGAAGAAAAGAACAGAGAGGAGGGATGAAAGCTGACCTTGCTTCTCCAAGTGAGTTAGCAGATTGCAGCTAGAGAGGAGGGGCAATGTTTGTCTTCAAAACAATAAAATACAACCCCCACGCATCATTCCATATCCACCATCCTTCGCAGCACTCCTCACACAATGCTCTTCTGTTACATACAAAACCCTGATCTTTTGCATTTTAATAAACCCCCAAAGCAGCAGTGTAAGAAAACAACAGACCAGCTCCAATAGGCAAGCCCACCTCCCCACAAAATCACACAAATCCCTCGAGGCTATCCCAGTACTGCCAGTACCCTGAAGACACCATCCACTTACAGGGTTGGCTTTCTGCAGAACTGTGTTTGCTAAACCCTTTCATCTGCAGTACCTGAATCACCAGCCAAGGCAAGAACCACGGCTACAGACTGCTGACATGCCCACAGAGCAGACCCCTGCCCTGCAACAGAGAACTGCAGCAATGCCCTGGTGTAGCTATGACCAAGCTGCTTCCAAAACTGAGGAGAGATAAAAATCAGCTCTAGACAGCACTACTCCCTGCTTTAATTAACATTGCTCCTGTCACCCATGTGCAATGATGCCAGTGACACCTTGGAACACATTTGGAGTGTCTAAGCTCTCAACATCCTGCTGTGACACAGAAGTAACAGCCCAGTGACTGCTCTCCACACATCAGGCCACTGTCCAGCACAGACATACCCCCACCTGACAACCTCCTAGCTGTCCTGTTTCTTGCACAAGGGACAGAGAACACCCCAGCCATCAAGTGTCACAAAAGCAACAGACTGGGAGCAAATCGATCCTCCTGA
This sequence comes from Indicator indicator, assembly GCF_027791375.1. Taxonomy (NCBI): domain Eukaryota; kingdom Metazoa; phylum Chordata; class Aves; order Piciformes; family Indicatoridae; genus Indicator; species Indicator indicator. The sequence goes on along the minus strand of NC_072012.1, from coordinate 6,075,642 downwards.
AGTTAAGAGGAGCAAAAGATTTGGATGCATGCAGTGTCATTTTGGATCTGCATGAGAAGTATCATGGCAGGAGAAGAAAATGTGATGTGAGAGAGAACACAAACATGAATATGTACAACTTCAGGGCTGCAAAAGACTTTAAGCTGTGGGCAGCTCTATTCTGACTGTTTTATATTCAGGGAAACGGGTCTCTGCAGCAGGGGGACAATTTCTTTTCGTGACCAGGAAGACCCGTAATTTTAAATTGCTATTTTAGTCAAACCCTCCTTTCACCAGATGACACCATGTTACTCTATGAAGCCATTAAAACAAATTCCATGCCTCTGTCATTTCCTGGGCCCCCTTGCTGAATGTCAGCATGCTCTGTTCACCAGCAACACCAAAGAGAAAAGCTTTATAAAGACAGCTAAAAACCCCAGCGCACAAACACAAAACTGCATCTTGCCAGATTTTACCAGGGGTTTTGGCAAACAAACCAGAAGTGGTAGTGGAGTTTCCTCCTCTTTGCACTGTCAGAATTGTTTTTGTGGGCAATTCAGGCAAGGTTTAAACAACAAAGCTATTGTGTTTTGGTTGTTTTTTTTTTTTTTTTCTTCCTTACAGCTTTATTTGAATCTGGTAAATGTTCTGATCAGAAAAAGGGTACAATTACATGGGTAAATTCTGCTCACTAAGAAGTCTTTCACCGTGGGTATGAGTGTTTGCAGTGGCAGTGGGATGAGAACAAAATATTCTCTCAAGGAAAACAAGTGCAGCTCAGTCAGGAAAAATGCAGCTGGGAGAAAAGATGCAAATAAATTACATTAATACTAGAAGGGATCTTAAAGCAATCCAGTTGTACTCAGTGCTCCTGGTATTTGGAGGATGCTGGAAAATCTACCTATTACCTTTTTTCATATCTATGGTATTTTTAGATTAAAAAAAAATAGAATTTTGGTGATTTTCTGACAACAAAATAAAAAGGTAGAAGTTTTGATTCATTTCTGGAATCTATATTTAGAGGAACTTCTCCAATTCTGAAGGCTGCATTGCAGTTAGAGCAGAGTGGCATCACTGTGGTAAGCTTAAGATAATGTCTACTTACATTGATATCAAGGGGATAGTGGCAGGGATGTTAAAGCTTGTCACTACAGGTCAGACCTCATACCAAGGGCTCTCTCCAACTTGATTTACCTGGAAACAGGTATGTCTGCTAAGGAGTCAAACCTAGATAGAGAGAATGTGATTCCTGCTAAAGAAATTTGAGTGCTTTAACCACTGCAAACCAATGCTTCACCAGAACAGAATTAGGACCTTCTGGACTGGTCCATGTGGAACTTCACCAGAATGCTCTCAGGAACCAGTGCTCTCCTGAAAACATAGCAAGAGAAACGCCAAGCAAAAGGGAGAGGGCAAAAGGTATAATAGAGTTTTGCAAGAAAAAGGATGCAGGAGAACAGTCATTTCCTTTCGTGATTCAAGAGTATAGAAAATCACTCTGACTTTCGTTTGCACAGGAAGGGAAAAGAATGGGAGGGCTTACAGAAGTAGCTCCTTTTCCTTCTGCCCAGCTCCCAACTGCACAATGAGACATTATCAAGAGCAGAACTGGGGGTACTGACCCAGAACAAAGGATGCAACAGTTTCCAGCCTGTGCATCCGAGTTGCAATGTGCTCCCTACTCCTGCCCTAATGGGCGTGAAAACCCAAACATGGAAGAACTGCTTGGCCTCGGGCCTCTCCCAGCTCACCCACACAGGAACACAGCCTCCTCATTTATCTCCAAGCTTTTGTTATCTGCCAGTGCAAGCACCAGTGGTGGAGCAAGGTGGAGGATGTTTAACAAACAGGCTATAATAAGCTGCAATCTTTGAAAAATTCTATGAAGAGCAGAGACTCTCCCTTTCTGTATCTCCTGTGTTAATGAAACATTCCTTCAGCCAACAGAACATTTACAAACTGTGTTCCATTGCTCCTGCTGGCTGAGCTTCTTGAAACAATAGGCTTATGTTATCTATGGGCCTTCAACTTCTTTGAGATAGTGGAGACTCCAAAGGTGCAGTAATTTTAATGAAGTAAAGCTCTGTGAATCTTGACTCCAATGATACTACCCTTAAATACTATTAATATGACACCATTGCAGTCTCTCTTCTGTTGCACGGGCAGCTATAAGCAGGTACACCTGGCCACACACTTTGCTCTCTGAGGTGAAAGCCATGATGGCACAACTCACCTGAACCTTCCTTGACTGTTACATCTTGTGCTTAATTATCTGAAATTGAAAACTCTTTCCTTCTTCACATTCCTATGAAATGAGTGATCTATAAAGAGAACACTCACCAAACACACCCAGCATGTATTTACACAGTGATTAAATTGCCACCAGTTGTACCCAGCTTTACTGGCACCACTCTGACACCCTTGCCTATCACCCAGCCCCCCTAACAACACGCCAGGGGTGAATGGTTGTGCCACTTCATTTGTGTGGACACTGTTTCACTGACTAGATGATCTCCATGGCTAAAGAGACCCTCACTCAAACAGTGTGAGGATGCTGCCAGTATGGTGTGCAGGAGAGTCCCAGCCAGAAGGAACTCTGCAATGTTAGGCAAACACCTGTGCTGCACTCCCCAAAGCAGGGAGGTGGGGAAGCCCAGTGCATAGACACTTGAGATGCTCCAGGTGGGCTTGGATGCCTCTAACAGGCTTAATTAGCTGTGGCTGGAGTCTCAAGGCCTTCAGAAAAGAAATGGCAGTGACAGCAGCTATGACCACTACACATGAAAAGGACGGAGATAGAAGATGGAGGAAAAACAGAGGGACAGAAACTGAACCATTCAAGTCCAGAACATGTCCATTTTTTTGAAGTAACAATCAGACAAAAGTAGAGTGAGACTCATCTCCACTGGAACAAGGTCAGGCGTTACAGGCACCTATCCACTCATTCCCATTTGCATACTGCTGTCCAGGCTACAGAAGAGAAACTAATTTTTGGTATGATTTTCACTGAGAAGGTTGTTGAAAGATGAAGTACTTCCACCCAACTGCTGGATCCAACATCTGGAAAGCATCTGCTGAGCAAAGCAGCTGGCTGGCTATATAGAATATAGGTCTCCCAGCACTGTTTTTTTCACTTGGCACACAGGTCCCCCCAACCCAGACATGGCATACAAGAGGAGTATCACCACAGAAGGCTGCAGGAAGAAGAAAATGCTGGGAGCAGGTTCCCTAACTGCATTGCTTCTCCATGCCATCATGCCTGAAACACAGTGAAAAAAATAACAGATAAGGCTGAACCCTTCACAAGACATATGGAAGCACGGAGTAAGAGAATGATTGTGGCACTGCCCTGAAAAGTATTAGTGAGACACAGACACAGCTCCATAGCTCACATGCAGTGTCTGAAACTTGTTTGTTCTGCACGTATCTTAGAGCATTTGTTACATCCTCCACTGTTTCATAAGTGCCCCAAATTACCGTAGGAACTGTGCCTTATCATGGGTGTGTGCTGCTGCACCCACAAGAAGTAGATAGACAGAAAGGCAATTTTTTTCCCAAGCAATCCCAAGAAGGGTGGCTGAATCCACACATCCCTGTCTTTGTAAGGTAGAGTTTGTAACACACAGTCCAATTATGACAGCCTGTCTTGCTGGGGTGAGCAGTTTCTTCCCAACAGCTACAACCAGATCACTTTCTCCTTCCACGGAAAAGCAGGATCACTTCCATTCCCAGAAAGGGAGTGGAGCAACTTATTCTTGGTGCTGTCCTTAGGCATATCAATGACAAGAAGGTCAATAGGAGCAGTCAGCATGGTTTTACCAAGGGGAAGGCACGTTTGACCAACCTAATAGCCTTTTATGAGGACATAACCAGGTGGATAGATGATGGTAGAGCAGTGGATGTGGTTTATCTTGATTTCAACAAAGCATTTGACACTGTTTCCCACAGCATCCTTGCAGCTAAAGTGAGGCAGTGTGGTCTGGATGATCAGGTAGTGAGGTGGATGGGAACTTGTGATGGTTTGAAACTGTCTTTTTAATTTTTCCTTGCAAAGTTCAAAACAGAGAAAGTGAAAGAGTGTAAATAAGTCACTATTGGGTGTAAGAAATCAAAATACTGATTGTTCTAAACACTTCCATTGGATAGATAGAAATGTTTAAGAACTATTACCCAAAACAAAGTAGGCACTCTGCACATTCTGCGTTCTGCAGGGGGGCAGTTGCTGGGCTGTCTGGCTGCTGTTTTCTTCTTCTTCTCTTCTGGCTGAAGATAACACACACTGACCTTGGCAGCTAAGTTAACAACTTTCTGCTTAACTAACTCTGCTTTCTGTCCAAGGGGTGTCTGGGGGGAAGCTCCTGGGAGAGGGAGGCCCCTTTGGGGAAGGTCCTGTTTGGGGG